>NC_133945.1:17548595-17861236 GCF_031877795.1 Strix aluco | reverse complement strand
ATAGTTTGAGGCCAAGTCTGGGATTAGGGTCAAGAAACTATTTCCCTAACTGGACTTTTGCATGACCCTGAGGAGAGTGTTTAACTTTTCTTTGTCCCATTTCCCATGAGGTGCAGATTAAAGCTGGTTGCTCAGATGAATGTCACCTCTCTGCAGAAGACCTATGAAAAATTCAGGCAATATTTGAATCTTTTAAATGTTCTTTCCAAAATCATAGAATCATAGAATCATAGAATGGTTTGGGTGGGAAGGGACCTTAAAGGTCATCTAGTTCCAACCCCCCTGCCCCGGGCAGGGACACCTTCCACTAGCCCAGGTTGCTCAAAGTCCCGTCCAACCTGGCCTTGAACCCTTCCACGGAGGGGGCAGCCACAGCGTCTCTGGGCAACCTGTGCCAGTGTCTCACCACCCTCACAGGGAAGAATTTCTTCCTTATATCTAATTTAAATCTACCTGCTTTCAGTTTAAACCCATTACCCCTCATCCTATCCCTACACTCCCTGATCAAGAGTCCCTCCCCATCTTTCCTGTACTTAAGCACTGGGCGGCTGCTCTAAGGTCTCCCCGGGAGCCTTCTCTTCTCCAGCTGCACACCCCCAACTCTCTCAGCCTGTCTCACAGGGGGGTGCTCCAGCCCCCCAAGCATCTTCGTGGCCCACTTGAGCAGGTCCATGTCCTTATGTTGGGGGCCCCAGAGCTGGACACAGCACTGCAGGGGGTGTCTCATGAGAGTGGAGCAGAGGGGGAGAATATTACCGGCGTACCTATAGAAGCTTTTCTTGTTGCCCTTGACATCCCTGGAGAGATTTAATTCTATCAGGGCTTTGGCCTTCCTCACCTGACCCTTGATTGCTTGGACAGTTTCTCTGTATTCCTACCAGTCTACCTGTCCTTGCTTCCACCCTCTGTAGGCTTCCTTTCTGTGTTTGAGCTTGTCTAGGAGCTCCGTATGCAATGCTCCACAGCAAAGTTTACAGAGCAGCCCAAAGGCTGGAAGGCTTACAAAAAGAGTTTAAAGGGATTATTTATGAATTAACTAAGCATTGATTAACGGATAGTGTACAGAGGCAGCCAGGAGGCATGTTTACTATTTTTATACTGTAAAAATGCAGAAACATTGTGAACAATAATCAAAATAATACAAAGAAAGAAACTATCAGGAGGCCATCCAGGATCTCCACCAGCCATCCTAGTGCTTGCTGTTTCCCCCCATCAGCCTTCAACATGACATATTGGAGATACACTTCTCAGAAGCTGGCAACGGCTGCCAGGCTGACAGCAGTGCAACTTGGAGTCTCAGTATCTTTAGGAAAGGGAACTAATTTTCCATCTCATGATCCATCACTTGGAATTTGTTTCTTAACACATGGTCAGCAATGGATTTGTAGTGACAAGTGTGAACAGGGGAATCTAACATAGACCATAAGTCATAATTGGGACTGTAATCAAGAATATGCTGAAAACTTTGAGCTTTATCATTAGTCATCATTAAAAAACAAATAAACAAATGCCGAAGAAGTTACCACTTACTGTTTCTGATATGGATTTTGTTCCAATTTAATTTTAATAATAATCTTAAGAATATTCAGAATAATAATTTTAAGAATATTCAGAAAGACAGGACTCAATCTACCTGCCTAGGACAGGACTTGGGAGACCTGAGACCTGATCAGGAGAGAACTCCAGCTGAAAATAGCCTCAGCAGCTGCCTCAAGAGCAGGTTTCTTTCAATAAGACAGCCCAGGGCTAACCCATGCAAACCCTATCCTTCTCTGTCCTTGGGTCAGTCTCAGAACAGATCCTCTTTTCGTGAGATGAAGAGCCAACATCTCTCCCACTCAGTAACTGATGGGTGAGGAAGAGGAGGGAATGGGCAATGGTGAAGGCATCGACTATACTCTTGTAGGTTCAGCTGTTGACACAATAATTGGGATGAGCCTAAGCTGTGCTGTAAATTGTGGTACTGAACATGAGATCTTATTTTAGATGCACAGTGGAAGAAGGGATTAAGGTGGAAAGAGAGATATGGGAAGAACAGGGGTTTGCAGAAGAGGATAAAGTGGGGGAAGGAGGGACTGCAGAAAGGGAAAGGAGCCAGAAAGGGTCAGACAGCAGGGTCACAGTTGGGAGAGGCTCTTCCTAGTCATCAAGGAGAGTGGAAACCTGTTCAACGACACCTAGGAAGTGGTGGGACCTCAGCAGTGAGACCTGAGCATGGCTGGGATGCTCCCTCCATGACTGAAGCGAGTGTTAAACATTTGATCTGGGCAGCAACTGGAAAAACAGTCTTGCTCTAAAACCCCACATACTGTTGGAAATGTGCCCCGAGTGCCAAATGAGGATCATTAGTCTTAGAGCCACAGATGAAGGACCATTTTTGAAGTGCAAATGGTCTCATGGTTAGTGACGTCAAGAGGAGGGGACCAAGGAAGAAGTTCACCACGCCATGATGTGAGCAGAATCGCAAAGGAGTGTGCTCAGCCATGCAGCTGAAAGTGGAGAAAACAGAGGCATTGTTAAAACCATTCCTTTGTGGGACATTCCTTTGTGTTTACTTCTCCATGGCACTTTTAAAAGCCATTCATATAATGCTGGAACAAGAATGGGAAATGCCTTGTCTCAGACTTCCTGTTGTCAAAGCAAAAAATAATCCAATATCCTCCTTCGCGGGTGCTGGCATGGGCCCAAGATGCACTTTATTACAGCGTGGGGGCCTTCGGACGGCTCCCGCCGGAGCGGGGCTGTGGGGCTGGCATGGCACAGCTGGGAGCGCTCCCTCTGCTGATGGGCACCACGCCTGCTCTTCCGGGTCATATTTTATTTTTAATTCAGCTAGTCAGAGGGATGCAGAGAAGAAGAGGCGGGTGCTGCCCTGGGTTGAAGTCCAAAGAGCATTGTTTTCTTATTATGAGCATTGTGTTGCCATCATGGATAATTACAATCTTACATCTCAATTCATTTTTTTAAAAACCACACAAAGACACTGAAGCCAGAGACTCCTTGGTGACAACCCAGGAGATGTCTGTTGTTCTTCCTGACTGTGTATTTTATCTTATGGGGATTGCTGTGGAAATGCCAGATATTAAAACCTCATTATACTTTTGTTTGCAAAACAGATCTTAATCGCCCGCCATCCTAGACAATTACCCTGGCAGGCAAATTCTGGAAAAATTAACAGCCAAAAAGGATGAAAAATATTTTCTTTTGCTTTGTTGAAGCAGCAAAATCTGCATGCAAATTCACTTAGTCAGCCAAAGTACCCTGCTAACACAGCCCTATTCCCAAGGAGGCACTTTTCCAATTTTCTAAAGTGAAGCTACTTGTGTCTCCTAAACCTTGTTCTAACTATAACTATAGTATAAAGTTAAATGTTTTTCTGCAACCTGCACCAGCATTTAGAGATTTGATATAAAGTAAGGAGGTGCACTCCATCTTTACCTTCGGTTGCCGTTCCTGTATAAATCACATGTGAAGTGAGAAGTGCAAAGCCGCACTGGTCCCAGGTGGCCAGCACTCAAGATTCAGTGCAAAAACATCTTGACATTAAGAATTAACAAGGCAACACTGACAATTTCTGATATCTTCTTGTCCAACAGAAAAGAAAAATCTCATGGATGTTGGCTGGAGCTACTGAGTGACTCTCATTTTCAAAAGTGATAGTGTTAATGGGGTAGGACTACCATGGATTTACTGCAAAAAAGTAGTGATGTCTAACAGAATTGTCTCAGTTTCATGGGGATCCCAGTCCTGGTGTTTCTGTCCTTGTGTGAGTCTGAATTCCTTGGGGTCTCTGTTACATCAATCGCAGGTCTCCTAATTGTCAGTCAGGTCTGTGCTTAAAGCAAAACCCCTCTCAAGAGGTTCAGGAAGTATTATTTTATGGCAGTTATTTGACTAAATGACAAGTATTATTGGAACATTTACTTGCCTCGGAGAAGATTAATTTATTTTGCTGTTTCCCTCCCTGTAGCGGGTAGGCATTCCTTGACTCTGGAGAACTGACTTTTAAAAAGCTGGAACTAAATGGTCTGTGTGCTGCTGCTCCCAGGCAGTGCTTGGGCATCACATAATTCCTGAGATCAGCAGCAGAGTTACCCTCCAGCTCACCTCATCCAGCATCTCTGGAAGGGCCATGTGCAAGTTGATACACAAGCTAAACCCGCTTGCTTAAAGGTGGTCCAAATGAGCCCCTAAGTGCACAGCTGGCCAGCTGGGTCCGAAGGTCTGTCTGCTCAGAGCCCACTCCCCAAAGCCTCAGGCAGAGCCTGCTGCCTCCCCCAGCAGCACCCCGTTCCTGGAGTGTGCAGCGGAGCTCCCTGGGGAGCCCCCTCCGCTTTCACCAAGTGTTCATCCCCGGGGGAAGCTCACAGATGGGGTGCTCACTTCCCGACAGCCACCCGTGGGGAGGGGACACCCCACTCACGTCGTGTCCACCACCCACCCCCCCCCTCCAGACAGGAGGATTCTGCAATAAGTTAAACGCATCTAATACAGCATCTGAAATACCTGAAAACTGAGAGTACAGAACCCTGCGTAGGTCCGTGAGGTATAGCGGGTGTGAGTAAATTACTTGGGTTAGTTTTGGTTTAGTGGCATTTATGTGTTGCATTTTAAAACTAATGATGGGATGGTGTGAGGGACAGTGATGTAATCCTTGTGTGTGAGCTGGCTTCTCGCCTTGCCAACCCAACAGTTCAGCATGGCACTGACTTCAATGAATTAGGAAATTTATGAGAGATCACTACTCTCCTTCAGCGGCTGTAATTTTCTAAAAATGCCAAAAGATAAATGTACATTATGAATTGCTTAATTCCATGTTTCATGTCTCAGCTCTCAGTGGCCAGTAGAAGTTTATTTACTTATTTCGTGAAAGTTTAGTACTTGATTGGAAAGTTGAGCGCCGGTTTGAGTATTCCAAGCACAGTGCCAATATCTCTGTGAGTGCCAAAGCCCCTCAGCAGGAAAAACCTGGCAGAGCAGCCCTGCAAGGGCCAGTGGTGTTCCTGGGTTGATCTGAGGCCCCTGGGCTCTGCTTAAGGCGGGGATTTAATGATAATCTGACCTAATGGCCGTGATTTCCAAAGCACTCAGCATTATTGTGCATACCTTTTCAATCTGCTTTCTTCCTTAAATACACATGCTGTGTTTTACATTTGTTCCCCTGGCTAATCACACAGTCCCTGAAGCGTCCAGGAAACCAGCCAGTGTTTAGGAGGAGGTTTGGCTGAGTCACTGGAAGGACAAGAAGACGAAACCGGGGAGGGCCAGGCTCAGCCCTGGCACGACCCTTTCCAGTCTCCCATACAGCCCTTATCTCCTCTGTGCCTCGGTTTTTCAGTCCGTGAAATGGAACTGACAGTAGTATTTGTTTTACATGAGTCTGTGAAGCAGCTTTAGCAAGGAAACTGGATGCATGGTATCTGAACTGAATGGATATTTCAGATGAAATGCAAAATCTTAGCATGTGACAAGACTTTGTAATTTGTTTGAACCTAAAGGTATTGGAAGTCAGTGGGTTAAGTGCAATTGAAATGGATGTAATTGAAACAAATTACATGTAACTGGAAGAGATTTTGTTCCCTCTAACGGGTAAGTAGAGGGGGTTTTATGTGAAAGATCAGCATTAAAGTCTGTGAAAATTATTTATTCCCAGAAAGCATAACTCATCCTCTGGTTATCCCAGAGGAATAGAAGCCTCTTCAATGGCATTAGTCATTCAGGATCATAGTTTGGTTTCCTTGTTTCATTAGAAAGACATAATGATAAACCTGCACAATTAAAAAAAAAAAATCAAACATAATTTAAGGACATGAGCTGCTCCACTTGGATTTTGAATGCTATACAACATAGGGGCCGAGGCACTAAGATCCTGAGCCAAGGATTACAAGACAATGTAGAGACTTACTGGAGAGAAGTGTTTCTGGTGAGGAAGTGCCCATTGTTGAGACCTCTCACTCTTCTTTAAAGCCAAAGGGATATGTCTGTTGTCACAAACCAGCGCTGCTGTCGCAGCTCCGGGTGCCGCTGGCCGGGGAGCTGCCGCGCAGCCATCCCTGCGACAGACCCGCTTCTCCACTGCCCGCCGTGGTCTGCAATGCACGTACCCCACCGACACGCCATGTCGCTGGTGTAAAGGGGTTTTCTGGGGTGCTGTGACCGTGAGGAAGTGGCTTTCATCAAAATGTTACAATAACTCTGGTACCTTAAACCTGCTCTTAATTAATGGTAGGCAGCAGCATCCGGGTATGATGATGGATAGTCTGCACTGCCCTGTTCCCACAAAGCGCCTGGCGTGTGGGATACAGCCACCCTGACACAGTCTGGTCCCCAGGGCCGGTCTAATGTTCTCTTCCCCTTCACTGGACAGGTCTGGGAGAGGAGCAGCTCCCTCCTGCCCTCCAAAGCGGTGCTCCTGCTGAGTTGCCAACCACCAGGCAGAGCCTCTCCCCGGAGCGGTGGCTGCCACGGCCGCACTGCCCGGATCCCCCCTAGCTGAATCCCTTCTGAAAGGCTTTAACTCTGCGCAAGGTTTTTCCAAGGTGAGACCAGTGATGCAGGAAGGGGCATCTCCTCAAAGCTGCTGAATTAATCTTAAATTTGCAAAACCCACTTTGATATTAAACAGAGCCAAGCTTTGTAAGGACCATCTCTGTTCCCACTTCTGGATAGAAGAGTTTCATTGTTTTGGCCACAGGCGATGGCACAGATACAAACATTTTGTGTGCACAATGACAAATACTCTGTATCTTAGCACATTCATACTTCAAGAGTCACCAAGAGGGTTTTACACCCATCTGAGTGCTCAGCAGGAACTGGGAAGGACAGAAGATGGTATTTGAATCTTTGCAGTCTTGCCTAAACAAGAATTGCTGGCAATTAAGAGTCAGCCTGCAAGGAGTCCAGTACCAGGTATTGTACACAAGTCCCCTTTGCTACATGAGGATTCTAGCCAAGAAAATGTTGCTTTATGTAAAATGAGTGACTGTTGCCAGTCAGAGCAGAAGGCGGTGGGATGCTGCACTCTGCCGCGCAGGCACAAGGACATCAATCTCAGGAACAAAGTAAACCACGGTCCATCTTTGCGGAAACTAAAAATAGTGCACGTTGGGATTTGCAGAGCTAAAACAGTAAATAAAAGCTTTAAGTCTGAAAGGGAGCTCTTATAAAGAAAAGGTGACTTTTTGTGTACCCCTGACGGGGAAGCTGGCCGGGGGGAGGGCAGCTGCTTGCCCTAAACCCCCTGAGCTCAGCTGGGTGGGAGATGTCTCCTTAACAGCCTGCATTCCTGGGCTCTGCCAGCTCCCCCTTATCGCTCCATCTTAATGGTAGCAACAGCCAATCATTTGTACCTGAAGTAGGCGAGAAAGGCCTTTCAGGTGTACAGGTTCCTGCAGCGCTGCCAATTCTTAATTACTATATGAGACATTTCACAATATTTTGTGTGCTTGGGTTTTTTGCAATTTTTTTTAAAGCTCCACATGCTGCAATCTCGTCAATATGCGAGAATCTCAGCCCAGATTTCACATTTTTTTTTTTTTTTCTAACCCACAGCTTGCTTTTTCAGAGATGGGGAAGATGCTTTGGGAAGCTCTGTGATTTTAGAGGCAGTGCTCAGACAAAAGCACTCCTCTCATCACAGACTGAGCTGGGGAATCGCTCTCAGGGTGAGCTCCACCAGCCCAAAGAGCAGCTTCCCCCAGAACACCCCCTGGGAGCTGAGGGATGAAGCGGACACACACCTGGCAAGCGGGAAGGGGCTGGGCAGAGCCCTCCTGAGCGAAACGTGCCGCTCCCGCCAGGGCGGCGGCTGGAGGCCTCTGTATCTTACCGAGCGAGTGTGATGGTAAGAGGTGTAATTTTAATTTTCCTTACAGCAGCATCGCAACGTCTGGAGAAAGGTATTTGGAAAAACTTTTGCATTTTGGCACCATCTCATAGAAATGGCACCGCCAGCACATCTTTCAGCGTAAGGATCTAAACAAGTCAGAGTACCCGCCCGATGAACACAGTGCTGGAAATGGAGAGAGGAGCGGAAGCTGCAGTTTGAAATAAGATGCCAAATAAATGTGGGCTAGAACCTGTGCTGACGATTTGTTCACAACTGCAAGTGCCAGGTAGTAGGCGAGCTCTGCTCTTCTGCAATAACTGCGGTGTGGTGAAGGGACATTTCCCTCTGCCGCACGGGACACAAGTACTAATGATGCTCATCAAGCACTAACACGCAGCCCATCCCACACAAAAGCCCCTGACCTTTTCTCATTAACAACCAGTAAGCAGAGGGCTGGATGGCCCTTCAAGTAATCTGCAGCAGCGGTGCAGAAACAACGATATTTCAGGATTTCTCTCTGTAGTATTCCTCTAATTCACTCTTTACATGTTATTTTTAACTCCAAAAGGCTTTTCTTTCATGGACACAAACACTCTTAACCAGATTCCCAAAGTTAGGGTTACGTTAGTGTTTAATAATCTTTTAGGGTGGATTGAGATTTCCCACTTAAAACCGCAGGTAGAAATTAAACTGGTGGTTTCTACTACAGGAAAATGTTCCCTATGAAATTTTGCCGATGTGTACAATGTAGTTAGTGCTCAAGTCACATTTATGGTTAATTATTCATTTTCTTACTTTGAAGTGCCTGGGGTGATGTGTAATAACCCACGCAGTGCTAGGGAGAATTTATTTTGGAGGAAAACTTATTTGTTGGAATTTCTAAATATATTTTGGGTCGATTTTAAAATAATAAAAGAACCTCTGAAAGGTCAGTACGTGGAAGCCTGTAGAGAAGCGTGACTACCCTTCTCCTTCCCTGGAGGTGGATATTAAGCTAAAGAAATGAGGAAATCTGTCTTAGCCTAAAGTTAGAAGAAATAATTTCAAAATCACCAGAAAAACGCTCTTTTCCTACGCAGCGTTTGACTCAAGGGATACACACTATCTGCAAATATCCCTTGTAACCTGGGGAAGCCCTGGGTACCCAGCTTTGGTGCCTGGTTTGGACACCGGAGGCGACAGCGGGGGGCAGCAGGGGACAGCAAGGGACAGCGGAGGGCAGCCGCGAGCGGGAGCAGGCAGCAGCAGGGGACAGCGGGGGGCAGCAGAGGGCAGCGGGGAGCAGCAGCAGGCAGCAGCGGGCAGCGGGGGGCAGCAGAGGGCAGCGGGAGCGGGCAGCAGCAGGCAGCAGCAGGCAGCAGCGGGCAGCAGGGGACAGCGGAGGGCAGCAGAGGGCAGTGGGCAGCAGCGGACAGCGGGGGGCAGCAGAGGGCAGCGGGAGCGGGCAGCAGCAGGCAGCAGCGGGCAGCAGGGGACAGCGGAGGGCAGCAGAAGGCAGCGGGAGCGGGCAGCAGCAGGCAGCAGCAGGCAGCAGCAGGCAGCAGCGGGCAGCAGCGGGCAGCAGGCTCCCGTCCAGATACGAGCTCCGCCCCCCCCCCCCCCCCCCCCCGGTATTTCCCCCCTCTCCCCACGCCGGCTCGCCGGGCTGGGTGAGCCCCGGTGAAGTTTCTCGCGGGCCAGGGAGAACTGGAGCTGGTTTCGAACCCACTAGAGCCGATTTCTATGACAGCAGGAAGAGCACAGGGGACGTTTTTAAAACCACTGCCCCAAGTGTGCGTGGCGAAGGAGCACCAGGGGTTTTAGGGATTGCACGTCCCCGGTATGGATGTAGGGAATCCCAGTTGGGAATTTTCCCACAAAATTGCAAGGAACCGTAGGCATCTAAATTCATCAGGGGTAAATAAAACACTGCCTGAAAGCTGCCGACTCGGGTGTTACAGGCGGGCGGGCGCAGGGAAGGCCCGTGGTGCCCCCCCCGCGGTGTCTCAGCAGGCCGGACCCTGCCACTGCCGCTGCCCGCTCCCGGGGCCCTCGAGAGACGCCGTTTCCTTCGGCTTTGCAAAGCAGCATCGGTACAGTGGCCGGATGAAAAGGCGTGCCAGTGAAGGCAGCCTTGCAGAACTCACCACCTGTACCTGCGCTTAGAACCCTCTTGCGTCGTGGGGTCCTGAGAGCTGACCACGGGCTGCGCTGCAGTACATACACAGCTGGCCTAAAGTCTAAAGGCATCTCTTCCCAGAGTTCAGCTCCACTGGTAACCACAAGGACAACAAGCACATCTAAACTTTCTTCTGAAGCTTAGATGTTCCAGACTCTTTCCTTGCAGTATCGCTGGTTCTAGGTCTCCTGCAGACCCTCAGCAGCTCATCCAAAGGCTTCTTAAACCCCAGATGCAGCAAAGAGAATCCAGCTGCCACCACGAGCTGCAGCAAATATATCCCATCTTTAGGTTTGTTACACTTGGGTTAAGCTAATTCTGTGTTCTAGGAACCACCTTCTTACCCACGGCTGTGGCCACAGGTCTCTCAAGATCTTTGTGAAGTTTCCAGTGTGATTTTGATTCAGCCAAAAAGGGAAGACCCTGTAAACTATTGCAACATAGATTTCATACTCGATCCTGTGTTCTGGGGATTTAACAAAAACCTTACAGATGCACAGGCTATGAAATTGATGTTTATCAACTAGGGGTTTTTTTCAATACAATATTAAGCCTTGCAGTTAAAAATCTTAATAACATACAACACTTTTAAGATACACAACCTTTCAAATCTTTTATAAAGATAAATTCCTGGGGAAAATGGGAAAATATGCAGTATGAAGTGCATGAATTAGGAAGATGTTTTGTACCTTACAAACAAAGAAAACAGCAGCCTTGGAAGCAAGATTTCCCCTGTCAGTGAACATCAGAGCACAGATTAAGCCAACTTCTTGAAATCAGGAACCAGCAGTGCAGAACCCACTCATGCCATCTCATTGTATTTGGGGATCACTTTTCCACAACTACTAAACAAAGTTCCTCAAGCCACAGGTAGAGATCACATTGCAACAGGATATGCTGAGCAAACTCCTGTGTCACAGCTACAGCAGTCGTGAAACATCCATTCCTTAAGGCAGGCAGCACATCTGTGCCTGTGCGAGCAGGCAGCACCTTTGCTATGGAGGTGAAGATTTGCTGGCAAAAGGACAAGATACAGTTCATCTCCTGTCTTGGCTTGGTCAAGTCTTCTGCTGGTGTGGCTGTCTGGAGGAGAAAAGGCAATGAGAGTGCGTGGCTGCGTGAGTGGTGCAGGACCAGTTCAGCTGCTGTCCTCTCCTCGCGGCAGGCTGGCAGGGCCGACACAGCAGGCTGGTGAAGAATGGTGGGCGCACAGCCTGACTGCTTACACATCTGCCCACCACGTGCTTTTTCCATTTTCCAATCTTTCCAACTTGGTAATAGAGCTTTGTGCCTTGTGCTGTTAAACATTCCCAGCCTGGGATTGTGAACTTTCTGGAAAATAGTGAATTGAAACAATTTTCTCAAAGTAAGAGAAGACGCTTGATGTAGGTTGTAGGTCTGTAAGGTGTGAACGTGGCTGTGGAGGAAACATAGCAGCTATGGCTCCGTTCATCACCCTGACAGTATTTCATCTCCCCAATGAAATAATCTGTGTTGTGACATGCTGCAGGAGTAGCATCTGCTTATTTTACTGTGTGGATTATTTCCCCAAAGGATCTGCTCTTCCCAGGAGATTACTTGGGAGACAGTTTGGTTTAAGGCTGGACTCAGTTCTCCATTATTAAACCAAGGTTATTGTGTGAAAACATTGCTTCATGGTGTCACACCACTGCTTCAAAAGTGTTACCTAGTGCAGTGCTGGTGTTGTAAGAGGCTGAAGACTTTGTCTCTTTCTAGGACTACACTGGCTGTGTGAGCAGAGGAAGTTCATGTCAACTGTCCATGCTGCAGCTGACATCTCTAAAATGAACATGTTACTCCTGGAAATATGCTTTGAGATCTTCCAATAGAGGACAGTGGTCTTATCCCTTTATTGAATCTGGAAGTCTGAAAAGGGATTTAAGGTATAGCTAGTTAAGAAAATATATGACGTCTTAAATTCTACAAAAAGACAATTTAATTCAAATGACTTATGCCCAAACCAATTTGAGGCAGCCAGCGATTACACATGTTGTTCGATGGCAGAGGCATCTCCGGTGCTTGTCACAACTCTCAGCCCAGCCGCCCAAAGCAAGCCAGCACCCCTGGCACCGCCAGCACCCCTGGCACCTGCCCCAGGCCGGTCAGGCCAGGTGAATGGGCTGTTCCTCCCACCGCAATAGCTGGGATGTCCTGTCCTCAGGAAGGGAGCGTCTGCAAGGTGAGTCTGGCAGAGAGCTGGCAACAGGCAGCCCGCTCTTCACACTACCAGCAAGCTTGTGAAGTCCCTATCAAACACCAGGTAAGACATTATCTGGAGGGAAGAATGTATCAATTTAGCAAAAATCCCCCCAAAAACTTACCCTAAACTGTGCAATTTCTAATGCTCCTTCCCGAGGGAACCACTTGCTCCAGACTTTGGGGATCTGGCAGAGAGCCAGCATCCACCAACTGCTCACACTCAAACCAGAGTTTATTCAGGCAAAGCAGCCCCAGCTGCCCTGCTCCTGCAGATCCCAGCTAGCGAAGGAGGGACATTTTGCTACCCTGCTGTTGCACACCTATTTCAATTCAGGCACTTCAGCAGTCATTTGAATGGTCACTTTGCTTAAGGGTGTTTTGCTTTGGGTGTAAATCACCGAGCACAGCTCTTCCACTTTCAGAACGCTTAAAATACTGTGTGCTGGTATCTAGGGGTTTTGCCCAAGCACATCGTGTATTTCACACCTAGCCTGGCAAATGGCACTTTTTATGGGCATACCAGGAAAGGCAGAGTTTATAATGGACTTAACACCCCATAGAGCAGTCCAGAGCCAACCAGCAGCCCTTGCCACCACCGCTGCCGCGAGCCGGCACACTGCCAGCAACAGGACTTCAGCAATACACATATGCAGCTGCTCTAAGGGCTGAGGCCTCTTCTTCCTCAGCAGTGGATAACACCCAGCTCATTAACAACCAAAGGGAATTTACAGTGCATGTTCCCAGTCCCCTGTAATTCAGCCTCACAACACAAGTACGTATATGATCAGCAGAATTGTTTTCTTCCCACTGGTTGTGTGTGCAACAGTTGGAATTTGCATAATTTCCTTTCTTCAGTTCCCACCAAGTAGCCCGAGTGCTCCAGGACCCAGAGAGAGCTCAGCTCTCACATATTTTTATCCATCCAGAAAACTGCCTCTGAAGATTGAAAAACACTCAGCAATTTTTAAGCTGGTGGAATAATTCTTTATTGTTTATTCTACCACTGTGCTCAGGAGCATGGTCTGAGCCAGCAACACATCATAGCTATTCTGTCGCTAATCGAATCAGTCATGCTCAGGTGGTGCAAATACACTACACCATGTAGCCACGTGTGTTTCTTGGTAAACATCAGTAAAGTATAACATGAACAGTTTACATGGGCCTAAGTCTGCTTTGGCTTCACAATAACCTCCCTTAGAGCAGAAGGTGTCTGCATCTCAAGGTTTTCAATCAAAGCCAGTGATGCCAGGTGAGACACAAGACACATCTGCAAGAAGCCTGGCTTCCCACGAGCATCCAGGTGTGGTCGGTGTGCTTCGGAAACACGGAGGGCAGATTTCTGTCTGTGCAAGGCTGGCTGGCAGCCAGCTGAGTGGCAGAGCCCGATCAATGCAGCGCTGCAAGCAGAGCCTACGCTGCAGGTCTGCAGGCAAACAGCAGCAGAGCCTCTACCCGTCACCCTGCTCCGGGGGCTGCCACCACAGCGCTCAGTGATTTTTATATAGGTCACGTAATCTTTGAACATCATGTCTCACATCAGACCTTCCTGTGCAGGAGATTTTATTTATAGATATAGACACAGATACAGATACAGAGATACAGACTTCAGCTTTCACAGGGGAGTAGTTGTTCCTCATTAGACCCTCGGACCCAATTTACTTTGGGATCTTAAAGTGTTGCCACAGACTGCTGTATTGTATCCAGATAGAAGGTGACAGGCACTATATAACCAAATTATAAAATGAATCAAGTCATTTGATATTTGAAAGAAAAAATGCTTCTCCCAGAGCTTATAATTTATTAAAACCTGAAATCAAGAGCTGAATATTTATAGTTTACTTTTGTTCCTCTTTCTGGAGCTCTCTAGACAGATATTTTGTTTGGTTGGCCTAAAAAATCAGATCTGCATTCAGAAGGAAGAAATCTGAAATGCTTTCCCAGATTTCTTTCCTCTTGGAAGACATTAAGAGTTTTGCCTGTCTAAGCACATGATTTTCCCCAGCTAAGTAGCTTTCTGGCCTTTAGTAACTTCAGGTTTGTCTCATGCAGTACAACACGGTGATCTCAGAGCCCATGCGACTGGGGATGCTCAGCGTGTCCCTTCCCTGGAGCTGTCACACACCAGTCTGGGGCTTCTTGGTGACAAATCCCTGTGCACAAACTGCACAGGAGCTCTTGTCCTGCAGAGCCCGCACACACCTGGAAATGCCTCACAGCACTGAGAGCAGCTTGCAGCTGGGTTATTTCAGAGCATGTGTTTGAACCCAGGTGCTGGATCTAGCACAAGCAGGGAACCGCTGCTCTCGTGTTTGGAAGAGCTGGGGCTTGGGTTAGCCCGAGGTCCTGTGTAGCCCAGAGCCTTTTCACGTTTACCAAGTTTTCCTCCAAGTCTTGGCTCCATCAGCTGCAAAGTCCATCAAACTCGTCTGAGTATCAGAATGAGTGGAGGGGTTTTGGCATTTTGCTGGGACCCATCAGTGAGCCCACCAGGTGGATTGCAAACTGCCCAAAGCACACATTTACTCACAGAAAAAGGTCAGGCTTGATTTTTGACAACACATTGTTAAAGCACAGCTCAAACTGTCATGCTGGAGTCATGGTTTTTTTAAACTGCAGTGGTACAAAGAACAATTATTTATAGATTATCACCTAAATTGGCATGTGCCTAAGAAACTGGTTTATTTGTTTAAAAATCTTTTGGGAGTTTTTTCCCAAATCATATAGAATAATTCAGCATCCATTACAGAAACAGATCATCTACAATCACAAGTACATCTGGACTTATTATTAAAGGCTGCTTATTCGAATTAAGCTCATGAGTAGTTCCTTAGAGAAAATGGACTGAAATTAAATTTAGGTAAGATAGCTATAGCAATTCAAACTTCCTGACTTTACCTTAAAGCTTAAATGTCAGCAAATCCTCTCCAAAATCAGCTCCTGTCCAGGGGTGGACAGCAACTTTATTCCTTCCATCCCAGTGAAATCCCTACTGAGGAATGTAGCGGGTTACGTTGAATTTGTGGACTTTATATTCACATTCAAAATTAATGGGCATGCACCTCTATGTGGAACAAAATGAACTGTACACTAATTTTTAAAAAGTGTTCTTAAACCCTAAGCTGAGGGTTGTTTTTATATTGGTCACTGTCCTGAAAAGGCAGACTTCAGCTCTACGGCACTTCTCAGTTGCTACAGCAAAAGGAAGGTAAAATATCAAGAAACTAAAAAAATAAGCACCCAACAGTCCAGTGAATCAATGTCTATGTGAACACAGAAATGCTTGTGAAGAAGCCTTGGGGTCCAGCTCCTTAAATTTTGTTTTCCTGTGTCGAGCCTGCTCAGGTGGCAGTGAATATTCCAGCACAAACAAGTGACTTTCTGTCTACTTTCTGTTTCTGTGGGCCACTGCTGGGAAGTTTACCTCTTGTTTTTTAAAGAGAAGAGCTGAAATATGTAGGTGCTTTGTGGTATGTGGGGGCTCTGGCCATGGGCGCTGGCTCAGCATCCAGGGGCCACAGCCCAAGTGCTGGGTGCTGCAGAGCAGTGCTGGGTGCTGCAGAGCAGTGCTGGGGTGCTGCAGAGTGGTTCTGGGTGCTGCAGAGCAGTGCTGGGTGCTGCAGAGCGGTTCTGGGTGCTGCAGAGCAGTGCTGGGTGCTGCCCTGGGGGCTGGGTGCTTGGTGCTGCCCAGGGAAGCGTGTCCTCTCCTGCCTGGGCCTGCCACCTGACTCCTGACTGCTGCCCTGAGCCCAGCGAGCCTTTGCTGCACCCAGGGGCAGGTCATATGCAATATTTTTTTTCTAGTGATCAAAAGAGAGTTCAAAACACTTTTTTGTATGTTCACAGAAACTCTAATCATACTCCAGGTGTTTTAAATGCTTGCCCTCTCCCACGTTCATTCAGCATGCACCCGTAGATGTAGCCTTGGCAGGTTCCCATCACGTAGGAGCAGCCGTACCTATTCTGCTCAGTCCCCGCCAGACTCGAGCCCTTCTTCAAGCCTGACTGACACACATGTGAAATGCCCACTGTAGTCGCCCAATAGAAACAGATTACACACACACACAGATCCCGCAGTGCTGTCAAAAGGAGAGCAGCTCCATAAAGACCCCATGGAGGATTTTCCATTCACTGGGGGAACAAAGCTCGGCAGTGAACCTGCCGTAGGCTCCCAGCTCTGCTGCCACAGGGGACAACACCATCAGTGGCACTCCTGCGCCCGCTGAGCACACACAGCGCGAGACACACAGAGCCTCTTCTCTAAGTGTAAGAGCAAGGTTCAAAAGGCAAGCAGGAAGGTTTATTAAAACTGGTGTGTTAAAGGTAGGTAAAGGCCAAATCAGTAAGAATTCATCTCCTCAACACGGGCCAGTCCTTGGACCACTTCTTACAGATTTTCTTGAACAGTAAATACTTCTGTGCTTTTAGTTACATGTCGAAGCCAGCTGATGAATGCAGTAAAGTTTTAAAACAGAAGCACTCTGCATAAAGGCACCTGCTTAGAAGAAAAACTGGTAGCAAAAGTGACAGCTGAACTGGGTCCTCTCTGCACTGCTGCAGTTTGTTAATTCTAGTGCAAACATGAAAAAAAAGTTGTTTTATTTACATAGGCAGAAGAACAAAGCCCTGGCTGGAGCTATGTATGGTGTCCTTCAGGGGTCAGGAAATCAGAGGAGGCATCAGCCCTGAAGTCAGAGGTGGCAGAGGGAAAGACCAGTGATACGGGATGCTGGCTCTTGAGTGACATCTCCTCGCTGCTGTACACGTTTGTTTGGAAAGGCTGAATACTGTGTGATAGGTAAGAGACATTCACAGATCTGACCTTCCAGCTGGACACGTGAGGAGTACAGTGGACTAACAATATATACATGCATGGATTGCACTCCTCTGGGCCAAAGATACCTCCCAGTGGCAACATCTCAATCCTGATGGAAACATGCTTGAAGTGTGATATTTTCTCCCTGCTGTTGAGATGGAAGTTACTGACTTTGACAGATTTTTCTCTGCTTAAATAATAATTTCAAGTCAGAAGACAACACTAAGAAAATCTGCTTAGCACACAGCAGCGAACTTCAACCACCAAGTTTTACACAAGGAAGCATAAACTGCCCAGAAACGCAGAGGATCCACACTTACGCTTCAGGGTAACAGGATTTTCCTTCCAGCACTAAAAAGATCATTTGTTCATGGGCTATTCAGCAGGGAGCAAGCAAGTGGTTTACCATACGCTTCCTGCAACATATGCAATTATACAATACAGCAGTGCTCTGCAATTACACAGCCTCTTTCATTCAAATGCCGCAAATCATTTTGCAAGCATTCATTAAATAACTTGCACAACATCCTTGCTGATAAAGTACACATGCTAATCATGTCTCAGCACCACAGGCTGAGGCACAGAAAGATTCAGGGACTCGCTCAGGGTCACACTTTGAGGATCAATAGGAATCACTGGCATCTTCCCTCTCATTACCTAATGACAGTTCCTATATGCAACTTCCTCTGTTTGGATTTTAAATGCAGATGACTGATGCCATCTTTCTATTCCTGTTGGAAGGAATCCATGTGTCAAATCTGTCTGAAAATACCACATTTTGATATAAATATATTCCATAAAAGGAGATCATGCTAGTAGAGCTTGCAAATTCATATTCCTTTAAGTCCTGAAGCATCTCAGAGAGCTCTTCCCTGAGTATTTATATGATTTTCACTTTACTGCCTCTCAAGTGGAACATAGAATTCCCTTAATAGCACACAGCAATACACAACATAGAAAGTGAGGAGCCATATCCAAGGATGGGGCCAAGAATGAGAAGGGATTTAAACCTAGCAACAGAGTAGTGCTTCAACAAAAGGCTTGATCTAGAACTCAGTTTTATTTTTCCCTGCTTACCTGAAACACTATTATGAAAATCTCCCTGATTTTCTGCCTATCGCAGAGATGAGAATTTCAGCCGCAAAGTTTTATACTGGGGAGTGTCAAGTGTCCCGAAGGGCAGAGTCCCCACGTTTACACCTCAGTACAACAGTATCCTTCTGGATCCTCAAAGTGTCGCTCACTCCTGGGCCAGACAGAAGGAAAAAAGCTACTTACAGTCTAGTTTGCTGAAAATGATCCCATAGTATTTAATTTCCCAATACCTTTGTTTTTATTTATAAAGGGACAGATCAGCAGTATTAATTAACAGATGGTTATTATTGGAAATGGATGAAACCTTGGACTCGGAAAGTCCGTAAGCCACTGCTTTGTGAGTGTGCACCAGGGAAGAGCTGCTCTGTACATGCCTCGCTGCTTGAGATGGCTGTCAACCTCCTTTGCCCTACTCACACAGGCTTTGTAGTGGGAACTTAGGGAATTCCTAAGTCAGAAGTGCCCAGCACACTGTAATGCTGGTAATGAATCCATTAGTTTCTTTAATCCTTTTATTTCAGTTCTCTTGGATTCACAATTAAATTCTTTGCTGTTTCAGTCTCCTCTGAATGCTCAGGTGCATCTTTTCTGATGTGCAAACATGCTGCCCGCGTGGCTGCAGCTGGCTCCAGCCAGAGGCCGGCAGCCCCACAGCAGTGTTGCAGGAACGGACAGAGTGGATGTCCCTGATCTGCTCCAGTGCCAGGTTCCCTGTCCCAGCCTCCGTCCCCCGTGGATGTCGCATAAATCCAACACTCTGCCTTTTTATGGTGTGTACGGGTGAAGGATTTGAACATTCACTGAATGGGGGCATTGGGTAAGGTGAGAGACAACACTCAGGCTGCCTCAGCAGTTTCTGGAGGGAACACCTAAAGAGATTCAAGTGCTCTGCAGCTGCAGGGCTTGCATCTAGTTTATACCGTTGTTCCCAAATCTGTTTGAGAAATATGAGTTTAAAGCTGGTTCAAATGCAGTGCAGCACAAATCCCTGCTGTCAGTGGCCACACATTAAGGAGTCATTTACTCTAAACTACATCACTTACACCATGTAAAGCAAAGACACTGAATTTTAAAGAACAAAGTTCATTGTGATGGGTAACCATCATCATATCTAGACTGGAGCCTTCTTGTCCATGTCCCAGACACTGGAGGGGAACCTAACAGCTACTTTGGCATCCATTTCCTTCTTTCCCTTTGTTGTTCTTTCCCAACGTTTTTGATATGCTTATCTTCCTGACCTTTCTGATGAGCAACCTTTTTCACAGACAAGCTTTAAGGGTGGAGAGGAACTGCTTACAGACAGAGACCTTTCTCCTTTCACCTGTTGCTTGTATGACCCTGCCTGCCATCCAAAGGTCTGATGAAGATAACTGCTCAGCGTGTTCTCTGCTCCAGGAGTGCAGCCAAAGGAGGAGGCATTGCTGCTCTCATCTCTTTTCCCACACATGGTTTGTGTAAATGTGGAGTTTCTGATCTATTTTTTAATCTGGTGTACTCCCGTGAATGCCACTGGGGGTAGAAATTTAAGAAAACAAGTTCTAAATGTTTGGATGTTCAGATCCTGTCAATCAAGGCTGGGGTTCCTTAACAAAGGAAGTTAAGAGTAGCATTTTCATTTCGTTTTCATTTCTGTGCAGAGAAAAGGACTCTAGAAGTTAAGTGCTAATTTTATTAAATTATTATCCACTACCCAGATGCTAACGGCATCTGTAATTTGATTACAGTTGTTGCACTATGGATCTCTGAATATTAAAAATATTATACACTAATATAAAGCTAAGGGATAATCTGTCATGAATTCAGATAAAACAGCTATAAAATATATGCGCAGTATTAAGCCCTCAAAATGAAAACCAGCAGTACATCTCTTCCCAACTCTAACTCAATGTGATGCTTCTAGGCTATTTAGAGAAACATATTACTATTTAGAACATATTAACTATCTTTTTTTCCCAAATATTTCAATATCTGTATACTGAGACATACCTTCTCCTCTACCATCTTCATTCCCAACATTCCTAGAGCTGCCAGCTGTGGGACATCATGGGCCAAGACACTAAGCCTGCTCCAGACAAGGAAATTTAGACATTTCTTAGCCCATATGTATTTTTACTACCTGATTCCACTGGTTCACAGGTAAGGACCTGGCACAGTGATCTTTAGATGACAGAAATAAATACAAATGAAACTTTTAAAAGAGACACGTGATGATCATTCTCCCCAAATATAAGAAAATATTATGTAGAAAACATGGTGTGCCATGTGGACTAGAACAATTCAGTTTTGAAAAAAAAAGAAAGAGGTGACAGCAGCAAAGTATGATTTCAGAAAAAGCATAGTAAGAATTCATGAGAAGCAGGGAAACATCAAATAGCTGATCACATTGCTGCCTCTCTGTGACAATTATTGTAGCCTATAGGAAAACCCCAAATCTAGAAGTAGTTTACAAAATACCTAACAAGACCAAACTGGTGCCCCTGAAAATACGTCACAAATACCTCTAGCCAGGTTTTACTCATCATAAACACTAAGCTACCAAACTTGTCCTGCTAGGAGTGGTCAAGTACAGTCTCTTCAAACCTCTGACGGAGCTAAGCCAGCAAAGAAAACCAACCCAACCTTCCAAACTATGATAAAGCCCAGAAATTCCCAGCGTGAGCAGCACCCCCAGGTCCTGTGGGCTATGTGGCGCCAGGCATCCAGCACCTACCTGCAGACCAGACACCTCGCTTTCTGTTTTGCACAAGTGTTTTAATAAAGATAAGTAACTGCCTGGAAAGCAACGGCAATAATCCATGGGGCTGGCAGACTGTGTGCTGACACAGCCTACTAAAGATGGGCACCTAGTGGGGGGCACAGGGAATTAAAAATAAATTTGAACTGAGTGGTTAGCATGCCTTATTTGTTCTACAGGTTGTACTGCAATTATTAATGATTTTTCCTCATCATCTGAGCAGATATTTTCTCCTTAGGGAAGGTGAATGTCTAAAAACCCTCCTTCCCTTATCTTCTTCCCTTCTGTTTCCTCCCCAAAAGACAATTTAAAGGTTAAGGAGTTAGACAGCTAATATTTTACCTACAGAAGAGAATAATGACTTAAACCACAATATTTAGCTGTTGTTGCTTGATGACTTCATACTGATTCAAGTCTGCTCTGTGACCAGAATGTGTCTCACCATCTCCATATCACATGAGGCCAATGAGCCAGCTCAGGGAACTGATTTGACTGAAAACTAGTATTTTTTCAAACACAATAAGATAAAATTTGGTTTCGATCTGACCTGGTTTGGTACGTGGTACAAAATCATGAATGCTGACATAGAAGAAATGGAGGGAAAAATCTGGCTGGGGAGGAACTTTTGGTGAGTGCCTGTACTTTGCCTAAACCTTGTTTTGTTTGACACTGCTCTCATCTCCCAGCAAATGAAATGGGGGTGAGCTCGAGTGGTAAAAGTAGGCAGAGATGACCCAAACTGCCTGCAGCTGCAAGGTCAGAACCAGAACTTCAGATCTGGAGTAAAAGGCAAAAAAATACAGAAATTTTTTTTTTTAAAGAAAGGAAGCTTATCCCATTTCCATGTTTATTGGATTTAAGGGTCTGTTTCTGTTCTATTCCCAGGAGTAAAATACAGGAAGAGTTACAGAACATTTGTTGACAACAACCGACTATAGTGATGGGGGGAGAAAAATATGCTCTGGAGTAAATGCTCCAGCATCCTCATAAATCTGCACTGGAATAGACTCTAGCCATTGTATTTCTAAGGCTGTTGCAACAGAGCACAGCAGGACATACTCTCACCATAGCAACCCAGAAAACTGCCCCATCAGAGTACGTTTCCACTCTCTGCAACACCAATCTTTCCCTGTCCTTGCTTCTCAAAGGAAATTGATATATTCAGGTCTTGAAGTAGCACTCGAAGCCTGAGTCCCAGCTCCAGTGCCACTTAAAGTCTCCTGTACTCCACTGAACAGCAGCAACGGGAAACATCAATAGCATCTCTCTTACGCTGCAGAGAGTTATTGAAAAATGGGATCAAATCTGGGGAAGAGTCTTTCCAATTCCTTCAATACACACACCAACCTTTCGGAGCCCAGCGCTTGCTCTTTACGGTGCATATTGGACGGATTTAATGATCTGAGATGAAGTTCTAGTTGTGTTCTTCACAACATTACTCCCCTCCACTGTATGACTAGTCCTCACCATGAAGAAGGGGGCTCCGTTCACAGCCTGAGCCCCGATAAAAGTGGTTTTAGACCAAGCCTGCACTGTGGGAGCTGACATAGGGGCTTACATACAGCTCTGCTACCCCTGCTGCCATGGCTGTGGCTTCTGGCACATACCAGTCAGGCAGCTAGAGGTGATAATGTCAGATTACATCTACTAATCCAGAATTTGCCTATTAAACTTTGTATTCTTTAGTATTTTCATCATGTTTCATTTTAAATATTTTATTAGTTAACACTTCATGACAAAAATCTGTTCTTATGTAATCTTCCTGGTGAAAGAAGGTATTTCATTAAGCACTTATGGAGTCAATAGGACATCACCCTTATTTTCCTTGAACTAGAAATTCAGGCATTCCAGAAGAGAAACCACATACATTATCCACTGAGACCGAATGACTCTGTTACCATCCCCAGTTTACTACATGTCCTGTTTGCTCAGTACAAATTGTTAAGAAGATTTCAAAGAACTGACACTATGGCGATCCCTGAAGGGCAGGTATTAATTCCATTCTTCTTATGGAATAGAAGTGTATTATCTCCTTTAGATAGGTGGAGAATTAAGCAGAGAAGCTAGAGGACCCATTTTGGGGAGTGCTGTGCATCCTACTCCCACACAAACTAAATGAAGTCCTCCCTGGCCAGGGTCCCAAGAGATTACTGGTATTCAAACATCTACTGAATCCTCCAATAGCTGAGCTGCAGAACTGCAAATATTATATTTAGCACTTGAAATGCTTTAAACTCGAACAGTCAGTCCTTACAACATGGGAGTAGGTGGTTTGATTTTTTTTTTCTACTCAACTGATTAGAAGAGCGTGGGGAGAGATGTACTTTTTGAATTAAATAATTTGGTCAAGAACTGAAAGGACATTGTTATTGAAGCTGGAATCCGAGATCTGATGTCTATCCTCTGTTCATATTACTGCTTACCTCTGTGCACAGCTGTGCCTGATATGCCCACTTGCTCTCTTACAAAGAAAGTTCAAATTCAGTTGTCCTTGAGCAAGCAAAACATTCAGCAGCTTCAGTGGGGGTTCTGCTGAGCCTCAAAGGTTTGATCAGGGAGCCTGCTTTTCATGGCTTATTCAGCCATCTAATCCTGCTAAAAACGTTTCCTACAGAGCTCTGTAGGCACAACTGAATCAGACCCTCCTGCATCCCGTTCAAGTGCATCTAGTCCAGTAGTGAGTACTGTCAGTGAGGCTGAGATAGGCTTAACTGTAGGACTGATGTGTGCTACTAGATAAAAGGAGGACATCTACTCTCATTTGAAACAATATCAGGTATAAAAAGATCACGGGGTCCCTGCTCTTCAAAGCTAACTCCAGCAGTATAAAATGAGTGTTTTCATGACTGTGCCCAACAAGGCTATGTAGTAAACTAATGCTCTACCTATGACCCTGTTTCTTGATTTCAGAAGTGGTGGGTTATGTGACAGTACCAACTGTATGGAGGTATGTTGACAACTCAGAAATAAAGCTGTTGGAATGGGACTCTCTGCCTAGAAACAAAAAAACCATCTCTGAGCACAGGGTTAACTTAAGAAACACTCTTGCAATCTGTGATTCCAAAACACTCTGCAAAGAGTGATACAGCAAGCTACTTATTCTTTTATAGTCTGTGATGCTCTAAAAAAAGAGGAGAGCTAAATGCTGAAGCATGCATGCTAAATGCTAAATGCTGAAGCACGGGAGCATGAAGGCAACCTACTGTAGGCCTTTGGCATCCTGCTGTTCCTTCAACTAATAAATGAGAGTAAGTGGTGAAGCACCTGCCAGCTGCAGCAATGTGCATAGTGCAAATATCCCAACATCACACCACAAGATCCCATGGAGAACTTCTACTTTCATTTATACTCTACTAAGGATCTTTAAAAGCATTGGCTTCCTGTCTCATGAAGGCACCGGAGCAAGTAATCTACTCCGCATGCAAAGGAAACTCCACTTAGATGAGCCCCACCGTGTTTCTTTTCCCAATCTTTCATTTACTCTGTAGCCTTTCTGTTTTATAGGCCAGTCATGTATCTGCAGTGATTAAGATGCTTTACAGTTAGACTTTGACCTGCAGTAGTCGGAGATTATTGGATATTGTTTCTCCTGCAGCGTTGGACGTAGCTTTGGGATTGAATTTTGGGTAAAAACTGGGCCAACAGTTAT
This sequence comes from Strix aluco, assembly GCF_031877795.1. Classification (NCBI taxonomy): domain Eukaryota; kingdom Metazoa; phylum Chordata; class Aves; order Strigiformes; family Strigidae; genus Strix; species Strix aluco. Next base: position 17,836,739 of record NC_133945.1, on the reverse strand, counting down.
GCTAACCATAGCACAAGCTGCCAAACTGAATTCAGCTTCAAGATCTGTCTGTCTCAGTACTGACAAGAGAAATACCAGCTTATGCACAGAGTAATAACGTTGTGTTATTAGAAGGAATAGTCATATGCTTGTTCATCGTATATCATGAAAATATGATGCATGCGTTTTTCTTCCTTTGTGTTTTAATTGCTAGTCCTTCACAGCAAAGATATCTCTTTCATTTGTACACAGCCCACAGCAATAGGACCTTGTTCGTGAATCTTAATGTGCTACACAGAAGCTGTTTTTATTTTTGATGATGCACTAGAGATTTGAATCTGGAGAAAAAAAAAAGCTGTTTAGAGAAGTATTACAGACAAGCAGGGTTCTCCTTTCAGAGCAGTTCTTAATGCATGAAGAAAGATTAGCCTGCTCTGAAGTACCGAGCAGGAGAACTGTATATTTACCATGTGCTTTATCCTGTTATGCAAGAAATACCATTTATTTCAGTGGAACCAAGTATGTAGTAAGGTACTACCCAGTAAAACTGAAAACTATGTCTGCTACTCTTTTTGGTAGTGTTTGAATTCACATGTAAATGATCTGTACCTCAGTGTAGTCATGTAGTCTTTCTTGCAAAAGGGAAGTCTTGCTCCTTGTCTGGATTGTTTAATGATTTTGATATCAGAGCCCTGTCATGAGGTTTTGAGAATCTTGTTCCCACAGAGTCAATTACTTTTCTTCTCATACTGAGCATGGCTTTTGGGGCAAAAAGTCTCTGGATCTCTATTTTAGGCAAAAATAAATTGACGAAGCTTTAATCACATAGTTTCAAGTTGCTTTTATGTGACAGCATTTTGATCATGGTCTTAGAAGTGCTACTAAAGTGCTCCCAGGAAATTGCAGGAAGGGTGCAGACACTGTTGCAATATTAATTTTTTATTTAAGGTTATCAGCATTTAAAAATTCAAAATACCATTCAGATTGCCTTTTTGCAGTGCTTATATAGTTTTGGTTTTCAGAACATACCGTTACCTAGGAGCACATATTGGAAAAGAAATCCTTTTATCCTATTTAATTTCTTTTCTCCTTCCCATGACTCCAAAACAGGAGAATATGAGGCTCTTATGATCGTAATGAACCCTCATACCTTGATGCTATTGACCTCTGTCAGTCCATTTCTGTTTCAGACTGATCAAGTGTTTCCACTAAGGGTGCTCTATCTTCATGTTTTTCGGTGGGGAATAGCAGTAACAAGCCAATATACATAAAAGCCAAACTGATTGCATCAATAACAGGTTAAATTGTCTTGATTATGTGATATGCAATAGTCAGTGCACTGCTGTTCTCTGCAAATCAGACTTCTCATAGATACCTGCTGGTTGCTTGCTCAGGCATACTACTTCAGATTTACTTGAGCTGAAAACTTTTGCCTGAGAAACATTACAATTTCCAGCTGAGTAATTTCCTTCCCTGCTGACCTGTTTTTTTGGAGGACAGCATACCTAGAGTTTGATCCCAAAGGACAAAATTGTGAAGAGAAATGAAAATACTGTCCCTCAGACTGTTTTTTTTTTCCCCATTGGTGAAATGCATACCTGCTCCCTTCAGTTCCTCCAGTATCTTAAACTATTATCAAAGTTCTCTTGTACAACCATCCACACATTTGGCCGCAGCACTGTGAAAACATTCCCTTGTCTATATTCAGCCATCTATGCATTCAGGTATTTTAAAATGTTAGTGTTCACTTTGAATAGATTGTATTATCAATAAACCCTTCTCTTCCCCCAATTTCATATTTTCATATTAAAAAAATGTTTTCCTTTATTTATCGTTAAATTCAACTCCTAGTAAGAGTCTGCATAAGGGAATAAAACAAGCCTTTAGAGCCTTCTACAATTAGCATACCCTCATCATGCTCTAGTAATTATCTCCCCAGAGACTTCAGTTGGGATGCCACACTGCTCTCATCACTACAGTGTTCCCATGGGGGAAATTAAGAGGCAAAACACCAAGATTACTCAGATGCCACATTCACCATGCATACACCATTGATCTCCCAGTCTTTTTGCATTTGACTCTAGCCAACAAATCGTTTACCAGCAACCCAAGCCAGCTCAGCTGGCCACTGTTCCAGGCCATCGATGGCAGGTCAAAATGGATTAGCGTGAAATGTATTCTTTATTTACAGGGAGGAAAAATCTTTAGTGAATCAGTATTGCTCAGAAGATGCAGGCACTAAGCTTCTTAGGAGGCATCAGGAAAAAGAGTGTTTGGGTGTGTTAACGGGGTTTTGCGCAGAGTGCTTTTGTTCCTTTTTCTTCTCTCCTTTGCTGCCTCTTCCACAATTTACCCAAGAAAAGTCAATCAATATTGTCTTCATTCTCCATTTAATGCTATTTCTCTACCTGCAGGACTCCTTTGGTACATTATTCTTCTAGTCCCAGAAAATGCTTGACCCCTCTCCCAGATCCCTAACACCCTTTTTGTCTTCAGGTGGAATAAAGAAGTCTGTAGACCAAGGCAATGTTCTTCAATTCATTCTATCAAAAAATGACGTAAGTTTTCTAATTTTAAAATTCAGTATCCCAGTTCTTAGCTGTGCTAAGCCTCTCCACACTGTTATCCCAGAAATCACCAACGGCCACTTCAGAAAACTGTAAAAACAATTGATACAACTCCAACATTACCCACCCCACTTGGCGTAACACATGTAGCAAGGAAAACAGCCCTCTTAAAATCTCAGCATTTTCTATCAGCTGTAGATATTTCTGAGAACTGTGTGTAGCCAGGTTTCTCTAAATTAAGCCAGGAAATTTGGGTGCTACACTTTTACCAGGATTACCTAGTGATGCATTACAACTTCCTGCTTGATTTATACCGAATGGGCATCAGTCATAGCCAAATTTTAAGACTGTATGCTTGATAAATCATGACTAACACTACATTGTATTGTAACAACCGTTTATTTCACAGTTGCCAATGTTATGCAACTCTTTAGAAATAAAAACAGATGTGTGGTATACAAAATCCAGGATAGCCATGTCCCCTCCTACATCAAGCTCCATGCAGTAACTTTGGATCTCAGATCTTACAGAGAGCATCTGCAAAGATCACTGAAGTTGACAGGAGCATTTCTGCTCGCCTTTTGATGAGTGAGATGGATTTAAGTACCCTGTTTATTGGAGAAGTACTTGAACACAATCCGGTCACACATTCCCATTTGATGCCTTTCAATATTTAAACAATTTAGGAGTATAAGGAAGGAACATTTCCAAGCTGTAGGTAGTTTATAAAAAATCCTTTTCAACACAGAAGATAGTTTCCTCTTCTGTTCTTTGTTTTCCTTAAACAGTTGCACAGGAGAAAAATCCATGTTTCATCACAATATGTACTTACTGGCTTACTGATCAATATATGATTTACAAAACCAATTTTCATTTATTGTCAATATTTAAATTTTTAGAATTTATTCCTTTCTTTTCTGTGCTGTCTCTGTATGTTCATAAAAGCCCACTCCTAAACCTGCTGAATTTCATAATCCTAAACAAGGATTGGACAGAGCTTTACCTAGAAAGGAAGAGAATATCCATGCCTGTGTGTATGTGCATTAGTGTTATGAAATATATAATAAAAAGCCAATGCCACAACTTCAGTTTAAGAACATATGCAAGGAGGTAGAGATACTCTCATCCCTTCTACTCTGATGGAGTACCAGAGCATACCCCATGAGCAGGAGGTCCCTAGTAGTTGGTCTCAGTGGTCTAGGAAATACAGTAGCCTTGCAGCTTTAGTTTTCAGTTGTCCTTCGAGATAAAAAAAAAACCCAACGGTTCTAATTATTACCATCTCTTTCCCCACTACATATGTTTTAGGCTTGAATTCCTGTATGTTTTAGGAAGTTGTATGAAGATCCAGGTTCAAAATGGGAACAAGTATGGACTGAACCAAATAGACTGTCAGAGGAGAAAAGAGTCCGTAACAGTTGTGTTTCTAACATCCAGTGCGTTTGAGTGGGATGAGGGCACCAAACTACCCGTTGATGTGTAACACCAGTTTAGTAATACGGAAGAGCTGATCTGAAAACGTGCAGCAGCGCCATTGCAGACCCAGGGCAGCGGATGCAAAACCACCTGCAGGTACGTCCGGCCTTTGTGCTAGAGCAACGCTAAACAAGAGAGAGTGTTTCATAGAGAAGGTAAACTCAAGGTGCTCATCGGCGTTTCTACACCAGCTCATGGCTTGGCTCACATGCTGACTCATGGGGACACTGCTCTGACTGAAAGGAGTCGTGTGGCTGGAGCAGTTCGGAAGATGATTTTCACAGCAGCATTTTGAACACATCGTCAGGTAAACGAGTGCTTTAGACACGTGTGAAGAAGCTGTCATTTCTGTCTGCTGGAATGACGGAATTCCATTTGGAATTTTGCCTGGTGTAGTGCAAATACACTGCAAGAAATGGTAGCTAACAGAAGTGTAAAATGGCTGAAAAGGGATCGCAAGGGTTTGAACCTCAGCGCAAACCCCCCAGCCGACACCTTGCCCTCTCCAGCGCCAGCGCCGGGCTCGGCCGTGCGACAGAGCTCCGCACCGGCCCTCTGCGGCAGCCATTTTCCCCCGGGCCAGGCCCCGGCCTCGGCCGCAGGCCAGGCGGAGGAAGGCACCTCCCCGGCGAGGATCTGCCCCTCAGACCAGCCGCGGCGGCCGGCTGTCATCCCTCGGGCTTCGGCTCCGCCGGCAGCGGCTGGGGGGAAGCCCGAGGCGGCACAATGCCTTACCCGGCTCGGGGAAGGCCCCAGCGCCAAGATGGCAGGACCGCCCTGCCCTGCCCTGTCCCGGCGGGCACTCCGGCCCGCGCAGCCCCGCCGCCGCCGCGGCAGCGCCCCAAGCCCCCGAGCTGCCGCCCGTGCCCACGCCGGCTGCGACCCGGGCCCGGCGCAGGGTGAGGGGCGCGGGCGGGCGGGGCCGCCCCGGGGCCCGGCGCATCACGCCAGGGGGAGGGGCCAGGCCGCGCCGAGGGCGGCGGGGGAGGCCACTGCGCCTGCGCGCCGCGGCCGCCGACTCCTGCGCACGGGTGTGTGACAGCGTAACCAATCTTGCGCTCGGGCTCGCCCCCCGGCCCGCCCCTCCTGATGGGCGTGCGGGCGAACCAATGAGAGCCCGCGGTGCCGTTCAAACCATCGGTGCCGGGGGAAGGGCGGCCAGTCGGGCGGCGAGGGCGGGCGCTGGGCGGCAGCAGTTCCCAGGCGGCTCCGACGGGCTTTTACTGCGCTCGGGGCGGCGCCGACGCTCAGTGTGTTTGGAGCCGGCGGACGGGCGGGCCGGGTCCGGGAGCATGGGGGTGAGGTAGGGCCGGCCCAGCGGCGGAGGGGAGGCGAGCGCGGCTGTCCGGCGGGGCCGGGCCTGCGCGGCGGCGGCGGCGCCGGGGAGGGACGCGGAGCCGGCCGGAGGATGGAGGACAAGAAGGAGGAGGGTGAGGCGGAGATCCAGGAGCACGGGCCCGAGCACTGGTTCAGCAAGTGGGAGCGGCAGTGCCTGGCCGAGGCCGAGCAGGAGGAGGCGCTGGCCCCGGAGCTGCAGGACGAGGCGGCGGCGCAGCCCGAGCACAAGCAGCAGAAGCTCTGGCACCTCTTTCAGAACTCGGCCACCGCCGTGGCGCAGCTCTACAAGGGTGAGCGCTGCGGGAGGGCCGCGGGGAGGGGGGGCACGGCTGGGGCGGGACGGGGCTTGGCGTGCGGTGGAGCCCGAGAGCGGTGGGCTCGGGGCCGAGGCCGGGCCGGGAGATTGGGGGGGGGCAGGGTCGCTAAGGCGCGGAGCGGCCGCGGAGCCGCTGGGGGTGGGGTGGGAACGGGGCCGCGGTGTCACAAAGGGGATGTGGCGGCGAGAGCGGCCTGGGCAGGGGGAGGAGCGGGCTTCCGGCCCGGGGGCTCCGCGCCCGTCCATAGAGGCAGACGGGAAAACAAAATGGCGTGAGGGGGAACCGCGGCCGTTGCCCGGACATCGCCCTTCGCGGCCTCCGGCGGAGAGGCCTAGGCTCTTGCGTCGGCCCGGCCTGGCCACCCCCCCCCCGCCTCCCCCCGCCTCCTCGCCCCGGACGGGCGGCTGGCGGAGGGGCGGCCTGGAGGGCGGCCGGCGGGGCCCTGCCGGCACCGGGAGGCAGGACGCTCCGGCGGAGAGCGGCCTCGGCGGGGGGCCGCGCCGGGAGGGTCCCGGTCGGCGGGAGCGAGCCCTGTGAGTGCCCGGGGAGCTGCGGGCTCCGGGGGCGGGGAGGGTGGGGGCAGACCGGGAAGCCCGGCCCTGCCGGCGGCGGCTCCTGCCGCCCAGCCCAGGGAAGAGGCTCCGACAAAATGGCGAAGTAAGGGGCCGGCCCCATTGTGCGGCGGGGGCTGCGGGCGGGGGCCGGGCAGGGCGCTTCCCCGGCGGGCTGGGGGCGCCGCCGCCGTGCCCGCTGCCCAGGACCGGGCCGCTGCCGGCCCGCCCTTCCCGGCCCTGATCCCGAGTTGCCTTCGGAAGGTGGAACAAAATGGCGAAACCTAACATGGCCGTTCGGAGTTGGTGACTCCAAAATAAACAGCGTGTGTCCTTCCCTCCCTGCAGACCGGGTGTGCCAGCAGCCGGGGCTCTCCCTCTGGGTCCCCTTCCAGAACGCCGCCACTGCGGTCACCAACCTCTACAAAGGTAAGGGGCTGCCCACCCCCCACCCCCCCCCCCCCCCCCCCCACGCGCTGCCCCGGCAGCCCTCCCCGCCTAGCCGGGCCCCACTCTGCCTCCTGCCCTGGCTTACTCATAAGCAGGGCCTGTTAATGTCTCTTATTCACCCTGATAAAATCTAACCTGAGACTGCTTCCTGAATCTTGCAAGTTTTCCCAGGGCCACTCTAGCTGACGGTAGCTGAATCTTTTCTGTTGCCTCATGTCAGTGACTAATAACTTAAAAGCTGTTTTACTTTGAGACCCTTGAAAAAGGGTGTTTTTAGCATGTGGCTTGTGCTCAGGGAGTCAAGGGAAGAGTGTGATAGCTTATTAAACAGTACTTAAGTTTCCTGCATTTTGTATATTTTATGGTGTATTAAATGTTGGGGTATCAGTGTAATACATGTACGTTTGTGGTGAAGCATAGGTTAGGTTTCATGTTTGTAAAATTCTGCATAGATGTTGTGATAGTGAGGCTTCTTAAATAAGCCTCCCAGATTATTTTAAGCACTAGAATGTCATTATGACTGTGTCCAGGGTGACTGTAAGAAGGCAGTGTTAGCCAAAACTTTGATAAGCGTGCACTTTGCATATGGCTTACTCTGCTTTTGTGCTGTTTTACTTTGTGTTTCTATCTGTCAGGATCTGTTCCTGAACTCTGCAGTTCTTTGGGTGGTCACAAGAATTCTTGTCTGCAAAAGAATCATTCAGTGGTTTGTTTAAAATACAGTTACAAAAATATCTGTATCAGTGGAGGCTTAAATAGGCACAGTGTGATTCCTGTTGTTACTGTCTTCCATTTCTAGGAAGGAAAAAACTTTAAGTTCCAAATTGTTGTTTTTCTGACTTGTAGTTTGATTTTTTTTTGAGTTCTGGGGTGTGGTTTTTTCTTGGTTGGTACAGCATTATCTGTAGTTCTGCCTGCATGTTCTTTCATTTGTCTCCAGCTTTCCCATTTTGGATTTGTAGCAATTGAACATGTTCATGATGGCTGATCAGGTTTCTGGCAGATGTGGACAGAGCAAAGAGGAGATGTAGATGCATAACCGTCACTGCCAGAGACTTCTGCAGGCAGTGCATTGGAATGTTGTGCATGTGTCATAGGTCATGTAAAGGGGCAGCACATCACATAACAGGGTAGGTGTTGGCCTGAGGGAGTGGGTCACTAGAACGTGGTCTGGGACACTAGTCACTTGAGTGTGGTACTAGAGTAGCAGCAGGTAGTGTTAATAAACTGTCTGGAATAATTGTGGTCTCTTTGCCAAATGGCACTGGTCTCCCTTACAGCTTCTTCACTACAAAGATTTAGGCTGTTAAATCACTTGTGCTATAGGCAAAATGAGCCCTATTTTTGTGCAGTAGTGTGATTAACAGAAGAGTATGTATGTGGTGATTGGGAAGCTAGAATTTAGAGTAGGAAGCTGTCTTCAGTCAGGTGTACTGTTCAAAAAGCAGCACCTGAAACAAATCTTGCCTTCAAACAGATCTTTAAGTGCTGAAGTACCTTGCTTACAACTGCCATCTTTCAATTTTAAACTAACTTCCAAGTGAGTAGAAATTCATTGAGAACACAGGTAGAACCAGCTAGACTCTGGCATACCAGGCAAGCTGCAGTCTCTTAATGTGAATTTGCCTTCTCTAGTGATGAACATGGCTCTTAAAATCTCCTGTCATTTCTCACATACTCAATGTTAGTATTTTGGAGGACTCTGTCAAAACACTGGAGAAGTACTTGCTGTGGTAAACTGAACACCACAAATGGCCTCTTGCCCTGTCAGCTGATTTTTGATCTGATAAATGTTTAGATTTTTGAGGCATCAAAAATTTTGATAAAAAGAGCCACATGAGGAATATAGGAATATATATAAGGAGAATGCCATGATATCTTGAATGGCAGAATTTTTTCTGAAAATAAATTAGGAGTTTAATATCACACCACACTGAAGGCCTTAGATCATGAATTTCTGATTGGTGCTGGTGACAGGCTCCATTTAAAGACATTTGATTATCTTACAGATTGCACTAAAGTAGTGAAGACATGGTTTGTAACATAGGATTTAGAACTTAAGGTCACTGTAGAAAGTCTTAGGCATGTATTAGAATAAGACTTCTGAGCCTATAATTTACCTTTATTAAAAAAAGCTGAATGTTTGCTAATGTTAGTTTTGATTTGGTAGTTTCAGAATGTATGTGATTTGCTTATATTTTTCCAGCTTAACTTGTAGACAAAGTAGTTGTAGCTTTTACCATAAAAATCTAATCCTTCCCAGGGTAATGATGCTTGAAATTTGTCCAGGCTACATCAGCAGTTGGTGTGTTTGACCTCATAACTAGTTCATAGTTAGTCCTTTCTGAAACATTCTCCTCCAGAAGGAAAGCAGGTTATTGATATAAAGCTGGGCTCCTCACCTCCCAGAAGGACTTTCTCATGGTATTTTAGAAAGTGAGTAAAGGGATACTGTCAGTTTCCAAACTGGCTCCAAAGTGTTTGGGTAGCTTTTATGTGAGTGCACTGGAGTCCTAAGCTGCTGTGCAGTATAAAATGGCTGGAGGAATAATCTGTCATGCTGCCATTGCTTTCACAGGAATTAGCATTTGTAAATCTAGCCTTTTGATTACAAAACAGCATAGGCAAAATACTCATGGAGTACATAAAAGTAATTAACATGTAAGTGTACTCTATGTATACCTGTATAGTTTATATTCCAAAAGCCCCAAGATTTAACTATGATTGGTTTGAGATGTTTTTCTTTTCTGATAGGTTGTGTTATGTTTGAAGTGCTGCTCTTTGATAGTGTAGGTTTTAGTGTATGTAGTATTTTGTGGACTGTGCAGTGGTGCCTCAGAATGTAAGTCTAAGAGTAGCATTTAATAGTGATTATTTTTGGTTTTTTGAGTGCAAGAAAACTAGATTTGCTGTACATGTCACTGTTTACCTGTAAAGCATTATCTAGACAGCTGTTATTAAATCTCTTTGGTATTGTTCTGGGTAAATGGCTCTTTTCTGTTGGACCTCATTAGTAAAGCTAGAATATAAAAAGCTGTTTTAATCAACTCTGCCTGACTTAAAAAAGTGTATGAAAATGGAGTAAATGAAATTGGAGTGGATATGTTGATGTCTTAATGGAGCGAGAGCAACATAACAGTAATTTTCATAAAACTGAAATAGCTGTTGGCAAAGCTCTGATAACAAATCTGACAAACACGATGAGCATAATTGTGTGGAGAATAGGGTTTGTCCCACCTGTTACTGTTGACTGGAACTTACTCATACTTAAACTAGTAGCCAGAAATGTACTTGCTGAAGTTTGAAAGCAATGTAATACAAGGCATTTAAGAGTGTTTGAGGCAGTTATAACTGATGTGCACAGGTGACCAGTTACATCAGTGGGGAATGAATTTGCATTTTGTAGTAGGATTAATTGCAAATGTGTTTAAAGCTTTTGTTTATCAAATTTGCAGTGGTATCTTAAATGGGGAAGGAAATTTTCTTAGACTTCCTTTGTAAATGATATGTTGCCTAATTGAAAGGTATTGGGGACACTTGTGTTCTAGCTACTTTCAAAACTATGGCCTCCTGTGAGTTGCCTCTGCAGTTGAAATTCAGATGAAACTAGAAGGACTCTAAAGAAGTCTGAGTTCTCTGAAAATTCCTTACCTATCAGAATCAAGAAAAGCAGTTACTGCTTTTTTTGAGGGGTTTTCTGACTGTACTGATGCACTTTTAAGAGTGTCACTTTCAGAAAGTGCATTGTCTGTTGATTCAAGTACCCTTGTCAGACTGACAAGCTCAAAGTGTGTTTTTAATGGTAATAGAATATGGTTTTGTAAACTGTGCTGTAGTGTTGACCTGAAGTATAGTAAATGCTATTTAGGTGGTGCTTGAATTGCAGTTGACTTTCTGACTTGTAAAGGGAGGGGAACTTTTTAGCTAATACTCTTTTTTTTAGGCTTGATAGGACTCATTTGCAATGCTAACTCATCTGTTAACAGCTAACTTGGTACTGTGTTATAGTAACCTGTAGAAGGTACACTTCTTTCCTGTGGTGGGCAGGAAGCCATGTCATGATGTGCCAGTACTATACACTGCTCTATCTGTAACACTAAACTTTTTTCTGTCTTCTTGCAGAAAGTGTGGATGCCCATCAGCGAAGCTTTGATGTAGGAATTCAGATTGGCTATCAGCGTCGGAATAAGGATGTGTTAGCTTGGGTTAAAAAACGCAGAAGAACTATTCGTAGAGAAGACTTGATCAGCTTCCTATGTGGAAAAGTTCCTCCTCCAAGAAATTCTAGAGCTCCCCCAAGACTGACTGTAGTATCCCCTAACCGAGCTACTTCAACAGAAACTAGCTCATCTGTAGAGACTGATTTGCAACCCTTCCGTGAAGCCATAGCTCTGCATGGTAACAGTAACTTTTTCAATACTACTTGGTTAAAATTGGGTGGGGGTTCTTAAAGCATGTCTGGCTCTTGGGCCTTGTTGGTGTCATGTACCTGATGTTCCAGCTGAAGGTATCTCCTTCATTCTCTAAGTGAGTTTTTGCATGTATAAGTCATTGTTAGCTACTAAACAGTTCAATGGTCAAGTATTTTGAATGAGAAAAAGGTATTGTATAAAAATGAGGTTTGGTTCTATAATATTCTACAACTGTGAACTCAACAGTTAGGTATCAACTCTTGGTAGTGTTTTTGAAGCATGAAGAGACCTGGCATTCATACCAATGCTAAAGTAAACAGAGTTCTTGGAAAATGGTAACACTATGCTAGCAACTAGTTAAATACTAAGACTTGGCTAGTAGCAAATAACTAGGAAATTTTTGTGGGGATAGGGAGGGAATTTAATGTCTGAAGCTTCTGTCTCTGGTGTACCATAACTCACTCTAGTACCCTTGTTATGCACTGGATAATACGGTTTAGCATTCTGCATAAGCTGTTCTGGAAAGAGTACTGCACATGCACATCACTGCAATAATTGAGTTTTGTTCAGAACTTAGTTCTAGTTCACTTTCAGACTTAAGTCTTCCAGTGTCATACTGAATTTCCTTCCTTGCCATCACCAACAACGGTGGTGGTATATCTTTTCTCCTTTTCAGATATGAATATTCAGTAGCTTATTCTGTATTGGACTGTTAACTAGCAAGTGATAAAGAAAAATGTTTTAATGTGTTCTTGAGGTGAAATGAAAGCAGTTCACCTGTGGGTTTTATGCCTTCTAAAATGCTAAACGGTAGCACATATCTTGAGGTACAAATAGTACACCATTCTGAAAGTAAAAATCAAACTATCTAGAAGTACCACCTATGAAACTTAAATGAAATTTTTACTGTCTCAATATTCTTGGTGGGGGTGGAATTAATGAGTTAATTAGATGAGTGGATTCCTGAAAATGCAGTCTTAGCTTCTGCTATGCTGTGGTGGTTTTTCAAGATACATAAGCCAGACACTGTTACTGTCTAGGTGACAGCCTAATTCTGGTATTGTTTGCTGCTCTGCCATTTAAATCAAGCATGCTTCCACCCAGTCATGTAGTTTTTGGCAGTTTTCCTTCTCATATTGGAATCTGGCTAGAGAATTCTGTGCACCAGTATTGCTTATTGAGTAGGTAAAGCTAATTTAATGATGGGAACAACTGCAGAAGCTGGCTCTCACCTGATACAGTGTGATAACACCCTCTTCAAAAATCTTGTTTTCTGAAACTGTAGTTGAATCTGGTGTGCAGTTGGCTTTAACTGTAAAGGCTTAATCTCATGTGAGTAAACTAGGTAGACTCACTTCAGCACAGTGAGCTTTCAAGCAGAGTAAACTCAGAGGCATTTTTATTGGTAATATGGCTCTTTGCATGTGCTTGTGGTGTTTCTTAGTGTCTGCTTTGTATAGAGGTGGTTTATGGAAGTCACTTCTTTAGCATGGGAATCTGAACCATGAGGTATAAAATTTTGTTTCATATTTCATAACTGAATTAGGGTCATGAGGACTGTAGGAAGTTCTCTGTACTGGCGCTGCAGGGGCTAGAAATGCTCTTTCCCCTTCATCAGCTGGTTGACAAGATTACATGTCAGTCATCTTCTGGATTAGGTTCTCCTGATATCAGTTTCAATCTGGTCTTTGACACAAATGCTTTTGTGCTAATCCTTTAGTGACTAGGCTTGTATTTGGCCTTGTAACTGTTTTTAGGTTATTGCCTACAATCTCTGCATTCTTCCAGCTTCTCTCCCCTTTTTTCTTTAACATTAAGGAAGTTGTGATTAAACCATCTCCCAAACTATTTTCCTATTTGTCACAGGGCTACTCAGAACAATGTTTTGATTTTGAAACCTCTGTAGGATCTTCAGGTATATGTAAATTAATGTCCTCTGTAGGGCTGTGCTTATCTTCATTTTTGGCAGGCTCTTTAAAAGGGATTTGCTGCTTCTAGGTATTGTGAGGAAACATGAGAACCTGATGATAGTGAGTAGCAGTCTCAGCAAGTGTTCAGTACTAAGGCTTTAAGGGGAGTTTTTTGACTGGTGTGTAAAGGAGTGAGGCTTTGTTTTTGTGCTGGTAGGCTTCCTGTGGAAATGGAGCATTTTTCTACTGGTAATGAGGTTGGGCCAAATTAGATTTGAGGGATAATGCTAGAACTTTGCTGCTCTAAGCAAGACCTCTTAGTGAAGCAGGGATAGGTATGAATCTGACACCAAATAAAGCTCTGTGGAAGCAGACTTGGTTTATTGATGTCTCAGAAATAGATGCTAATATGTGTCTAAAGACCATGGTGGTATAACTTGCTGATCTTGCTGTTTGGAGGAAATAACTCTATTTTTATCATGTGACCTCTAAATGCTTCATAATCACGTCTGAAAACTTTTGACAGAAGCTAGGGTAACAAAGTAGCTAATAATTAGATACTGTGTTTGATGTTCGTGAAAATCCTAGGTGTATATCCTAGGCTAAAATATTAGAGAAAAATCTTTAAGTATTGGTACAATGTTAAAACTGTATGTTGCATCTAAAAAGAAATATCTTAAAATTGGATTTTTAACCTTACCTCTTCTACCTCAAACCATGTTAATATACTATAATACTATAGGTCTGCAAGAGTAGTTCATAGTGTTCTTGACTAAAGCTAGGGATTTTTGAACCTAAAATTTAATCCTGTGATTTTAGTTAGTAGTCTTTCTGCTATAAGGAAACTTGTTCTTCTCTACTGTTCTGCTTTCAAGACTTGTTACAGTAGCTAAAAGCAAAATGATCATGACAAACTGTACTGGCACAGGAATGTTTAAGATGGATGTTATCTACCTTTTCTGTTAACTCTATGGCATGTATGCTGTGCAGCTGTTACTGAAGTATTTAGTCTAACTTCAGGGTACTTGAGAATGAGTTCTTGGAACTAAGTAATCTTTTGAGAGAGTAAACTGGTAAATAAAAAAAATCTTTGCCCTTAATATCAGCTTTCCATTACTAGTGTGCTGATGAGTAGCCTTTGAAGTAAAACATGGCTGGAAACTTGAACTGTGAATACCTGAAAAAGAAACTAAAGCCTTCAAGAAAAGCTGAGAAGTTAGCTCAAGGTAATATATGCTATTTTACTCTGAAGTTCAAGTGGATTTTTCTGAAACTTCAGGAACTGTGCATATGATGATGCTTTGCATTTTAAGATGTGATAGTAGAAGATAAATACCTATTCAACATTGTAAATATAGAGCTAGGTTTTTAACTTCCAATGTCTAACATGTTGTAGAATCATAGAATGGTTTGGGTTGGAAGGGACCTTAAAGATCATCTAGTTCCACCCCCCTGCCATGGGCAGGGACACCTTCCACTAGCCCAGGTTGCTCAAAGCCCCATCCAACCTGGCCTTGAACCCTTCCAGGGAGGGGGCAGCCACAGCTTCTCTGGGCAACCTGTGCCAGTGTCTCATCACCCTCACAGGGAAGAATTTCTTCCTTATACATAATCTGAATCTACCCTCTTTCAGTTTAAAACCATTACCCTTCGTCTTACCCCTACACTCCCTGATCAAGAGTCCCTCCCCACCTTTCCTGTAGCCCCTCTAAGTACTGGGAGGCTGCTATAAGGTCTCCCTGGAGTCTTCTCCAGCTGAACCCCCCCCCCCAACTCTCTCAGCCTGTCCTCACAGGGAGGTGCTCCAGCCCCCCAAGCATCTTCATGGCCTCCTCTGGCCCCGCTCGAGCAGGTCTGTGTCCTTATGTTGGTGCCCCCAGAGCTGGACACAGCACTGCAGGGGGGGGGTCTCAGGAGAGCAGAGTAGAGGGGGAGAATCCCCTCCCTCACCCTGCTGGCCACACTGCTCTTGATGCAGCTCAGGACACAGTTGGCTTTCTGGGCTGCGAGCGCACGTTGCTGGCTCACAGTCAGTTTTCCATCCAGTAACACCCCTAAGTCCTCCTTCTTGGGGCTGCTCTCAATCCACTCCTCGCCCAGCCTGTGTTTGTGCTTGGAATTGCCCTGACCCACGGGCAGGACCTTGCACTTGGCCTTGTGGAACTCCATGAGGTTTGCACAGGCCACCTCTCCAGCCTGTCCAGGTCCCTCTGGATGGCACATCCCTTCCCTCCAGTGTGTTGGCTGTACCACACAGCTTGGTGTCGTTGGTGAACTTGCTGAGGGTGCCTCGATCCCACTGTCCATGGCACCGACAAAGATGTTAAACAGCGCCGGTCCCAACCCCCACCCCTGAGGAATGGCACTTGTCACTGCTCTCCACTTGGACACTGAGCTTTTGACCGCAACTCTGAGTGCGGCCATCCAGCCAGTTTCTTACCCAGTGAGTGGTCCATCCATCAAATCCATGTCTCTGCAATTTAGAGATGAGGATGTCATGCAGGACAGTGTCAGATGCTTTGCATGAGTCCAGGCAGATGATGTCAGTAGCTCTCTCCTTACCTGTGAATGCTGTAACCCTGTTGTAGAAGGCTGCCAAATCTGTCAGGCATGATTTGCCCTTAGTGAAGCCATGTTGGCTGTCCCCAGTCACCTCCTTATTTTCCTTCCATGTGCCCTAGCATAGTTTCCAGGCAGATCTGCTCCATCATCTTATGGGTACAGAGGTGAGACTGGCTGGCTTGTAGTTCCCCTGCAATGTCACTGCAGTTAGTATAGGTATGGATGTATCTTCCTAATTTTTGGAAGTGTATTGCCATATCAGATTCTTTGAGAAGAGTCTCAAATGAGAGAACTACATCAAACTGAACTAACAGTCATAGACTGCCTGAAGCTGATGTGCCAGGTCCTCTTCTGCCTGGCTGTAGCTATCATACCAAGTTTTGCAGTGCCAATGGCTGTGCACAGTCTATGTTTGAAATGATGCTTTGGTCTTTTAATGTGGTATGTGCTCCATGCTTTACAAACCATTCTCCCAGCATTATGGGAGAAAATGCTATGATTTGAAGAAGGGGAAGAAGCAAGCTTGGGAAGGCAATGCTGGAATGTATTAGATTTGAGATTCTTAACAACAAATGACATGAATGGGTAACAGCACATTGAGTGTTAGTACTTTTGCTTCTTAGCTTTAATTTTGATATGTATCATTAATGTGGTTCAGTCTCTTTGGGGTAGGGGGACCCTTGCTCTAGCATGTAGAAGTGTGTGGCTTGGTCCCTTTAAAGAGCTTGAATTTTCATTAGACCTCCTTATTCTCTTAAAATATTAAACTGCAATATAAAACATCAGCAGTTGAGTGGTGAAGCAGCAGCTGGTTGAAGAGGAGATGGGAGAGCAGAGTTCAGATTAGTTTAAAAGTTTAAAGGTTGTGTATGTCTATGTAGCTATCAGTTGTATATTGGTAGGTACTGCTAAAACTTGCTCTTTGAGCAGTACTGTGAAAGGGTGGGTATGACAGGAGTGACAAGGATCTGTCTGCATGCCATTTTGTATTTATCTGGGGTTATTAACTAATTTGTACTTCAGTCACACTTATCTAAGCGTGGATGTTCTTTTTGGTACTTCCTGGTTAAAATACTTGAAAAACAACAGTTAATACTCTTACTATACTGAACAGTAGTTATGCAGTATATTATGCTGTGGTAGTGACCTGAATAACATTATGGACATGGTTACAGTGCAGATGAACTGGCATTTATAGTTTTAGGCCAGTGTTGAAAAACTTGATGATATTGAGTTGACAGTTTTATTTACATTAAGTATTTTGTATTCCATGAAATATACTTTCAGCCAGGTATTCTAGTCACTTGATAGTATTGGTCACAATTTCTTCTGGACAGCAGCTTCTTCTGATAGTACTATAATAAATGCTTTAGACTGTAGCTTCAGATAAAAGCAGAGCTTTTTGTGAAATTACTGGCTATGAAATGCCGTATTGTTGATGACTGAAAGATACAGCAGGAATGAGAATGTAATAAGTACTGCAAAATATTTCAGATATGCCCTCCACTTTAATCCTTTCAAGTTTAAAAAGGGAGAAAGAGCCATGGGTTGTTTCTTAAAGGCATCTAGTAAAAAAGGAAATATCTCCTGTAGAAAGCAGTGGGAGACTTCAGAGGTGGTCATGAGATTGTGAAAGAAGTAAAGGTACTTTAGTAGCTGTCCTGTTCTATAGACTGATGTGCCTGTGATTAGGTCATGTTAATCACAATATAGAAATTTGAGGTTGTGAAATGGTGTTGCTAAGTCATGTCATCTTACTACTTCCTACTATCTATTACTGTGTGCTTTACTGCTTTAAATGGTTAAATGCTTTGGGAAGAGGTCTCAGAGTCCCCTGGAAACTTAAACTCAGAAATGGGTTTTATGAGATTTCCTCTTCGCATTACAACAACTTTTCCAGAAAAACTGAACTGTGGATCACAGCTCCTGAAAGATGATTTCTGTCACCAAAAGAGGAACTCTTCAATTGCATTACTGATTGTCTTCAAAGATGTTGCTTCCATGAAATGGCAACTTGATATTTCAGCGCATGCCTTGAATTTGACTCTTTCGTGTTAGCTTGATTACCCCATCCTAAAGTGATCAGAATGTTTCATTTGACAGTTCTCTTGGATTGATGTGTAATACAGTTAACTGCCAGTAACTGATACCAATTTGTAGTCAATCTGTTAGCATACTCAGCAGTGACTAGCTCAGTACTAAATACCTGTATGAAATGCAAGATTAAACTGCAAGTGGAAGTCCATGTTGTGATATAATATCCTTGTACTATTGTTGTAGAAAATAATTCAGAATTACTCTCCTGCCTTTGACACCAGGTTTGATTGAAGATTTTAACCTCTTAATTACCTCTTGAGGGTTGTTTGTTTATTTAAATGTACAGTGATTCAGTATTACCTAAATATTGGGAAGTCAGTGCCTCCTTGAGAGACTGCTTGCGAGCCTTGGCAGTCTGTTTTAGAATATGCTGTAGCATATTACAGATGCATCTTTTAATTCTGACTTTTGTATTTACTGTTTTAAAAAATGCTTGTTACTTGAAAAGGCTCTACTTAAAAAAAAATAGTTCTTGTGAGAATACATTTTTTGGCATCGCTCATTGTGGGTCAGTATTGGGGTTTATTTAGAACAGTTTTTCTCCCCTTGGGTGCTAAACATAATGAAAAGATGTCATGATAAAACTCAATTAGTATATTGGCCTTTTGCTTGTATTGTATAAGAGTAAATGATAAGTGGTGTAAATTGACTCTCAGTGGAAGTAACAACACTGAACTTGTGTTTTCAGAGCAGTTTTGCTTGGAGTAGTGATGTGGGGGGAATCTCTGCAATCAGTTTGGATTTGAAATGTCACCTGTGCACTGTCAACTTCTTCCAATTTAAATGTGCAGAATGAATTAATGTTTTTTCTGATGTATGTTATGCCAGTTGAAATTAAACTTGCTGTTGTCTTTGAACTGTGATTTGTTACCTGCCCAAACTTTGCATGTTGGTGGTTTATCCAAGTTATGATATCTGAATTGGCTTTTTGCTTTTATGTCTGTGTAATCAATTAGCTGCTTTACTTTCTTTGGTAGATGTATAGGAACCTCTTTTCATAATGACTTTGAATTTAAGCTTGACCTTAATCCTGGGAATACTGGAACAGACCTTGTTTCTGAATTATCTTTTCCCTGAAACAGCTTCTGCTGTTTAAATACTTTCTGCCATTGTGAATGAAAGATGATTTTAATATTAATAAAACCTGCAGGGTCCCTACCAGACTTCAGACCATGCTTCTGAGTTGTATTGAAACACCACTTAAAGCTGTAAGCAAAAGCTCTAAGAGCATCAGTGACTCTTTCTGCTGGCTGTTGCATAGTACAACATACATATGTAAAAGTATATCCTGTCCTGTTACAAGATCTAAGCTTCAAGTGTTCATTTAACAGGAATGTACAACAGAGTGGAATTGTTTGGCCTGTTCTATCCTGATTTGTGTATTGACCTGCTATTGCTGCAGATGGCTGTAGGATTTATCTTCTAGTTGAGGTTTCTGGCAACTGATCTAGTAGCTGTAGCAGTCTTCTCTCACAGTCTCTGAAGTTGCTTGTTTGGCCTATCAGCAGCTAATAGATAGGGTCTTGTTAGGCTGTACCTGTCAGCATGTGACTTCTGGCTGCCTGCTTGACACTGTATGGAGATGTGTATTAAATGGCTTTGCACACACACAAGATGTGTGATGGCTGGACGAAGGTGTAGAGTATTAGATTCTGGAGAAAACCTCTGAGAACTCAAGATTTTGAAGGTTACTGAGACAGAAACCTTCTTGGACAGTGTAACATTTGCTTGTTATTGCTAGAAATATACACAGATGTAGATCTTGTTCTGCTGTTTGTCTTCCTGTATGACTCTTGCTTTGGTAGTTTATATCTAGGGCCAGTATATGCTTTTGTTGTTTCCTAATAATGCTCAGATTTGAAGCAGTTGTAGTAAAGATGTTTGATCTCTGAGCTTCTGTAGATTTGTAGATCTACAAATATAGCCCGAATTACAAATTGAGAAGAATTGTTAGGCTTTCATGTACTAGCCCTTACTAAACTTAAGTTTTGGAAGGTCTTGCTTTTGTAATGTTGTAATACTAATGTTACTGAAGACAAAATTTATGATGTTCATGGTTTTCTTGTTTATGGCCTTGTTTTTACAAGAAACTTGTGTTTTGATTAAACACTTTATTAATAACCAGAACACAAACCAAAGTAATTACAGGATACCTGTGGCAGTGTTTTGGACCAGATCTGTCAATAGAAAACTTTGGGGGATTGTCCTGTGGTCTTGCTTGGCTGCTTTAAGTGCTTTTGTGAATTCTGATAATACTAATGTGTTGGCTAAAAGCAAGAGACATGAAATAAAGCTTTTATTTAAAAACTAGCTCTAGTATATACCTGTGTGAGATCTGCTGTCATACTGCAGTTTTCTTTAGAACTACAGTGACTGAGGGAGTAGAAGGGAGCAGAGTAGTGGTGGCGGAAACAAGACCATGTCAGGTCAAGCTGGAAAAGTCTTTGGTTAGGGGATTTTCATTCTGTGTAACTGTTGGTCTAGTGTGAAGCCTTTATATTGAAATAGTCTGCTCCTGAGTTCATGTACTCATATCTTGAATAGCATGTCATGCTTATGGAGCTAGCAGTTGCTGTAGTGTGCTGTTACAACCTGGTGTATAAGTTCACTTTTCATTTCATAAAAAGCAGTTCTAGTAATTGCTAGATTCTTACATGGATTAAAAGCTGGGAAGGTGTGGTCTGGACTTCAAACAAGTGTGGTACAAATAACAGGGGTGAAGTGTCTTTGACATCTCAATAGAAGTCAGATGAGTGTCATCCCTTCTGTCACACTTGGGAAATTAACTTTCTTTACTGTTTGACCTAAATACTTTTTCTTTTTTTCCCCTAGGTCTTAGTGGCGCAATGGCTAGTATAAGTGTTCGCTCAAGTACCCCAGGCTCGCCCACTCACGTGAGCAGTGGCTCCAATGCTAGTCGAAGGAGAAATGGACTCCATGATGTTGATTTGAACACTTTCATATCAGAAGAAATGGCACTCCACTTGGACAATGGTGGAACTAGAAAGCGTACCTCAGCCCAGTGTGGCGATGTCATTACAGACTCACCAACTCATAAACGCAACAGAATGATCTAAACTGCAAAAATTTCAAACCCACCATGCTGCTTGAAAGCCACTTGATCCTCAGAGTACTATTGAAAAGGAAACATGAGGCCATCTTTCCATATTCACTGTTTAAGACAAATAAATTCAATAATTGCCATAAAGGAAATTTTAGATATTACATTAGATGCCTCTTGTAACTGCGGCTTTCTTAAACTATATTCTTAGCAGAGGACATCAGATATTGTGTAGTAGTTAGCAAGATCATCATAGGCGAACATGTATCCGTTCCAAGGCTAAAAGTGACCTTACTTGTATTCTTAAAGGGAAAGGAAATTTCAGATGTTTATTTGGTTATAGAATGCTTTTTTTGTCCTTTATTTCCTGCTGTGTTGAGTATTTGCTTAAACAGTATTGCCAGTTTGACTGAAATCGTCTACAACATGACTTGGCATCTTTGTCAAAACTGCAGGCTTCCATTTTTGCAGCACTGTACCATGCACCTAGTTTCTATATAGTAACAGTGTGCAAGTTATAAATATTGGACTGTACCCTTTTTAGTTTTAAAAGCAGTTGATAATTCTGGTGACTGTGTGATAATGTAAAGAGGTGCTATGATGGTCATGCAATTAATACTTAATATTGAATCAATACAAGGATCTTTATTGGATTCATTTTGTGTGTTTTAGTGCTCTGAAGTAGCAATATTAAACTTTCCCCAATTAACTTCATAGGCTTTTAATTCAGTTTGAGAAAATATATGTACTTTTTGGTATTATCCTTGTGGTAATCATACACAGTGCAGACTGCACCAGTGCTGACCTAAATTTAGAGAAAGATGTCCTGTAATTGGAAAATAGGCTTTTCTGTTCAGTATTAGTGAAGGGTAGGTTTTGTGTACACCCATATCCCATTTTACATTTCTTGTGAAGTAATTGCCCATTTCTGGGGAGGGGTGGGAGGAGAGGGAATGAGGGGGAGTAGTTGGAAAAGGGGTGTGTTCTAACAAGTAAGACTTCTGGTCACATGTGGAAACTTGGACTAACTTAAACAAGATTCTGTGTGATGCCATCTCCTTCAGGAGGGAGCGACATGCAGATTCTGTCAAGTGCTAAGAAAATAATTTAAAACTGGAAGTTGATTATAAAGCTCTGGGTAAACATGCCGTAAGGATGAATTAAAAAGGATAAATGGCTTTCTTTTTGTTTTGAGCATAGGATTGAACTCTGGCTGCCATAACTTAAGCATAATCTGAAACTGAACTAGAGATCAAGACCGACCTGCTGCAATCTGTTTCTGGATGGGGAAGGATATGTGTCAGTCTCAAAGAGCGTCCTAACTATTTTTACATGTAGATGCAGCAAGTCTTTGGTGGAGACCTCTGGCTTTCAGGGCCTCTAAATCTCTGCCTAGGAAAGGGGTAATAAAGGAGGAATAAGAAAAGAGCTCCAAATATGCAAGTTGGGAAGGGGTATTTAGTGAGGTGGTATGCATGCTTTAACTGGAAGCATAGGCTGATTTGTGGACAAAATGCAGCTATGCTAGATCCACAATACTACAAAAATTGTGGTGTTCTAGCTAAGTTAAGGCACCTTGAGCTCCATGTTAATACACAGTTCTTCAAGACTTTTGCTTACGTGCTTGTAGAGTCAGATCTCTTTTGTATTATCTTCCCTGTTTGAAGCAGGCTTCACTGTAGTTTTGCTCCTTTCTACCCTGATGTCCTCTCATTGGTGTTCTGTAGTCAAGGCAAGACAGCAATGATGTGTTTAAATTCTCAGAATTCAAGGCTCCCTACTAAGAGCATGATTTCCTTGCTTTGTGGTGCTTCCATCAAATTTCTTTACATTGAAGAGCTCTTGAAGATGTCAACAGTTGCACAATACTGTAGCTAGAGGTTCTGTTGTTTATGGGACAAGTGTAAGGACTGTCCAAAGCAAGATGGTAAGAACTGTTCAAAACCTCCACCTGTGTTACGTAGCTGAACTTGCACATCACTCAGACTCAGTATACATTAATTTCAGTTACTGCTATTAACTATGATTCATAAGACTTATTTTATGTAAAATATTAATACTGCATAAAGCTAGTTTTCATTTGGAGACTGCATTTTCAACAAAGATATTTGAGGATGGTTTCTAAATATATCTGTTAGTATTTATTAGGCTGTTGGCAGAGGGATTTTTCTATTCCAGAGGAAAAATCTGGAGTCCTGAACAGAAAGGACATGTGTGAGAACCATTCTTCAGCTCTTCTGTTTATTCATGAACTGGCTTTGTACAATGAAGATGCTTACGCTCTGCAACTTCTAACACACTTTACTATTACATGTGGTAAAGGTAACATCATGTTGGTATCAGTTCTGCATATATGGACTGAACTGTAACAGTGCTTCTGGTCCAGCCCAAATATACAGAGCCTGTTTAAATTACTACTTCTCTTCCTTGCAGTGAATTAAATCCTGTTAATGCTTTGAAGCATTAATTCAGTCTAGTACCATCTAAAACTAAATTTGTCTGATTTAATTTGTGCCATTTTTTTGGAAAGAAATCAGGCTTAGATATTAAACTGGTTGCATTAATGTTTTTTTTGCTTGTACCTTAAATATTTGGCAACTTTTTGATTATTTTTGTTTAGCCCCAGCTGTTGTTTGCTCTTTGTTAACCTCTGCCAGAATGGTCAAAAATGCATGTATTCACCTGGTAAACACAAGGAGAACAGGTTGTCTCAAAAAAAAAAAATAAAAAGTCCAGTACCTGTTGCTTTGAAGACTATTTCTTGTGCCAGTGTAGAAAATTGACGTTCTGGGAATAGCTCTTAGCTATTATTCAAACTGTAGCTCCTGGAGCCAGAAGCAAGTTGATTTTCTGTAAGAAACACTGACTTGAGAACTGTTTAGTTTGGTAAAAATGGTGCTTACTTTTGCTTTCTCCGATGAATCGTATAGTTGACCGGTCTCTTCTCCATGTACATCAAATCTAACATGAATGTGCGGCAAGTTACATAAAGTACATCCTGCACTGAAGCTACTGAGCTTGGCTTGCTTATTAATGAAGTAAGTTTTAAATGTTAAATTTAAATCTATATTACAGTAAAGTAATGCAAAAATGATTTTGGCTGAAACTGAAGTCCTGCAGTTAAACTTACTCTCAAATGTGGTTTACCCAGCTGGAGTAATAGAAACTCTAAGTCATAATAAACCTAATAAAAAAAATAAATACAACTAATCAGGCTGCTTTGTAGTTCTTTAAGTTTCTGAATCCATCAGTAAACCCAAAACAAGATACAGTTAGTATGAGTTGACAGGCTTATTTGGTTCTGCAGAGCAGGATTTTTTTCTTTAGGAATGCAATTTGATGGTAGCTGTTCAGTCTAGTGACACTTAAGAGGCTTTCCTTTCTGCCTTTTATGGACTAATGAAGATACTAAGAATTGGGGTATACTGTTAAGTTTGTATAAGATGTTCTATAGAGTTTAACATCACTAATGTAGGAAAAGCATCTTAAACTGTATCACTTAAAACCTCTTTAGAAAAGTTAAGTGCAATAGTAGAGCTTTCCAATCTCTTGCAAAAGACTCCTTGGACTTAAGTGAAATGAGGTGCTTTAATTAGCAGCTTTTCTTGCTTTATATGGGTGTCCCTAAACCTGCAGACTATTTTCCACTTATTTGCTGTATCAGCATGCCTTTGAATTTCATTGTGAGCTTAAAAAAAGACATTTTTAACTTAAATCAATGTTAACATTTTTTTCACTTCTAGCCAGTGAAATATTCCAGTGGGGTTTTGGAAAGTATTCTTAAATGTTTTGTAAAAACCCAGCATCCTTCAAATGTTAGCCTAGAGCTAGTAATATTTTGGCAGAAATAAGGAATGCACACCTGACTCGTTCCATGGAGTTCACTGCACCAGGTGGGACTGCTGTGGTTGTCTGGGGTAGCCACAAGGCCCTGTGGCTTGCTCATTGCAGATGCCTGGTTATTTAAGGTAATGAGGGAAGGCACTGGCACTTGTCAGTAACTGTGCCTGTCTCTAAAGCTTTCCTTGTCTGTGCGTGTAACTCCTGTGGATAGTTTGAGGCTGGTAAACTTTCTCTGAGAGATTATGAAATGTCTCTGTAGTCAACACTGGTGCTTTCTGCTGTCATTCTTTCTTTCACTCAAGCTCACAAGGGTAGTAGTGAATAAACCAACCAAATTCACTTCTGTGTAGTAAGGAAGCATCACCTAACTGTGTTGAGATGTGGAAGCTAAATGTTTCTCAGTGGGTAATGGAATTCCAGCATTTCCTATGTGACTGTTTTGAGCAGTGGTGCTGCTGCTGTTGTGACTGTTACAGCAGCTCTCAGGGTGTTCTGAACACTGGGGCTGTATATGGGGCTGTCATTTTTTTGGTGAAGATGGAATGTGGTGGGGGAGTGTGCAAGAATATGACCTTGTTGGAATCTGTTACAAGCCCATTGACCATACACTGGTTTGTAGAACATCTTGAATTTCAGTATAAAAAATACTGATCAATTTAAGATAACATCTAAGATCACTCTTAATCATGCAGTGTAATATTTCACCATTTTTATATCACCTTTAAATGTAAAGATAAAGTTGGTTCTGGATGCTACATAACAGCAAGCCACACATCAAAGGAAGTACTGAGGTCTTCATTTGTGTTGTCATGGTGTACTGCTGTCTTGCATCTTTGTTGGAAACAAACTCATGATGCTTCTTCAGCTCTCACACTCAAGCCATGAGAATTCTGATATTTTGTACATCTAGTGTCCTTCTTACAAATTATCAAAGCGGAGGATACAAAATATTTGCATTTCAACTAGGTGTACTAAGAATCTTGTCTGAAGTTTCTACTGGAGTTTTGGAAGGCTACTGCCGTACAGCGGTGTGTACCTCTGCTCACAGAACGTGGTCAATGCTGAAAAGTCATAAGGTTAGCATTTATTGCTTTATTAACACATATTTTTGTTTGTATTTTTTGTTAACTGTTTGAACCTAGCTTGCTCGTTTTGAATTCCTTGGGTCTTACCTATAATGCGGTATGCAAGACCTAGAGTAAGATGGGGAGAAAATACCAAGTTTGTTCCACTGTTTAACTGAGCAATTACTTGATCTCATATGGTTGACTCCAGCATTGCCTTTCTGCAAATCAGTGATCTTTAGACCACTTCCAAGCCACAAAAATCTTTGCATCTTTAGAATGCATTGGCCAGCTATGTAGCTGTTTTTTAAAAATACCTACTGTGCTTTTTAAATTAAAATTTTAAAGCTCTGGGGAGAATTTTGCCACAAGTTGGCAACAGTGATACTGCCCTATGTCTGTTTCATAAAGCACAGCTGAAGATAACTAAGGCTTCAACAAACAGGTCTTCTAAAACCTGTTTTTCTATTCTCTCTAAAAGCACCAACAAAAAGAAATGTGTGGATTGTGCTTAGAGGCAAGTAGACTTCTTGGGTAAGGTGGACCATCCTCTAGAGACTTGCATTGAGTATTCTACCAGTAATCCAACTCTTCATCTTACTGAGGGAACCATAGTTTATATTATTTCTTTCATCTCTAGGCCTTTCTGCTGGAAAAGCTCCCACGGTTAAGTCTGCTCTTTCATGGCTATGTTTAAGTGACTTCCTGTGGAAGAGCATCTGTGATCTTCCATGGCAGGCAGGCTTTTTTCCTCACTGGAGATACTGTTGTCATTAATGTGAATCACTGAAGGTGCTTTTCTATTAGCTAAAATGAATTTTAAAGTCTTTGACTGAAATGATTGTAGTTTTCAGAGTAGGAAACTGCTGAAGATGCTCTGAATATTGTAGCTCCAGAGGCTTGTGTGCTGCTGGATGATGGTGCAGTGGTGCAACTCATTTGGAATCTTAAATTATTTATTAAAAATTATTTGTCTGCCTCTACTTTAACAGCTTTGGATATGGTCTTGCCAAAATTCAGGTTTCCTTGGGTCTAGATGTATTTCCCAAAATACAGGCAATTCATCTCTCCCACATAAAAATTTTCCAGGGAAATGAATTCAGTGTATTTAAATCCCAATAAGTAGCATCTTTAATAATGGTTTCAACACAGGAAGGCCTGAGTTCCTTCAGAGGTAGTTTTCAGGTTGATTTGATCTTTCCTAAAGCATACACCCACAAGCCATATCTACATCTGGCTTTTTTCCTCCTGTTTGACCATGGGCCATTTGGACCTCTTACACAAGGAGCATCTGCCTGTGCTGAATGCAGCGTGTCTGAACATTGAGATATTTCTGGTAAGTGCTTGTATGTGATACATGTGATGTTTCTCTTAAATTAACATAATCTTGGGTTGCCCACAGGTTGTAGGGTCTACATCCCTGGAGGTACTTGGGATTCAGATGGATACAGTCCAGAGAATCTTACTCTTAGACCTGCTTTGAGCAGGAGTTGGACCAGGTAACCTCCCAGGCTCCCTTTCCACCTGTGTTAGTCTAGGATTGACTATATACTGTCCTTGATGCAGTTTTATCTGTGAGGGAGGGTAAAAGACACTGGTGGCTTTGCTGCCAAGTAATACCTGCTGCTCAAATAACAACTGACCACTGATGGTAACTTAGGAACAGATGATTTTCCTTTCCTAGGAGGCACATCCACTCCTGGGAACTTGAAGGTTGTTCTACCAAAATTGCTAGTCTGTAACCTTCTCAGAATACGCAGCCCTGGAATGCAGAAACTGGTCCCAAATTTAACTACTTCTAATTTCTTGCCTCTGTTGCATGTTTCATGGCCTTTCAAGTAACAGAGTTGTTTTGGGCTGAACTGTGAAGCTGCTGCTGTAGTGCATGTTTGCACTACATCTGCTCAGCTGCTGGAAACATCACCTCCAAAGGACAGGAAAGCATCTGCCAGAGCTTGGCTTTGATAAGTTACAAAAAAGCCATTTTGTAAGAGGTGAAAGTCGATTAGGAGTAGCTAAGTGCTTCTATATTAAGGCCACAGCCCCTCCTCGTTAATGTTCTGGCAGACTGGTAAGTGTTACTGTGAAATTTGGAGTGAAGCTTTGTATGTTATCTTCTGTTTGTGTATGTTTTGATGTGATCTGATATGGGGGTGATGGTAGAAAAGTGAAACCGTTGTCACAGGTTAGGCATATAGTAAGTTAAAGCTCTAATTGTTATGTCCATTTCTTGTATGACTTATTGGAGACAAATGGTAAATTCGTATCAGTTAGAAAGGTCTAAAACTTTCCACTTACTAGACACTGATAAAGATTCAGAAAAGCACCAGGTGGACTAATGGTGGCTTGAAAATGTTTTTCACAAACCTGGGATATTGCCTGAAAAGTAGAATGTGAATTAGAGTTACTCTGTTCCAGAAATGCAGATTTTTGAAGTTGTTCCAGTGCCTGAGTTTGCTTGCTATGAACTGGAACTATATTACTTTTTTTATTTCCTGCAATAGTCACTTTTATGTATTCCACTGAGACTAAGGCAGCAGGTCCCAGCTAAGCATTCTTCCTTTCAAGGATCTGTCAAACTCACAACAGAAACTAGTAGCAAATGTAAAAAAAAAAAAAAAAATAAAATCAATGTATATTAAATATTCTGGCTTGGGAGGAACCTAGATACTACCTGTTGGCCACAGGCTCTTGCAAGTGCATGCTGCAGTGTTTTTTTCTTTTTCAGTACTTGGGCTCCCAGGTTATGATATTATTATGACATTATTATGAATACTTATAACACAGCAAGGAGTTTCTTGCCTATCCAGAGGGTGGGCTGGACAGATCAGAGATGTCACTGGAGCATGCCAAAAATGGGGGCAGACTTGAGAAGGGCAGGTAGCTTTTGTACCTGTCAGTGCATCAGAGGCTGATCCAATACTGCATGGAGTAAATAGGTATCTGTAGATTTGGTCATGCTAAGTTCTGCAGGTACATTTCATTAGTTGTAAATGTTTATACAGATGTAAAGATGCATGAGGGTCCCAGCACTGCTGGTGAGGAACCCACCAGGTTGTCTTTCTATGTTGACCAAGTAGCTTTCAAATAAAACTTTCCATCCCATCACTTGTGTGTGTGGATTTGAGATAATACTGTCAACTCTTTTGTCCCCCTTGTGCAGCTGTTTTGCCACAGCTGTTCTGGACAGAGGTGATTTATCTAAAGGCAAATTCCCATGACCTGCATAACTGTGAACTTGCCCAGTGCAGTGCTCTAGGTCAACCCGTAAGTCCCTGTGATAGTTTGATTAACATGGAGCTAGAAGGCTCCTCTGAGGCCCCTAGACCATGTACAGATGGTCAGCAGGAGATGGTCTTGAATGTAAGGAGTAAGTGATGGGCAAGAGGTGGCACAGGAGCATTGGAAGGTGAAGTGAACTTGCCCATCAGCTGTCATAGCCCTCAACTACAATAACTAAGCTTAGGCTGCAGTAGCTTTGTATTCCTGCTCTCTCTGGTCTAGCATTGGCTGTAGTGCCCAACTGATGGCTTGGGTGACTTAAAGTTTTTACAACTGCCTGCATGCTGTATTACTTAGAGCTACATTTCTGGGAGAACTTTGTAGAGTAGGGCTGATGGTTGGACTTGATGATCCCAAGGGTCTTTTCCAACACTAATGATTCTGTGATTCTATAAAATAAGTGGCTTAAGTTCCCATATAAAGGCATGATGCGCTAGTGTGGAGGAGAATACTTTCTTAAGCCATAGTTTAGTATGTGGTTTAGGCTCAGTGGAGACACCTGTTTCTATTGCAGGGGATTTCAAGGGGATAATGTTGATGCTTTGAAGTATCTCTGTTTCTCAAAGCTTTAAAGCAATGCAAAGAACCCTTGGGATTATTTAACTGTTATGACCAGTCCCTTTACCCCTTTGAAAACCAGTCATTCAGCAAGCAGAAATAATTCCTTGGGTAACTCTTGCCAATGATTTTGAAATGTTCTTTGTAAAAATGTCCAGAGTCAAGTAACAAGTCACACAAGCTGTGCTGGGAGGCAGGAAGATGACGGCTCTAAAGTACTGATCTGCTGTTACTGCACTGAGCATCTCATTGTTTTGGGAAAAATGCATACTGCTCTGACCATGAAAATGGAGTTTTGGCCTGAAAAATATGTAGCCATGTTGAAGATCAGGTGTCAGCTGTCTGTGGCCTGTGGTGGGGGGCAAAGTGGCAGCAGTGCTGCTGCCAGGTGGCTAGAGAAGACAGCTCCTGGTGCTTTGCATTATCTGCTGTCTCTCCAACCTGCCTGGCAAGTGCTTGGGTAGGTGTGAATAAGGATCTCTTGAAGGAATACGAAAAGGGCCACCAGGGACCATCACCTTGAAGTTGTCCTATCAAGTGTTATCTATAAATATGGTTCCCCAGAGCAATCCAGCTGGAACCCCCTAGTCAAGCTCATAGTGATCTCAGGTAAAACTGTCAAGTGGAGCCAGGTCTTCAGCTGCTTTATGGAGCTGTGCCCATTTCCACTGCTTGGGAGAGTGAATCAGAAGAGCTCCTTCCCATGGTGCAGCCTCACAGCTGGTTGGTGGCAGGGAACTGGAGGGGTGAACCTCCCAGTGATGGAGGCACTGCAGCTCGTGGGTGTTTACAGCATGCAACTAGAGAGGAGAAGGAGGAAACCCAATGCAGAGATGATGTGCCCCGTGAAGCCCCTGTTTTTTCAGGAGCCTCACCCTGATGTGTACCCATAATGTGGCAGTGATCCAGCTACTACCTAATTAATGTTTTAAAAAAGGAGCATGAGTCCCTGTATTAGCTGGCAGAGAGAAGACAAGGTGACATGGGCAGCCCAAGGTGTGGGAAAGGAGTCCTGGCTCTCCTGAACTCTGGAGGAGTTTTGCTGCTTGTGTTTTAGCCCAGGTTTTCTTTTGGTATGTGGCATCCGGCAGGTTGTGCCAATGGCTGTGCTGTGTGATGGTGGGGTCTGTGTCCTTCACCAGTGGGTTTGCTTACAAACAATGCCTTTGCCTGCTAGTGTGACTGGTGAGGGATTGTTGCTCTCTTTTAGCTGATGAACTCTAAAATCATCAGATGAACAGAAAATCATAAATTTACTAACTGTATCTGTATCTTTAGAAGAGCAGTGTGCTGTCATCTGTCCTTTGTGAAGATCAAAATACATCTTGACAGCCTGCTTTCCTACTTTCTCAGTGTCTGAAGGCAACTTTGTGGGCCCTTGGTGCTGAAACAAAGGTTGCTGCAAGGGTCGTTTAGATGAGATGTTGGGGGATATGGTGTAGGGGAGAACTTTGTAGAGTAGGGCTGATGGTTGGACTCGATGATCCCAAGGGTCTTTTCCAACCTGAATGATTCTATGATTCTATGAAACTGTCACTTTTTGTTAATCCTGTGTGTTTCCTATGTTTAAACTTTCAAATTTATTAGTAGAGCTGGTGTAATTTCCCTAGTCAAAACTTTATTATACAAGAGTAACTCTTACATATGTAGCCCAAAGTTAACTCTCCTCAGGCAGCAATGGAACAGGTGACAAGATGGCCAAGATGCTTTTTGGGTGATCTGGTACAACCTGTGGCACTGCTCAGCCCAGCTGGATGAGGCTCAGGTTGGTGCCTTTGCTGCTGTGGGGTGATGCATGAGGCAGCAGATGGAGTGATGCTGTGTGCTTTCCCACTTCTGCAACTTGTATCTCATTCAGTTTTTACATTTTTAGATGTATTGTTTCCATTATCTGCAAGAGTGGCACTTAATCCATGCAATAAAATCCAGGCTTAGCATTTCATATAATGAAACCAATAATGCATTGCAAATTAAATGACATTATTTGCTTTTTCTCTGAATTTTGTTTCCATACAGGATGTGATCAAGAAATGCAAGATGGAAAAAGAAAGTCAATATTCATTGATGCTCCTTCAAAATGAGGGGTGGAATAGAATGCTTGCTTTTCTTCTGTGTGGCCCCAGGTCTGGGGGAATTCACTCCCAGGAGTTCACTGCAGCTGTGACTGGGATCCCTCAGGGTAATGCAGGGTTCACAGGTGAACCTGGAAACCAGAGGGTGGTGCAAGCACAGGCAGGGAGAGGAGAAATGTCTGGTGTGAGTTAGCAGTCATCTTCTTCCCTGTTAAAGGAAAGGATTGAGATGATCAGAGCTTGGAGGAAGAGCTGGTCTCCATGTCCCAAGTTGTGATCTGCCTGGTTTGATGGGAGATCCTTGTCCTCTGTTGAAAAAGCCTCCTAGTGTGGGAGGTATGGAGAAGATTAGCACAGTGTAGTGTTTCATTGCTACATCAGCTTTTGCTGTGCATGTCCATGGGGGCACTGAGGTATCCCTGCCAGCCTTACCTCTGCCTGTCTGTCTTTAGGTGGGCAGGGTATGCCTGTTCAGCCCTGTGTTTTGTCTTGGGATCCTTGCCTTGCCCACAGCGTTTGCTGATGCTGCTGACTGGCAGGAGTGTCACCTTGGCATGTAAATAACATGGAAACCCTTTTATCTTTGTCCCTCCATCCTGTACTGTGGTTTATGTAGGGTTCTGATGTGAGTTGACTTCCCTGGGCTGTCTGAAGCTCTGACAAACCTCACACAGCAAAGTGAGTGCCTGTGTGGTGCCTGTCCTGGGTGCCAGTGTGGAAACAGCACCCAGCATCAGCTGCTGCCATGTGGGTCCTGGAAAAATCCCCACAGGGTGTGCTTACACTGCCATCAGGCAGATGTAATGGGAATGCGTCTGCGGTTTCTGCTGGCCAGCACTGTCCCCCTGCAGCCACATCCCCACACGCACAGGGTGTGCACTCCTTGGTTGTCTGGGTATCGAGAAAAAAAATTAGGGGAGCGGGACAAGAAGTGTACTAGTACTGAAACAAGTAAAATTATTTTAAGGTATGGGCATGACTTAGAAATGATTGCGCAGGGAAATGGACCAAGATTTCCCCCATATTGAGGCTGTTATCTTTACCCAGTGGTTCAGCCCTCCCAGTTATGTGAAGGCTGTACCTTTACAGCAGGTTTGTCGCTGTTACTGTGCCAGGAAAGCGTGTGGGTAACAAACAGAAGGTGCAGCCTGTGCCTGTTGCGGGCTGCCCTGGCAGAGCTGGCTCCGTGCTCACCGCAGGCATGAGGAGAGCCAGGTCCCTGCGGCCTGCGCCGATGCCAGGCACCTCGTTTCCCAGGTGTCCAGAAACCCACTGGCACTCACAACATGCACCTTTTATTCAGGCTTCCAGAAGTTATTATTTTTTTTTTAGATGGACGCCTTCAAATAAGATTTATGTGAAGGTAAGAAGCAGATTGCTCCTGGCACACTGTGGGCACAGCGTGGGTTTCCAGGCCCATTCTTTGGATGGTGCTGCCATCTAGTGCGAGTGTGCAAAGGTTTCGCTGCAGACACACCATCCACATCCTCGAAATACTTTCCACAGCCTTTTGCAGTGTTTACTCCCCGTGTGCTGCTCGGGAAGGGTGTATGAACACCCAGGGCAGAGCCCACCGCTGGTGCTGGGGCAGAGCAGCACTTGGAGGCTAGGCATGTATCTAGTATGTTAATACAGTATATTATTCCAATGAAAAAAAGCTGCATAAAAAATTGCAGAAGATCACTGTATTGTGGCTTGGGCATTAGCATGGTCTTGGGCAGATGGGGAATTGGTTTCTGGCTTTGCTGTGAGCTGCAGGCAGCACCACTGCTGCCTTCGTTCACTGCAGGCTGTGGGTGTGTTGTCCCTGCTGAGGTTAGTCCCGATCTCAGGTTGGCCTTTTACATGTGGCTGGGCACGTACATTTTTTGTTTGGTTGTTTACGAGTACCTGTGCATCTTGTCAGGTTTTGTGGAAGAGGTCAGAGATTGCCGATGGTGACTCGTTTCAGCTTCGGACTAAGGGCTCTCCAGAGCAACCCTTCCTCAGGCATGTGCTCTGCCTCTGCAAAATGCTGCTAAGTGGCTCTGGGGACCGGCTTGCATGCCTTACCGCATTCTTTGCTTTGCTTTTATGTTAAACAGTTCTTTTCTGTAGATCCAAGAAGTTTTTACATGTACTTAAAGGGTGAGCCAAAGCTAGGTGGTGGGCCGGCTTCTGCCTGGGCTGCAGGGCATGGTTAGGGAACAGATGTTCAGTTCAGACTGAAATCAATCCTGAGCTTGAAATCTGCATTAATAGCTCTGACCCCACATCAAGGACTTGAAAGAAAAGGGAATTTTTTTTGTAGTTCCAGTTCAGGTGTAATTGAAATTCCATTTTACAGACTGCTTTCCACAGTCTTCATATTTCTAAAGCCCAGCAAACAGGCCTCTCGCTTTTCTGCATTAAATTTAAGCCTGGCTGAGTGTACTGGAGCTGCATGAGTTTGCCCTAAGCTTACCTTGGTGTATGAGTTGAAGACCCCAGCAAATCCAGCTGGTATTTTACCCTGAGCTCAAATTCCTGGTTAAATGAATTTACATACAGTCTTAAATTCCTGCTGGCTGGCTGTCTCGGTCAGAGAGAGATGAAGTGGGGCTGCCAGGGCTGTTTCGCCATCCCCTGGTATAGATGAACTAGGCAGTTAATAGTCCAGATCAATACCTGTTGCAGTTCCCCCACAGCTGTATTACTGTGACCTTCCAGATTGAAGGAATGGCCTCTGCAAAACCATGTGTACTTTGGAACAGAAGATATGACAGCCATAAAGAGGAAAATATATTTTTTAAACTGCCTTTTAACTGTTTATGGCACTAAAACTATGGCAGTGCAGTTTGCTGTGGATCTGCATCCTATTCTTACAAATCCCTTCCTCCTTGTACCTCCTGGTAGTACCTTTATACTCTGCCCTTACTCAGCAATACCTCACGTTTTCTGTCATTCTTCCCTTTCCTCACATCCTCTAATTTTTGCATTGTTTTAAGTAAGTCTGTGTTGAAACGATCTGTGTAGTCCATAGTATGTGCAGTGTTGAGACAAAGCCTGCCGAAGGCTTATTAGGAATTAGGTGTGTTCATCTGGATGGGAGTTTTACTTGGTTCCAGGTTCCCCATTGATTCTGAGGAATTTCAGTGATTTAGAGCACAGTTTCTGACATATTTTTAATGTGCTCTGTCTGTAGAATGAGCTATGGATCAGATTTTAAAAGCTATATCACATTTGAAATGGTTTTACGTGCTCCTGTGGGAAGCCTTGTCAAGTTAGTAAGCCATGCAGATAACTTTCCCTTCTCACCAATTTCCTACAAATCAATCCTGTATACAGATGCTACAACCTTTTGCTCTTTTGAAATAAATGTTGGGCTGATCAAACATTAATGTGTGCTCAGTGGTGGAGGCATGATTTAAAACCTGCAAAATAACATTGGAGTGAACATGGCAGTTGCTTGTAATGCTGCAAGCAGTGGGTCAGATCTAGAGCTATGTGGCTTTACACCAACTCTTTGGGTCTCACTCTTTACTTACAATCAATAATTATTAGTAAATACAACTATTTACTGATCAGACTTGCTACACTGAAGTTTTCTTTCATGTTTTTGGAATTATATGAAGTTGAAAGAAAATACTTTTCCCTCTGAAAGAAAGCAGAAGGGTCTGCACACCAACAGCCCTCCAGTTGGTAGTTTCCTGAATTTTCTTTTGGGTAGCCTATATTTTACCCTTGCCTTTGGAAGTACATGGAGAACTCATGCATTGTTGCAGCCTTGAGGGCTTCTTCCATTTTTAAGGCTTCTTGCTGGATGTCTTCCCCCTCCCTGAAGCACTTTTTAGAGTCCTGTGGTGCTGTTGGGTGATTCAGTTTCTAGAAAAATGTCTAGCTGGCACTTTCAATGTGTGGGTTTTTTAGATACATCTCAGATGAGTACATTTAAAGCCGTATTGATTTTGGTGTGCTTTGAACTTGACCTTTTTCTTATTTGTTAATGTGGATGTAGCTATCTGAGAACTGTTAAGTATTACAGATGGACTGAAATCCATCAGTTACTCAGAGTGCAATTAAATGTTTCCTACTTTTAGGTAGAGATTTCAGAGACTGCGAGGGTGGTAATTCTGGTATGAATGCATTTTTAGTTATGACAAGTATTATACATTGTATCTTTATACTATTTTTATATTTTAGACCTTGAAGTGATGCTTTTTGGCCATTAATGAGAAAAAAACCTGAATGCTTCACTGAGGAGGCTTTCTGGGGCACGTGAAGGATGGTGTCCCTACGACAGTGATGCCGTACTACAGCAAATACCTCTCCTGAGCTAAGCATGGATGCCATTTGGCTTGGGTAGTTATTGCCTGAAGTTGGCCTGAGCATACGGACCTCAAAAGTGACTTGAAATCGTGTTCCTGGCAGGGCAGGTGGAAGGAAAATGCTGAGTGTCAGCAGCGATTTCATAGAGAAAAGCAGCTTGTCAGGCATAAGCATCAGCTGTAACTAGAAAGTTCAGGAGACACCTTTTGTGCCATACACGGCTTTAAAGTCATTGATTAAATAATGTTTGTGTCCTACAGAGAAGGAAACTTTGAGCAGCCTCCCTTAGCACCCATGCAGAGCTTAAAGGAGGAGAGTTGTGGGGTGGATTTGCAACAGACCCTGGCAGCAGTGCTCTGAATTTTCTTTGGACTGGCTGATATGGAGCTGCAGCAGGGACCACAACTGTGGGGGATGTGTCCCACCTTCAATGTCTGTTTTCATGGTCCACATCACTTCCTGAATGGGTGGCTTCATCCTTGCCCTGGCTGGTACCCTGTAGGGAATGCCCACACTTACATACAGCACATGAACCAGCTGGAGGAAGCTCCCAGTTCAGCTGCTGCTGTTTCAGGCCAGAAGACCCCAAACTTCAGTACAGGTAGGCTCCTGGTTGTATAGCTTTCCCTTACTATTTTGCTTTGGCACTGATTTTCTCAGGAATATGGAGTATAGTTTTGTGTTTGCACATTGGTCTGGCACCCATAGATGGCGAGTATGGAAGCCCATTGGTGGGCTTTTCCAAAAAGTGGTGGTGTAGGGCTACTGGGCATTTGGAGTTACAACCACAGGTCATTGCATGTGACTCATTTTAGGCTTCAACCAACCCAGCTGATGGTATAGAAACACCCTTAATATCTTCTAAACTTGAGTTTATTTTTGTGCAACAACTCCCTTGTTTCCTAAGAGCTCCAAAACTTGTTCTTAGATAAACCTCCCTATTTCCCAACTGACTTTTAGCAAGTTCCAGATCTGGTCCTAATTAGTACTGTGTGAACATATGTTATGTGAAGAACCAGTGAAAACCGAAATTTGTTGTTGGAAAAACCCTGGTATATTGATGCTTTTTATGTGACATCCAAATTGGGACAAATTAGTTTTCTGTCATGGATCTGAGTTGCAGGAAAAAAAAAAACAGATGTCAAAATCTGCATGTGAGAGCTGTGGGTAACTCCTGGGTGTTACCATCCAAGGCCTTTGCATCCTTGCTCTGTGCTATGAGCTTTGCTCTTTGGCTGGACCAGGGCTCCTGGGTGTTACCCCTGTGACCATGGCTCCAGTGTGGCCTTGCTTCTCCATGCCCCATAGTATGGCCCCATGCCCCATCTGCTGTGACTCCTGTGAAACCCACACCAGGTCTCTGCTCCCAGAAGGAGCTGCCAGCAAATAGGTTTATAGAAAGTAATGGCAGGAAACTTGGCATCTGATAACAGAGCAGCTGTATTTGTTGTTTCTAACTGGCAAAACACAAAGCAGAATTAATTTAAGCTACTATACAGTTTATCAAAACTTTTAAAGTGAGGGAGACTATATTGCTACCAACACAGTAGGTAATATCGTAGTATGACATTTTGGCTGACCCTGTTAGTTTTACTTGGAGAACAGCGTAGGAGAAATATAAGGAATAACATGTCAGATCACCCATCAGTAATCACAGAGGTTCTGTGCTTGTCTGTTGTTGATTGTTGCTGGTGGTGGTGAGAATAACCACAAGTGGCACAAGAGCCACTTTACAGGGTGAACTGTGTCTGCCTGCTCACCTGAGCCCTGGGTTTCAACTGGTCAAAATGGTACTGCTCCAGTTGGAGGAATTTAGGTTTCAGAAGGCACAGCATCCCCAGGAGCACAGCCTGGTTTAGCCAGGAAGTGCTGTCCACCCCCGAGTCCTTGTGGGATGACTTCCCTTGATGCTGGTATCAGCAGTGTCACCAAAGCCCTGCTCAGCTCAACAGTGTCTCGAGGAGCTCCTCTTTCATGCTCAAGTCTGCAAGCTTCCTAAAGCTGAAATGTGCTAAATATGTTCATACATGGCTTAACTTGCATGTTTTTTGCTTGTCCATATTTTCAGTTTATTAGGGTTGTCTTCATTAGCCTGGCTAAGTGTGTTCTCCGTAGAGATGAGCCAGTCTCCGTGTTTCTTCCTTTAGTGGAAGAGTCAATGACCAGGCAGCAGTTTTGTTTCACCCCCCTCCTTTATTAGACATTGAATGGCCCCCGCCGCTGGAGAAACAGATTACATGAGCACTGTGGCACTGAGGTGATATAAGAGAAATGGTAATCACTGAGGATACAAGTACATGTTGGGAACTAGAAAATCTGATTTGATAGGAGTATCTTCACTGCTCAATTTGCCAAGTACTTGCTGGAGCACTTGCTCAGATGAGCTCATTTTAGGGAGCTTTGGGTTCTTTTATTTGCCTTAGTTTTGAGCCACTAAGCATCATGGTTTCAAGCAGTTGTCTCCAAACGTGAGAGATGGAAACTTTCATTGTAATAGCCTGGTGGATGAAATTTTGGTCTGATATTTTGCCCATCCTAAGACATCTGAATATTGGGAATATTCTAGGAAAATTTTTCCAGCAACAGGGAGAAGGTTTGCTGCTCATTCTTTTGATTCCTTCAGCTGCTTTAGGATGGGTGATAAAATTAGACCAGAAAGCAACTTCATTAGAGCTCCGCTTCAGAAATCCTTGGAGTAGTTGAAAGAATAGTTGTTTGAAAACACTTTGTAGCATCACCACTGCTTTTGATACTGTGGTAAAATGAGGATGAGTCTGTGCTTTGCAATTAAGTGATGGTGTGAAAAGTCTGGAAAACAGTCCAGGAATAACAGGAGCATAAACTTCCTAATATCAGACCTGCTAATGATTCCCCTTTGGCTTTGGTTTCGTCCTCTGTGACTTTGTGAATACTTTTGGCAGCAGCTGGAGTTGAGTTACAGCCACAGAAAGTAAAACTGGATGTCATTGAAGATGTATTCTGGAAAGAAGATCCAAGCCTGCTGTACTTAATGGAATGAGATAGTTTGAGGATTATTTCTTCCTAAATGGTCCAATGCAAGCAATAACTTTTCTGGACGGCAGTGAAGGGGATGCGGTGTCCAAGTAAGTGCTGCAACGTTTTCACGTTTCCTTTAACCTTATAAATACCATTTTTTATTAGTCGGTAGCAGGATGTCAGGCTATGGCTGGGAATATTTCCCCCAGCCTCTGAAGGCATGCAGACACACTGTGGAACGAGTGGGGAAGCCAGTGCGGGCTGAACAGGAGAGGGCACTGGCACTCCAGCAGCTGTGCCGGGCTCAGCACCCTGACCGGTGCTGAAGGAA
This sequence comes from Strix aluco, assembly GCF_031877795.1. Classification (NCBI taxonomy): domain Eukaryota; kingdom Metazoa; phylum Chordata; class Aves; order Strigiformes; family Strigidae; genus Strix; species Strix aluco. The sequence continues at coordinate 17,797,585 of NC_133945.1, read as the reverse complement.
TGATTTACAGCACACACCCTCATCACCTTATGCTCTTAATATGAGATAAGAGCCTATGAAAAGAGTGAATGAACTGTGTTTATTGTCTGTGTGTGTCTGGAGATAGGAAATCAAAGGGTTGGGGCTAAATTGCTGTGCACACACTTGCACCGGGTGGGAACCTGCCCCTTTCCATTTAACAATAGGCAAATTCATCTGCTGGAGTCTGGTACTGCTCTTGTGAAAGTTTTTTTGAAAAACTCTGATTTAGTGTCCTCTTTTTGCACCTACATTAGGTATTCAATACACATGCTAAGGTGACATTCGTGTTGTCCAGGGGAAGCTCAGGTTGTTGGAGTCTCTCCTGCAGTTGTACAAGTGCAGCCCTTCACCCTGAGAGCCCGTGTGTGCTGCCTCTCCTGCCCCCATCTCCCAGCCATCAGAAACTATGAAATACTGGATTTCTCTCCTGCTTCACAGCATTAACAGTGTGCTGGGGAGCAATTAGCAATTAGCCAGCAGCCCCTAACCAGTGAGTGAGGAATGCTGGGTCAGGTTCTGTCCCTCCAGCCACCAACCCACCACCTCCAGTGGTGATGCTGGTGAAGGGCTCCCTGCCCCAAGTCGAAATGCTGGGCACAGATCTCTTTTTTTCCCCTTAATTTCCATCTCTTTTTGTTTTCATCTTTTTGCTTTGCATTTGTAAAGAGTCTATTGTGTTGGAAAGAACCAAGTTCTGTTTGTTTTCAACTCTAGTAAGTCTTAATTGGACCCAAAGTAAAGCTCCTGTGAAGCTGTCAGCATAATTATAGGCTGGGAGAGCGCCTCTGCTGACTCTAAATCCAGCCCCCAGCTTCCTGGTCCTGTCAGAATGTGGCAGAGGGAAGAGGGGAATGAAGCATGGGAGGCAGCAGCCTCTTCGTTTCTCTCCCAAGTCCCTTTGCAGTTTGTCTCTGCTTCACATGAAGGTTTGTGAAGGGCGAAGCAGAAAGGGCCTGACTGCAATGAAAGGAAATATATTTAGAAACACGAAAAATAGGAAGGGAAAATGTTTTATTTGCATTATTCACCAGGTTCTATTATTTATTACATTGCTGCACTAGTGTATTGTTTTATAACTCCCAAAGAAATGATCATGCTTCTGGAGGGCAGCTTTGTGCTGCTGCAGCCTGTCTTTTAAATGTGGACTCTTGATATGAGATGTTTGGTTTATTTCAATGCTGCTTAGTTTAAACGATGAATTTGTCAGGTTGGGTTTTGACATAGGCCCAGGAGAAAGGCGATTCACATTCACACTGCTTGCTGTCTCCCCTGCTCTGCCTTCATCTGAATTTTTCCTTAAACCAGAGGTTATCTTGCAAGGGGCAGAGCTTGGCCAAGGGGAGCCGGCAAGGTGCAGTGGGCTGATTTCCACTCTGGATTTAACGAAGGTGGTGGGACAGCCAGAGCTGCCTTAGTGCCCCAAGCAGGTCAGTGGGAATTTCACCTTTCTCAATGGCCTTCACAGCACCACCTTGTCCTCAGGCTCATCTAAACCAGAAGGAACATCCCAGGCAGTGAAGGCACATTTGGGTCTTGCACGAGCGTGCTTAGGATGTCGCTGCATTTCCAATGGTGTTCTTGAAGGGCTATGGAGCCACTGGTAGTTCTGCAGGGTGGTTGACATCTTCAGTGATCTGCCCTCATGCACAACTTGGTGTGAGGGAAATATAACAAGTTAGGAGCCACTTTCCTGCACTTTTCTTACTATTTTTCAGACAAATGAAGATGCGTAGTCTGTAAGTCCGTGGTTGCTTCCTCAGCACAGGAGAACAGAAGATAGGTGTATGTGCTGTTTGGTTCCTTATTGCTGCTCAGCAGGTTTGTGGGAGCACTGTCTCTTGGAGCAGTCCCTTTTTATTGCAGCAACTGCTGCCCACTGCATTTCTATAGTTATCTTGGACAAATTTTTTTCCACTCATGATATAGGCAAGATTTTTAGCCTGTCTCAAACAGCTCATAGACCCTATGCCTTCTAATACCTCCCCATAGGCAAATATTTGCACATATGTAAAAAATGTTCATTTATGTGCAGGATCTCATTTGGGTCCAGTTGTGCCCATCCACATGTGTCCTTTAATGAGGGTCTGTCTGGAAACCCAGCCTCAAAATTGTCCAGATTCAGTGTCAGTCTGAACCAGGTGAACCCTTAAAAAGCCTGGAAAAAATAAGGACCTAAAATGTTTCTCCATGGGAATGCATAAATATTGAAATGCTAAACTAAAAGGCCTCTTGTCTTATCCCACAAGCCATTTGAGAGCATTGCTCTTTCAGCCACAGGAGGATTTTACTACTTTAAAAAAAATTGCCACAAAACATCTGCAGTCTGCAAAGAGCTGTTCTGCAAAGCATCTTGTAGGCATTCTGTGTCCCCGAAGGATTTATTACCTCCAGCTGGCTGATTCACAGCAAATCCTCCTTCCTTCATCTAGATGGCACTCTGCAGTTTGAAAAAGCCTTTTGCAAATTAATGCAGAGCGTGAAGTTTCAGCAATCACACCGAGGAGCCTGGATCTTTAGTTGTAATTTTGTCAAACTCTGGTTACATGAATGGGCAGGAAAGGAAAGGGAGGAGAAGGGGGAAAAACAATGGATCGATGGAATTTTTTAGGGCTTGAGCTCTGGGACCTTAGAAAAAATAGTCTTTTCTCCCTGAGAAGGTGCTGGTCTTTTAATGTTGCTTGATAAGTATGTGCAGTGTATTTTGGCAAGTTGTAGCATAGTTGGACCTCCTGATCTTCTTAACCAGTTCCACCACTAACCCACCTATTTCTTGTCCTCATACTATTTCTGAGCCATTTTGGTACAGGATATTTGGCCCATCTGAGCTCGTTTGCTCTTTTTTCCCCCAGGTCACTACATGTCGTACAGCCAGGCCTTCAAAGCCTTGCAAGTAAGCAGAGGGATTAGAAAAATAAGGAAAGATGCTTATTGTTTAGATACTGACATAGTGTAGAAAATAGAGCTGTCCCAGGGTAGTACTTTGTTTTAAAGGCGAATTTACTGCCTTTTGCAAGTTTATTTTTCTGGTTATTCTTAGGTAGGAAGAGAAATGTTTGGGGGCATCAAATACAAAGCAAGATCTGATAAAGGCAGTTTGAGAATGAGAAAAGGATATATGGGGATGTGCTAAAATGATCAGGGGAAAATGCAGTGGGGTGGAAACACAAAGAGGAGGATCTGGGAACAGCAACATGCATTTTTAAACTGTTAAAATGCCAGCTTCCCCAATAGAGGCAGAATACCACTGGTGCCATCCTTCTGATGGTCTGAATTCATGGCATAGACTTCAGACTGAGAAAATCAAGCATCATAATCTTTGGCCAAGCAGATGTCCAGGGATGCCCAGGGTGCATATACAACATGTGTATATGATTCCTTATGTAGCTTACTGTAAAATTGTGGAATTTATTGGCCTAAATGAGATGAAAGGTGATTAAAATACATTGTGTAACATCCTGGTGGTCTCCTTTCCTTAGCATGTGTTGGTGAAGGGAGATTTTTGTTTATCCATGTGGCCCTTGCCTGCAAGGGGAACTGTGGCTGAGTACTGAAATCAGCATTTGCTAAATCTGGAGCAACTCTGTCAGTGGCCTTTGCTTGGAGTGAGACTCCTTTCAATTGAAGGCATCAGTGTTGGGAACAGTGTCTGGGGAGATTTACTGGAGATATTTCTCTGTGTGTCTTGTGAGCTTGCTCTGAGCCCTCTCTGACTGTTGGTGACTCATTTAGCTTCACGTGACACTTAGAGTAGCCCGAGCTGCTGTGGGGACCTATCTTTCCCCATGCTGAGTCACTTGACCATGGCTTCATCCCAGTACACATTGCTTAGATGTTTCCAGTGAGCAGCTTTTTGCTGGGTGGCAATTATCAGAGCAGCAGTGGGTTTGTCAATCCAGTGTCCAACAAGTGTTTGATTCTGCCCTGGATGCCTGGATGTGCTGCCCAGGGCGGTGGTGTGAGCAGGGCTCACCTGTTCCTCCTCCAGCTCCCACTGGTTTCCTCCTTTTCCTCTTATTCATCTCTGGTGTGATTACCTGTGTGTCTGGGTGCATTTCCTGAAGTTCTCCTTCCCTTTTTAATTTCTCCACCTCTAGCATAGGTGATGCCACATGTACAGCTATTTCTTGCCAATTTGCACTGGTTCAGCTTGCAAAACCAGTGTGCCTTGATTTTTGTTTCACCTGACAGTTGTTGTCTGTTCAGGACTAAGAAGAGCTCTGGGAAATGATTTTGTAAAGCTGCTGCCCTGTCCTTCAAGTCCCTGCCCTCAGGGTCTGCTAAGGCAAGGCAGAAGATGAAGTATTGCAAATTGAAGATTTAAATAAAATTGCGTAATGGTTTAAAAATTTTTTCCTACTTCTGGTGTCCATTGACCAAAGATGTGTCAAAAGAAAACCTACCTATCTACATGCATATACCCATCCTCTCTCTCCATCCCTGTCCCTTCCATTTCATTTCTGTTGGTCCCTTCCACAAAGCATTGCCTTTCAGGTAACACTTTGACTTGCAGCTCAAACCCTTAGCTCCTAAAATTAATAGATACTCTGAAAAACACAGTTCATGGTGGGTTGATGTGAACCCACTCTTTCTTCAGAGCTGCTTGACCCTGATTTGGACAGTTTTAAAATGTGTTGTCTTTGGCTGCTACACTCCATCTCCTCCTGGGCTGCTTGCCCTGCAAGGATGAAGACAGAAGAGTGATGGGTATGGTCCCAGGGGGTTGTCACTCCTCACGCTGGCCGGGAGGTGTGACTGGGTGGACCACAGGGTTGCTCATGCAGGATGTGAGTAACCTGAAGGAGCTGTCCTGCCCTGTCCTGACATGGAGCAAAGAGGGAGCAGTGAGTAAGAGGTGGCCTGGGCATGCCCTGGTGGAGCACCAGAAATAGCCTCAGGCTCTGTAGAGGAGCTGCTGATGTGGGGAGAAAAGGAATTTCAGGATTCTGGCAGTGTGTAAGGGGATGGCAGAGCTCCAGATGGGGTTCCCCATGTTACGAGCTGGAGCAGACTTTGAACCTGTACTGCTTTTACAGCAGAAATAGGTTTTCCCATCTGTCTGCTGTCCCAGCAATACCCTTGCTGTGCCAAGGGAGCATCTGACTGCGATCTGCTGCACTGAAAACCTGGCGGGGCCAGGCAGCAAGATTAATGCTTAGGAGATTTTCCTGGTGAGACTTTTTGTGGTATTCACCAGAAGTCCCTTGAATGCAGAAATCATTACATTAAAAGATTAAGGCATCATTAGTAATGTTTTTTTGTCTCCCCACCCCCCTTTTTCTTCTAGCAGGTTAGCTCAGTATTACTGATAAGATATTTTTCATTTTTCTCCATTCAGAGAAATAAGTTTATTCAAGTCTTTTCTACAAATGTACCATCCTCAGTTAAGAAGGAACCTCAAGAAAATTTCAGGCAACAGAGTGGAATTGCTTATTACTTTGAACACAGACACCTTCTGACCCCTTGCATTCTAGATTTCTTTTGAGTGATGTGTTTTAACTCATGGCTCTTCATAAATAGAAATAATTAAAAAAATGAGCATTTCAATAATGTTGCCATCATCCAAAGATCCTGCCTTGGTGTGAGGTGAGCAATGTGGGATGGAGAGTGGTTGCAGATGTAGTAGTTTCTCCTGATGTGGTGGCACTTGCTGTTGGGGTCAAGGGGTTGACCTGATAGTGGAGCTGCATGGTGGTTCCCAGCTATGGCCTGGCCCCAGAAATAGTGTGGTTGAAACACAGTTTAGGTGACCAGTAGAAAACATAAAAATTAAGGAAGAAATAGATGCTAGGATAGAAACAGGGTAAACTTTTAAATTTGCTTTGGTTATTGAGATTGTCTGCACCATGGGCCATAGATATGGCAAAAAGTCATGCCCTTGCTCCCTGGTGCTTTATTCATTTTCATCCCTGTAACCTTTCTTCTGTGCTGTGTCAAGGAGGTTGTGCCTCGTACAACTGTATGCAAAACATTTCTTAACTTATGTATTAATTAATCTGACAGCATGACTTGATTATTAAGAGCTTAGTCTCCTGGTAAGCCTGTCTTTGCAGACAACGATCCTTCCCTTTTATTTTAACTAGAGCAAGGAGCGCAAGGCTGGAGCAGGGGGAGGCAGCGGCTCCTCTGGGTGGATGTTCGGGATGCAATAAGTGCAAGTACTGTGGAGGATGCAGCAGCTTCAGAAATATCTGCTTTCAGCCTCCCCTTTTAATGGAAGTTTTATTTTAGAAAGTTTTAGTTAACGTCATTCTAAAGTTTATTTCCATTTTATCTTTTAAATAAAGAGGCTATAAAGCCCCTGGCTGGGTTTTCATTTTTGCTGGATGGTAAGAGAGGTGAACTGGCTCCGTGTCTCCTGCAGGGGTGCTTTTGGGGCTGCTCAGCGTGTTCCTGCCGGCAACACCTTGCAGCCTGACCTACCTACGGCCGTGACTCATCTGCTGCCTCCCTGGGCCAGGTGAGGATATTGGATGCACTTCTGCAGCCTTCTGAGCTGTATCTATACTGCATGATGCTGCATGCAAGTTGCTTTTACCAGCGTATACTGAGGCTGCTTGGGTTTCCTTTGCTTCCTGCGCTGCTGCTGTCCCAACCTGGGCACTGAGTCTTGCCAAAAGTGTTGTTAATAAAGGAAAGATGAACCTGTGCCTTGCTTGCAGGGCCAGGGTCGCTGTGGCAGCCTTGGGTTTGGTGCAAAAGTCTTTGCCCTGGCCTCTGGTATGGGGATGGGGGGATGCAGGAGGGCATCACAGCAGGCAGTGTGTGCTGGGGCGCCCGTGTGCCAGCCCTCACCTTGGTGCCTGCCCGATGGAGTACTCAGTCCCAGGAGCTGCAGCCTGGCAGGTTATTGCAAAATCACCCAGGTTATTGCAAAAATCTAACCACATGAAAATGAATGTCTAGTCTTTCTATGCTTTTCCTTAATTGCTTGTTTTCTACATGCTTGTATAGCACAAGCTGATTAATTAGTTGATAAAATTTAAGTCTTGTAGTGAAGCTTTTCCTGAAGAAGCGCCTTTCTGTGTTAAGTGGGAGAATAGCAGTGGCCAGTTCCAAAGTTGGACTTGCTCAGGGTTAATTCCCTGTACTGCCACAGGCTTCTTTCCTGCTCCCAGGCAAGCTGCTGAAATCACTGTGGGCTTTATATGGAAGTCTGTATGATTTGAGTGTCCAGATCCCTCAGATACAGGAATTATCTGTGTTCCCACACATGCTTCAGTTGCTTGTCTAAAATGGGTGAAAGTGCAGCATTTCACTTACAGATGTGATGAAGAACACAAGCACAACGATGATAAGCATGTATTTTGTGATGACGTTTGCACAGTCTTCTCTCTCCCCTTACACTTGTCTCCCCTTGGTTGGACCAGTCACCCCCTGGAAAGGTACTCATGTACAGTGAAGGTATAAGTGTGCTTTGTTATGAAGGAGCTTTTTTGGTGATGCCAAGTTTGTGCTGTTTGAGTTGCAGGCAGGGAATGTAATCCTGGCTGCTGCAAGACTCCTGGGCCACGGTTCCAAGTATCGGGAAAGTCAAGGTTTGCCCGTTCCTCCTGTTTGACACCTGCTTTGCTCCCAGCAGCAGCATCATGCACTCTTGCTGCATCAGCACTCTTGGCCATGATGTGATCTGATTCAGCTTAAAAATTTGCAAAAAAACCCCAAAGATTTCTTAGATGGCAGTTCAGTTCAGGAGTGGCGCTGAGCAATGGAAGCAAAGGTGGATGGGAAGAGCTATCGTGAAGCTACATCTGTGATGCTAAGCTGAGTTTGTGGGGCTGACAGGTGGGGAGAGAGTTTTTTCCCTTTTCAGGCTGATAACACACATAAATAAAGCACCACATTTTTCTTCTTTAATGTTTCAACAGAGGCACGTGGCTGATTGCATCGGCCCACACATCCACTGCATCACTAAGGATGTGCTGAGGATGCACAGTGCTCCTTGAAATTTGCTGCTGTTTTAGAAACATCTTTTTCTTGTTTATTTTTTGAGTGTAATATTTTTTGGCCTTTTATACACTTCAGCATTCTTAGTAACTTTGAAAAAGGAAGACTTGTTGGGGAAAACAACATACAGAGGTGTGGGCTGCATGTGAGAGAGAATGCTAAACCTTGAATAAGGCTGGGTTGGTGGGTTGCTGTTCAGGAGACCAAAATGACACCAGAGTCTCATATATTTAAAATTGTCCCAGTAAAATTGCTGTTAATGTGTTCAATGCAGCAAAAGTCTGGTTCCTGAATTCATGACTCTCCAGCTGGGAAGATGGCAGAAATTTGGGAAAATTGTTTCTAAGTCCATGTGCTCTGTGCATGGGTTTATTTTTACGTGGAGGGGCTGGGAAATTTGCCTAGTGTAAGATACCCAAATAATCAAAAATTAATTTTGTAGGCAGCATGAACACAGTATAGGTCCTGATTTTATGAGCCTTTATGTAAACGAAGGACATGGTCCTTAGGCTGGGCCTGGCACCAGTGTTAGGATGTTTGGAATAATCCATCCTGTGGGCTGGAGTCAGGCTTGCTGGTTGGTTTGTTCTTTCGTTTCATCATCTGGAATAATGGAAATGTTTTGAGCATATGGATAAAGCATTTCATTCCAGACTGCGGACATCCACGCAAGAATAACTGTTCCAGAATAACATATTGCATAGACAAATGCAAAAAAAAAATCTATTTTAACCAGAAAAATGAAGGAGGTATAGAGCTCTGGGTGACAAGCACAGCTCCTGAAAACACATGAATCACAGATCACAATAAACTCTCTAAGAGCTATAGAAATGATAGCTCTGTTTTGGTAATAGCACATCATGATCTCATTTATACGTGCATATACTATATTTATACTATATACATGTATGTATTCCAATTAGATATAAAAATCTGATTTACTGGTCTGGGCTTTAATTAAGAACAGGATTGTAATTTTTAGTAAAATAATACAATAGAAAGAAATGTGATTTATCAAAGAAACTGCTGAATTTATGACAAGAACAGGGAGATAATGGGATTTCTGAGACTCTACGGATGCTCTTCACAGTGATTTGAGAGAGCAGGATATGGGGAAACTTAACTGACAATGAGTTATTTTTTTTTCCTGAGACTGTTTTAAACCTAATCTATTTGCAACTCTCTTATTTTATAGATGCACACAGATTCTTATATGAATACTGAATTTTTTAGATAATTTATTGTAACAAGTAGGTTTTGCCTGGAAAAGTTCTCATGCTGCAGACCTCCATTACTAACAGTATATTCTTTCACAGTGCCAGCCTTTATTTCTTTTTAGTCAAAGCTTTCTATCAAATTCCAAACTTGAATTAAAACTGCTGTTCTGACATGTGAAATACTGCCTCATCACTTTTTTTACTTTCTTCCCCTTTTTAATTAGACCATGTGTAGAATCTTCCCAGATAATGCATGCTCAGGTTTTGATGTAAGTGCTCGCAGTAGTTTGGAAAGCACAACAGACATGTGACTGGAGAGAGTGGTTCATTTATAATTAGACATAAAAGCTTGACGAAGTCCTCCCATGCTCCACTCGTGCACAGTGACTTCACCTCACTGGACTTGCTAATGAGCAGAAATGAGTATTTCTGCCTTCAGGCCAGGTCAGCGTTAGGATCTGCCCATTTTGCAGCTGTATAGTGAGGTGGGGGAGTCCAGGGTTGGACACCCGAGCAGCAGGGAGGGGGTTTGTCCTGAGGTGTCGTGGGGTTGAGTGCTGGGCATACCGTATGGTCCTGGGGAGAGGCTGTGAAGCTGCTGGGCAGCTCGGAGCTGGGTGGCACTGAAACTCCCCCCCACGATGAGCAATACTGAACATAGCTGCATTTTCTAGGAGCTGGAGCTGAGGTTAAGCGGGCATGTGCTCATGTGCATGACTGGTTGATGAATATTGTCTGGGGCTGCGTTACTGTCAGTGCTGATGGCGCAGGTCGCGTGAAGCCTGCAGCACGCCAGCTCCATAGCTGAGCTCCCTATGCAGGGGGCACGGGCTTTGTCAGGCTCACTTTTACCTCGTGATCTTGGTGCAATCTAAGGCAATCTACAGTGACCCAATAGGGTTTTCTACTACTGCAGAAGGATTCTGTCACTTTTTTGGTCCCTCTTCCAGCTGCAGAGCTCAGTCACTTTGTATGATGGTTTTCAGTTGGAGGCAGTGTTCTGTGTATGATCTGTCACTTTTTTTTTTTTAATCCATTGCATCCTGCAAGGTACAGCCACACAGCCCAGAAACTTCCTCACATTGTTCATGGGTGCCCTTAGAGGAATAAACCCTGAAAGACCTCAGTCGTCCTCTGGGTTGCAAACAGCAGGCAGTCTGAGCGGTCGGCTCCCCGTGTACTCTCCATGAAACATCCTTTTCTTTTATTCACTTGGAAGTTTTCCCAGTGCCATTAACCTCATTTTTGGTATTGTTGAGGGACACTGTTGCACACAGGTCAGAGGTGGGGCAGCTGGGGAGAGCATTTAAGTGTGGCTGGGAGGGTTTTCTCACCTACAGGACCACCGGTGCCTGCCTTGCTCAGGTGTCCAAGCCAGAAGGTGCTGCTCTGCACATCCAAACACGGCCTGCACCTTCTGCTTTGGGCATGTAACTTCAGCTGAGCCCTGGCATTCTCTCTGCATGCCACTCATGCTTCTCACTGAGGGGAATGGAATCGATCAAACCCCAGGCCTATGCTTCCAGCGATGGCTTGCTTTCTGCTTTAAAATATTTACTACTTTTACTGCTTCTGCAATGTATCTGTTTAGGCTGGGCTAGGAGCCGTATGCTATCAGAGTTTCTTCCTCTCAGAGGTAAATGTAGACTGTGGCTGAACTATCCCTACCACCTCCTGGGAAAACTGCATAGCCTGAGCTACGAAAGCCTCTTACGATCAGGCAACTTTCAAGAGCCAATATAACTTCAGAGTCTTGTTTGAATCCTTCACATATTTTTAAGACTATCCTTGAAATATGGTCACCAGAGCTGCTCACAGCATTTAACCATGGTATCTTGGATACTGGATGCCAGAATAACACCATTTCCTTGCACTTGCTTGTTAATCTTCTATTTATGTAGCCCTGGATTGCTTCTCCCCCCTTAGTAACAGCATCACGTGAGGAGTTCATGTGAGGCTGGGTCTGTACAAACTTCCCCATTTCCTTTTTTAATTGCTGATGCCAAAATACTGTTGTCCATGTTATTAGCATGACCTGTGTACTTGATCCTTAGACAGGCAACATGCCATATGCAGCTATTCAGAGCACTTTGCTCAAACTGATATTACCCAGCTTTCCAGATCTGCTGTTGTCATTAATGCTGTTCCTGGCACCAAGTACTGCTATGCACAAACTATCAGTAATGGTTTTGTGTATTTCCCAGATAATTGAGTAATGTACTGAATAGGGTTGGATCAGGGACAGAAACAATTTGGCTATTTGTCTGTTTATCATGTAGTACCTATCAGCTAACTAGTTTTAAAATATTTTGGGTACCTTTATTTTGTATAAAACACTTTTATATTGAAAATCTACTGCCTGTGCAAGTCTGCTTCATGCTTAGGTCTCTGTCAAACAACGTACTGATGCAACCAAAATACCTGGTTTATTTGACATTTTATTTTCCATGGTTGATGATGATATGCAGATTTGCTGACCTTTGGTTCCCAGATACCCCATTTGAGTATTGACTTATGCTGAGCTTTGTCCACAATCCCCAGATGGATCTTGCTATATTTTTTGAATGTATTAGCAGTGGGCATGAACTACTCAGGGCTCTCCTTGGACAGCTTGTCTTCATGTGTTTGCAAAGAAGTAATACAAACCTGCTTGTTTAGGAGTTTGTTTAATGAGAGTTTTTCGTAAAAGAAGAGGTTCTGGCCAGAGATGTGGGTCCCAGCAGTACTGTGAAATACACTGAGTTAAAATATAACAATCCTGCTGGTGACAGCTAGCAGCTTTAACTGGCCCTGACTCTGGGAGTGCTTCTGAACAGGTTTAATTTGGCTGGCGTGTGGCTTGTGCCTGTCCTGGCTTGCTCCCCCCCAGCATGTCTAACAGGGAGAGCAGCGTGCAGGCAGCGTGCAGGCTGACCCTGCTCAGCCTTCTTTCCAGGGGTATGGCAGTTATGGGCTTGGGCTATGTCTGTGCCTGCAGGCTCCCAGCTTAACCTCTCCCTGGCTCCTTTAATAGTGAAACAGCCCAGCTGCTCCTTAGGGTCTCTAACGGGCATGACTGAGATGCTAACTGAAAATTCTGCTGCAAATCACCAAATGCCCGCAATTGTTCTGAAATGGATCCAGATCTGAAATGAGGTTATTTTGCACGTGGTCTGTTCTGTATTCATTTAAGCACCTATGGAGAATTATTGCTTCTACAAATAGGAGGGACTGAAGTGGCCTGATTTTGGGTTTCTATATCAATATTAACGAGCTTTTCTCTGCAGCTCCCTCAGTCAGAGCACAGATAATATTGGCTTTCCCTCTCACCTGGGGTGTGCATCTCTTGGTTGCGGAGGTGGAGTGAGTCTCAGTGGGAACTGAGTGAGTGGCTCGCCAGCTCCTGGGGTGCTGCTTTCAAGCAGCCTGCGCCTAAAAATAGAGAGCCACCTTGGCTATAGGTGCAAAACCACTGTTGCCCTCCAGCCAAGCCTGTTGCCATGCCTGGGCCGAGGCAAAGCCGCTGGCCGGGTCAGCAGTGCCGGTACGTACGTACCATGCCTAGGCAGCGCTGCGGTGTAAACGCTGGCTGCTCGATGGCACTGTAGCCACCATGATGAACCGCAGGTAGATAACTGCTCGCTCTTTGAGCACGGTCCAAACACAGGCAATACTCGGCTGTATTTCTGCAGCACATGCTGCTGTTGCTATTTCTGTAGCCAACTGCTTAAAAAGAGAGGGCACAACATAGCTTATGGGGCTGCAGAGCAGTGTCCTGGTCTTTCAGGAGGAATTTGGCTCAGTCTCTGCCTGCTGGGCATCTTCCGCATGAAGATTGTTCAGTATTGCCTTCAAATTGGGCAGTATCTGCCAGGGCTAATCCCCTGGCATTTCTTACATTTCTCCCCCGACGGAAGAGGCGTATTCACATCAGTAGAAAAACAAAATGGAAAGAGCTAAACTAAGAAATACAGGTGAGAAGGAAAAGGTGGTTTTTAGAGTCCTGCAGCTGTTGTAGAGCACTCTGCTGATGTGCCAATCCCCTGCGATGCACAGCATATGTCAAGGCAGCTCCATTTAAAGGGATAACGGGAAATGATCTGAAAGGCTGTTTCCTTTTGTGTTCTTATTTCATCCCAGCGTATTACAGGATTTCGTTCAGGTTTTTCACTGGTCTCCTGGGTAACGCTTTATTACAGTGATGGTTTGGAGTTCTAGTTTGTAATAATGAGATCTATATAAATAATAATGATTCTGCTGCCTCCTGTAATGCTTCCTGCCTGGGAACACTTGAAAGCCTTTTGCAACTGTTAATTTCCTATTGTTTGGGATAAAGAAGCATCTCCAGGTACTGCACAGAGCATTGTAGCAGTGTGTTGTGCTGGCCAGCTGCCTGTAAAAGCCATACCTTTGAGTCATGGGCTTCAAACAGTTGAGGGTCTTTTTGCACCGAGAATGAGTCATTAAAATAATTGCCTTTTTAGTTGTTTGTTTTTTTCCTTTGTCATTAATTGGTTTTAAAACAAATGCTAGATAGTATGAGACTAATTTAGGAGACCTGAAGATGCTATGAGGGGAGATGCAGCCTTGGATGAAGATTAGCAGAAAAGGATGGTTATGGTATTTCACAGATTATAACTTGATGGTCAAATTGGTGAAGGATGCTGTTGACCCAGCAGATTGCAGTGCTGTGTCGAGGGCAAACACTGACTTTGGCTCAGAGCAGCATCCTTGGCACCATAATATGGCTTTCTGTATGGTGCTGCCCTGTGCTGGGTGAATCTGTAGTCAGATACCCAGGAGCAGGTTAAGGCCCCCAGATATTCAGGCTCAGTTTGGGCATTTATGTTGCCTTGAACTCCCTGTGCTTGGTCAGGAAGGGGAGGATGAGCTGAGTCCCTGGGACTCCATCCTGCTCCTCCCCAGGGAGTGCCTGGTGGGAAGGGGTGATGCTGTGCTGGGCATGGAGTGGAGCTGGCAACAGAGCCCAAACGGCACATGTGGCACTGGCATGAGAAACAGCAACAGCCACCGAGTAAAGGTTTAATGGATTTCCTAGAACCCCATGCTTTGTAAGGGCTGGTTGTCAGGATTTGCACTGTAACGACATGGGTTTTCAAAGAAATGAGGACTGGGTTGTATAGCAACGGCTGTCACTTTATTTGGCTGACCTGCCATGCTCCCTCCTTTCAGGGTAACATTAAAATGAATATTGTATAGTGGAGAGTGTGGCATAATTGGCTGCAGACAATGTGCTGTGCTGTTCTGTACAATATTGATTGCTCCTTGTCCAAATATATGTATCTAAAATCAGTCCATTAAGCGGCAGCCCTGTTGGGTGGATGCCAATCTTTTCACACTGCTGTGGCTTTCGCTTCATCTCGGCAGTGCTACAAGCCCCGTACACAATCTGCCGCACCCTGGCATTAAGGGGCACACGGCCACAGAGGGGTCAGCACCCATTGTGGTTCCTCAGCTGCTGCCTTCATGGGTCAGTAAACTTTGCTCTGCTGGGGATCTCCCTCCTTGCACTGATGGTGTCAAATTCACAGCGATGATGTGTGGCACTAGTGCTGCCTGCGCTTCAGGGCTTGCGTGAGGCTGCAGCTATATCCCAAAGGAAAACTGTTCATTTTTTAAGCAGATGAGTTAAGGGGGAAACCCATCATGGCTTGGCAGAACCCAGACAGTAGTCATGCTGATGCAGAGATGAGTCCTGGAGGTTGGCAACACAGACAGGAGTGACGCAGGTGCTGTCGGGGCACGTCTACGTCACAGCACACTGCACAGCCACCTCGAATGGTTTGAGATGGTAAAACCAGTTGTGCAGCTGCTGGGCAGGATTGCTGCAGCTTGGTAATGCCGGAGCTGCTTAATGTGTGAAGCTTCGCTGGCCTGTGAGCTGTCACCCACCTACACATGGCCATGTGCTGTGTCTGCTCCCCTCCCAGCTCCCTGCTGAGTCCGTGGGATTAACAGCAACACAGCTTGCAAAGGCTCATTGGTTGCCACTGTAGTACTTTACCCTTTTTTTTCATTACCTTTTACCTTAAAGGCTCCTAAATCTCTTCATTCAAAGAAGAGTGGTGCTGCTTTTCTCCAGTCTTCTCCAGCCTAACCTAAATCTCTGCTTCTTACTCAGCAGACTGAAACACATTGCAGCCATCTGCAAGCAGAAGTTTTCAGACTGAACACAGAACAGATTACCAGCGCCGGTATGTATAGCGTGGACCAACAGGCACACTCGATGGATGCAGCTTGGGGCTGTTTGAGCTGCTGCAGGGTTTATGGTGTGCTGCAGAGCAGAGGGGCTCAGCTGCAGAGCTTGCTGCACCTGGCAGCACCAGCTTCATGCTGGAAGGCAAAGCCACTCTGCACCTCATGCTGCAGCTATTTGGAACTGAGCTCCACATATTCCTACATCTCACTATATATATATATGTGCACATATATAAATGGGAATCATTCCTCTGTTAAATCGAAGTAAACAATTTCTTTCCTCCTGCAAACAATTAGTGTCCTAGCAGATCCCATAAATTAATCTTCTTTATGATCCAGTTAATTGGTTTCACAAAACCAGTGAGCAGTGAAATCTTCTGACCTATTGATTGATGTATAATGTTGTATCAGTAGATAGAGAATTATAAGAGCCACTGTGTGTTTTGTACTTCTGCTGAATTTGTGCTACAGGGAGCTTTTCCAGGGTTAGTGTCTTAGCCTGTGTGTTGCATGTAAAAACAGTGTGTAAAGGTCTGGGGAGAAGGTCGTCTTCTGTGGAGCTAAAGCTCAAACAGAGATGAACCATCTGTTTTAGAAAGGGAAGAGCAATATGCTGTGATGTGACAGACTGCTAGCTAGAATCAGCAGCTGAACTTCTAAATAATACAGAATTGATGAAGAGGCTTGATTATTGACTCTTGCAGAGCTGTGGGTGGCAGTAGTGGATGTTGGGACAGGGCTTTGGGTTTATTTCACTTGAGGTTTGGCATTTCTTCCATGAGAGGGGACACACGTCCCCCTGGGCTCATTCTGCAGGAAGCAGAGAGGGAGGTACACATCCGGGTTGTTATTCAGCCCACCTTAGATGTTCCTCCCTCTGTAGTTTGAAGGATGCAGTGTGTGGGCTGTGGGAATCTTACACTTCAAATTAATGTTTGATATGTGGTGGGATGCATATGTGCTTAGGTATGTAATCAATTTTTCAACCCCCTGCCTGTGATCTGCTGATGTGAAAAGCTTAGTTATAAACTGTGCTTGTTTTGGCTACAAATAGTACTTCCGGGCTACCCAAAATTATATTTTTTTATACAGCGGTTGGCAATAGCTGAAATTCCTCAAGCTACTTTTTTTCCCAAGACAGTGTGGGGAAGTAGAAAAGGCAGAAAAGGAAAGAGATAGAATAAAATATCCCTGTGGTATTTTTTCTACTGAAAGCCTACCAAAAGTTGCATTGGTATGTTGAGACAAAGGGCTGAGCCCTCTATGTCGTTCAAGGGAATTCTTCTGTATTGCGTTGACCTTTTATTTATTCACTCCCATCTTTTTCCTCATTTCAGTGACGTTCTGTGTGCTGCACGGTGTCACATCAGCCTGTGGGGCTGTGGGGAAGAGTGGGCAGTGCAAGTCTCAGCTCTGGATTTCAGTTCAGATGTTTGAGGCACACAAGTAATGCATGGAGAGAAACCATCAGGGCAAGTGGAAATCTTTTCTCTGTGCTGGGCTCCTCCACAACATCGAAGTGTTGGCTTTGTCCTGCTGTTGGTTTGCTCCTTTGAGGAGCCCGTACACCTGTAACCTCCAACTTCGGGCTCTTCAGCCCCCATTGCAAGATGCTGTTTGCTCATGCCTCTGTTTACTTGCTGTTAGCTCCATGGTGCACATCAGGGAGCTCAGAGCTGGACAAAGCTGGTGGTGGAGGAAGAGAAACAGCTCTTTGGCCTGATTTTTCTCACCCCCTTTTGTGATGGAGCAGACTTTGGGCAGGGAAGTGGTGCATTTCTGTGCTGCTCACATGCCACTACAGCAGGAGGTAGGTGCTCCTCTTTAGCTCCACGACTGTGTTTTGGCTGTTCATCTGGAGAGACTTTCCTTGAAGGGAGGTAGGGGCGGCTCGCTCACCAGGCACATCCCATTCCCAGTTCTTCCTCTCCTTCCTTCCCCCAGTGCTGAGCCATTACATCTCTCCTCACCAGGAGGAGGACTGAGACCAACAAACCCTATGGCCTGTAGCTGAGCATAAGTCTCTCAGCTAGAAATAATGCCTGGGGAGGATTTACCTGAGCTTTGCTAGCTAAAATTTTAAGTTTTGGTGGGGTTAGGGTGCACATATACTGCGTCTGCTCACAAAGTAATGGTGGAGGAGGAAAGAAAAGCCTGATAACTTCTGAAACCCTCTGCAGCCTGGGGGGTGAGCATAGGATCCCACTGCTCCTGGCTAGATGGGCAGTGGCAGGATGGGCAGTGGCAGTGTGATGTTGTCAGAAATGAAATATAAGGAAGAAAACGTTTATTCCCCTTTTTAAATGGCAAAGAACACCTTCTTGCTTTCACATGGTAAGTAATGGATGGAGAAGGTCCTCAGGCACAACATTTTGTGTGTTGAGACAAGTTGCAAAAACTAGAAACTTCTGTGAATTCTGGCCCAGTACAAGGAAAAAAGCTTGAAGGGAGTTAGGAAACCATGTTAATCCTCATCACTCTTTGGCTGATGCACTGTATTGCTGCTGAGACTCAGGCACAGTGCGTTGTGCTGACATGAGCTTCGCTTCACAGGAGCAACAGCACTACTAAACCACCCTCAAAGTAAAGTAGAAAGGAAAGGTAAGCTAGAAGATGTTCATTCTTTTGACTAACATGAGTTTTTGTTAGGGGTGTTTTCAGCTGAGGGTCTTAATTCACCAGGATCCTCATGCACAGGAATGATTTGTGTAGAAAAAGCATCTCTTCCCAATTCCACCCAGTAACTTTCACAACAAAATAAGGCCTGGCTTTTATAAGCTTAAAATGTGGAGAGCATCAAATAGCAAGTCAAACAATAAATAAATACGATGTCATCTAATGAGAAATGAGGGAGAATAAAGCTGAACTCTTCAGAGCTGCACAGTGAAGGGCAAGGGGCTGTGAGCAGTTTGCAGCAAGTGGAATTCTTGTTAGATAGGGAAAATGTCCTCACTGTGAGGGTGGTCAGACATTGTCAAAGGGGCCCAGGGAGGTGGTGCAACCTCTGTCCTTGGAGACACTCAAAGCTTAACTGGCCTCAGCTCTGAGCAACCTGATCTAGCATTGAAGTTGGCCCCACTGTGAGCAGGGGTTGGAGTGGAGACCTCCTGTCAACTTCAACCGTTCTCTGCTTCTGTGATTTACAGGAGCAAATTCTCTGTTAAACTACCATTTTATAGATCTATTTTTATCATGAAAATACATTGCTTCATGAGCAGTGGTATCTCTGAGCATTCATAATTCAGAAAGTTTGTCTTCCAATTACACAACATCATAAGAAGAAAAGTGACTGGTTTGTCAGAACTGCAGAGCTAAAATAAGCTTCAGCAAGCACATTTCCTTGGCATGTAGCTGGTGTCTCTAATTAGAAAAGCTCTGGAGAGTTAGTCAACTTTGGTAGTGAGACCTATTACTTCCTCCTGCAGCATGCGAGATGGCTGAGGCTGAGCATCTCAGAAAAAGGCCTGAAGGATGGGCTTTAGATAACAAATATCTCTTACCTGGGAACTTTGTATATATATATGAATATCCCAAACATTAGATTTGGTGTGCTCCTGTCAAATGGCTGACCTGCAGCAGGGCTGGAATTGACTTAAAGATGTAAATTCTTTTAGTTAATTAAAAAAAAAGGGCTGAAAGTCATAATCTCTGGAAAGCAGTTGCTGCAGAGAGTGGACTAAGTTACTGTACCATCTGTCTGGGTGAAAGAAGTGTCCTCAACAGGCAGGAAGAATAGCAGTTGCTCAGAAGTGCCCAAGTCTGGACAGGTTTCTTGTCTGGGGAAACCATGCCTCCACCCTTACAGATGTATCAGCAGTAGGAGGGGAAGAGGTTGTGATAATTATCTCAAACAAGCCTCTTCTGGGCTAATAACCTCACCTGTGCTACTGAACAGATAGCTTCAATATTTACTGAAATATCAAGGCTGTCTTCTCTTATGCTAATGCTGTCCAGAGAAGGGGGAGCAACTAATCAGAGTTACAGCAATTAGTCAGGTTTCCCTTTACACATGAGTTTAATTATTTTGCAGTTCACTCCATGTTCTTGTTAGCCATGGTCATGTTTATTCTGGGAGGCTTTCCGGCCTGAGGTGGTACAAGGGTTTTAATTTCAGGCAGGAGGCTACCAAGTTGGGTGTTTCTCCTGGACTCTAAATTTCAATAGTTTCTGTGAAGCCCTGGTTAGCTTTATCTGATTTTATCAGTCCAGGTTCTTTTTCTGAGGCATCTACTACATATGACAGTTTTGGTGTGGGTACTGATGCACTAGAGTCAACTGATGAATGCCATTGGACAAAAATAGCTTGCATTTATTAGTGATTTGAACTAAACTGCTTGATTTAAAAGCAAATGCCTTATCTGACTTGGCCAGCATGCTTCACTTTATCTTCTTCCCAGCAAAACTTCTAAACCTCACTCCAGCTGAGCAGTTCATGAGCTGAAGATATATGAATGCATCGGTAAGGCAGACGACTGGTGAAGGAAGGGCTGAGTGCATTGTTGCTGCAATGTCTCTCATTCGGGTTCTGGGAAAGCTCAGCTTTTTCTGTGCCATGTTCAACATGTGCTGATGTACCTCCGCTGGCACAATGGTGCTGTTCTCTAGGACTTCAAAACACCTTCCTGGTGTGGTGGGCAGCTCTCTTTCACTCAACCATTTAGCAGATTAACATTTGCTTAGACCTCATGCTTACTTAAGGACTTACTGAGTTATTAGTGAAAACCTTGGCAGGACTCTCAGGCTTCAGGCAGCTGACAGTTTGCACTCTGATGGATGCTCTTCTGCCCAGTTACACCTGGATAGAGCCAATGCTAACTTTCATTTTAATACTTGCAGTTACTTACACATCTTCTTAATAACAGATTCTCACATCTGGATTGACAAAAATGTGCACCTTACCCATCTCAAGCTTTGCAAATAATATAAAAAGCGATGCTGTAGGATTTTTTTCCTCTACTGTCAATCTACCTATTTCCTTTGAAAGCTACAAGAAATATTTTTATTGTTGCAGGCAAACTGCCTGGGAATGTGCAATTGATTATTCAAACCTCATGGTGCTGCTGCAGATTTGTGTGGCTGTGGCTGTCTTTGATTCCCTGATAGCCTGTCTCATGCTTCTGTCCCCAAATGCAACTGATAGCATTAAGTCATGTGGTTAATCAAGTGAAAGAAATTGCTTCTCTTTATCCAAAGACCTGATGACTTTGTCTGACAGGGAGGGTCTGTAACAGAATGAGACAAGGAGAACTAGATGAGGTAAGAAACATCCACAGAATTCAATATGCAGTGGAGTAGGAGCACTTTTAAGGGCTTCAAATTTGGAATAGAAAACAATACTGAATAATCTATTGTCAAAACCAGTCCTCTGGCTGGTACTTTATTATTTCCTTCTTCTATATTAAGAAGCCAAAAATCAAGAATACATTAAGTCCAGATAATACACAAAATTGTTAATTTAAATGTGGAGAGTGAGCTCAGCTTGTCAGCAGGCTGTTCAGGCACTTGAGTACAGCACAGAGCACAGTAACTCCATAGAGGAGGCAGCTGGCAAAGATGGGTGCAAAGTCCCACATTATCTATGTGTGTATGGGCTATCGCGTATTATTTCCATCAGTGATAATGAGGAATTAAAACATAATTCCCTACTTCATGAAAAGAAAGGTCTTCACAGGGTTGAGTACACCCAGGTAATGGTTATCCTTGTAAAATTAACTTAATTACAGGAGGCTCAGGAGGGAGTATAATCCCTCTTCCTTTTCTTGCTACCCCATTATAACAATGATCTGTGCAAAACCAATTTGGCTATTATATCATTCTCACTCAAATAAACCAAAACCATTTGCAAGTATCCTTGTAGGATTTGCTGCAAGCAGACACTGGAGTGTTGCATGGCTTCCAGTGCTGTTGAGTTTAATTTGCACCTTCCCTGTTACCTGCCTACTTTGCCACATGGAGCTATTCTCTCTGTTACACGGTATTTCTGCGTTACTGGAGAACGGCAGCAGGCAGAACAGGACATGCTCCTTCCAAGGAGGCAATGACAGTGTGCTTTTCTAATTCTTGAAGAGATGGTCTCTTACAAAGCCTTACATGGATGGCATATGAAACTGTGCCATACGAGACAAGGCCACAGACTGATCTCTGCTGTGCTCTCATGAATTTATAACAACTCTGCTACAGTGAAATTGTTCTAAGGTTTTGCTGGCAAGGATGCAATAGAAATCTCTCCCACTGGGAGCGTAAGCACTGCACAGGAGTTTGCCTCCTGTGCTGGTGTTATTGAAGTTTGGCTGTCTTGCAAAGGTCTGTTGGTTTTCTCAGAGTTGCAGGCGAATAAAAAAGATAAGGAATAAGGTATTTTCAACAGATGGTGGGGTTCTTTAGAGCACTAAGTGCCCCAGGGAAGTGGAGAAATAGAAATTGTATTACTTTTATGCATGCTGCACCACAGAAGGTATAAAAACATACAAGTGTTTTACATGCCCATGTTCATCTTTTGCTTTAGACTTTGGTGAACAATAATTTTAGTACTAAAAGTTAAAGAAGATTGTGTGGAATAAGGGGTTGCAGGCTAAATGTGGACTAAAATATTGAAAAATGAGCGTTTTATGGGAAACTGCATAACATTTTTTCTGGCAGATGTTTACACATCTTCCTCTCCATTTAGACAAGATCTTACTGGCAATCAGGTAGTAAAGCCATTGTATGTAAGTCTAGAGTAACCAGCAGAGCAATTGTAAAAGAAGCCATCATTTTAGGGATGATCTAGTTAGTTAAAATTGATTGTATAACTCCCTTGTGTCAAGGAAACACAAGCTTTTACTTCTTGAAAAGAATATATCCTGCTAGACAAAAGAGTGCAGAAAATGCTCTATTGTTGAGACACCTGTGAAATTATTAGATTTGAATATCTGAAGCCTTGAACTGCAAGTTGTAGGTTCAGCTGCTGAAGGGGTAGAAACAAGAGCCGTGAATGCTTTCAGCAACACAGTACCACACTGCTGTGCAGCAGGTCTCCAGCTTTGTCACGTATGTGCACACCTCTGATAACAAAGCTGATGAAGGTCTCTGAGAAATCCCAAAATTTAGAGTAAGCTGGGCTCCTTGGTCACATCCTCACCTTGGTCCTGGCTAGGATGGTTTAGAGCATCTCAGCAGGTTGCTGTTTGGTTGTTGAATGCTTCTTAAAGCCAAAAGAAATGAGTCTGAATTTATCATAGTGCATGACATTGACAGCAGTTAGAGCTGCCGAGTGCTGTGGGTGTCATGCAGGATGTTATGCCAGCATCCTGGAATTTATTATCCACATTTTGTCACATGTTAGAAGCCAACTGAAGATGAGCTGGCACCATGTGAAATGGCCAGGTAATCCATTTAGAATATATTTAAGCTGTTGTGGGATTTATCTTTTGTTGTCTGGGCTGAACACCATACTCTGAGTTTATAACAGGTCTAGCTCATTTAGCAAGAGATTGGGTATCATCTGCACTCTGTACTGTGTCATGTTCTCCTCAAAGGACTACCATCCACATTACTTGACAAGCTGCATTTCACTTTCCATTGCATTTGTTTTCTAACAAATTTATTTTGTTTTGCTCAAGATAAGTCCATGCTAAAAAGAATTGATTTGGAGTTTCTCAAAGTCAAGTGCTACTTGCATCCATTGATGTTTCAGGCTCATCTTTCTCATCTGCTGTAATTACTACAGAAAGCAGGATGTCATAATGGTCAACATCAGGATTAATAAAATCCAAATCCAAACCCAAACACTAAAGGACGTTGCAGCAGTCTTCGTCTAGAAATGTGATAGGTCCTTATGAAGAATTTCCCTTCTCGTTTGTAAATGCTGACTTTCTTCTTTCTTCTTGCAGTTTCTCACTCCATGTTCATGGTGGTTTTCCATCCCCTGGTGATGAGCCAAGGCACAGGAAATCCAGCTAGCTGCTGTGTCCCATGCAGTCCCTCCCCAGATCATTCCTCCCAGGCAGACTGGGAATCATCTTGATGCTGGGATTGTTACTGTTTTCCTGATGGTTGGGGCCTTTTATACCTTTTCATTGCCAGTTTTGTTCAACTGCTAAAATGGTAAGATTCAAGCAATTGTGCTGTTACATTTTTTTTTTTTTGGAGTGCTCTCTTGCTCCTGGGCTATTCCTCATTTATTTCTCTGGACTATATTCAACACTCAAGGTGAATGTCTTATTTGCCCTGAATGCAGGTGGTTTAAGAGACACTCTCTGGGCTCTGCTCATTCCTTCCCTGATGGACTGATCAAAGACTTTTCATTTCTGGTATGAGTCCAGTACTATCAACCACAAGTGCTCTGACCATGGAGAACATAAAAGTGACTGTAGGAATAGCTGGCTGCTGTGGTGTGACTGCAATCCACTTTGTCATCCCCCTTTTGCTGGCTTACTTCAGCCAAAAAAGCACCCAGGAGAAGTCTGGTGTTTATGTAAAGCGTGCCTCACCATTCCAGCACAACCTCTGGGTAATGCTGGACATCATTTTTGCATTATTTGCTATAAACATTGTATCTAAAACACCTTACTGAGTAAATGGATGGTCATATTATATAATTTATGCATAAAGAAAGTAGTTATTGTAAATGCCCAGGAAAAAAACATCATTTTTTGCTAAAAATAGAAGTGTGACACCTCATGACTTATTAACTGGGTCTTGTTCAGGATATGTTACATTGACTTCCAATGTGTTGCATATTATTTTTAAGTCATAACCTATTTTTGGTCTTAGAGTTTTGCAAGCAGAAGGATATGTTGCACCATATCCATTCAGTAAATATTTTAGTAATAACAAAAAATATGTTGTAATCAACTGGTTAGGAATTTCCTTCAGAGAACATGACCTGCTTGTCAGCTTGCTA
The DNA here is from genome assembly GCF_031877795.1 of Strix aluco. Classification (NCBI taxonomy): domain Eukaryota; kingdom Metazoa; phylum Chordata; class Aves; order Strigiformes; family Strigidae; genus Strix; species Strix aluco. The sequence goes on along the minus strand of NC_133945.1, from coordinate 17,773,321 downwards.
CTGACTGTCCCCCCAGTTTGTGGGAATGTAGGGATAATTTGAGGAAATTTCCAAATAAAGTATTTTTGACATCTAGGTAATTGGATATTATCAATGTTAATCTGATCTATTGAGGATAAATAAATATACTATGCTGACAAGTTATCCTACATAAAATCACAGATACATCTACTGGCTGTTTGGTGACTAAGTGGGCTTTCTGTCCTCTGTCCAAAGAAAGCCCCAGATAATTTCTTTCTCCTGAATCTTCTTTCCACCACTGTTTTCCATCCATTTTATCTATTAACGTAACTAAAGTGAAGTTCAGTCTAAGCTTCTACAATGGCTCATCATACTAGCAAATCTTTTACTGATGGTATTGTCATATTAGTTATACTGTCCTTGAATCTCTAAAGATTATCTGATAGTATTTCTTTTATTACATAATATACTCAAGCTGTGTAAGGCGGATATGATTAAGCCTGTATGCTAGGCAATTTGTCTTCTGCGGGTTGCATGTAACAAGCATGCAGTAAACTGCTAAACCAGCATGAGTCACAAGGAAAATATAATTTAAGAGAAGGGATAAGGGATGAGCGTGTGCAATACACCTGCAAGCAGAGAGGAGGGGACCTCTCCAGGTCAGCTCCTTGTTCTTTGAGCAAAGCAATGGCTGCTTGCTCTGGCAGACTTTGAGGTTATCTCTTCAAGGAAGGGTGCTTTTCCAAAGTAGTCAACTCCTTTCTCTGCCGGTATTCATCATTCCAGTCAAACTATTCTTGCTCTTGAGCTCTGTTCCTGGCTTGCTGTTACTGCGCTGCTGCTGGGTGTCAGCGGCCCTCCAGGTTAGGAGTGAGAACAGTCTGGTTGTAACCTTTGCTTTTCTTTAACATATACTGATGCCAGATACACAACAAAAATTTCCAAAGGGTTTTAGCCAAAACACCAGCCTGAGGACTCCCCTCAGCTCCCATAACAGTTTCCCATGTTGAAGTTTGGGATGCTTGAGGATGACTGCATGGCCACTGGTGTAGCAAAAAAGCATCAGGATGAGTGAAGAATTAGTAATAAACTGTTCCAGGAGTGGTGGAATTAGTGAACTCTGTTGTGTCTGGATTTATTTATTTATCCCTACATCCTTGCAGTATTCCTTATTTATGTATTGATGTTTCTTTGACCCCTCCATGCAATACCTCCAAGACCTCTGTATATCTTCATGTATCTGTCTATATTCCCTCTCTCTCCCCATGCCCAGCCACACAACTTTATATCCACCAAGCATTTCTGTGACTGGATCTCACACTGCATTACTACTGCCTCGCAAAGTGAGGGCATTTGTTTGAGTCCTTCCTGGCCAGAGATTGTTCACAAAACAGGTATGACTTTAACATCTCTGAAACCACTATGTCTTCATTAATTTAAGTTAAAATGGGCCAGCAGGCTCAAAACTTATTAGTGTGGACAAACCGGCAGGCAGCCGAAGTACATTGACTTCAGTGTCTTGGGAAATGAGGCTAAAATAATAGTATATTTATTTCTGGAAGAATGAAATTGGGTTTGATCTACCAATCTCTTTAGCTAATAAGGGTAATGGAAATGAGATTACACTGGCTGATTTATTATTCCTAGTGGATATTAATTATTGGGTTTTTCTTTTGAGTAATAAAGAGTTTTTCCTGCTTTAAGTGAGTGCACTAGATCTCATTAATCTGAACTTTAAAAAATATATTCTTAACCTGAACACCCCAAGAAAATGCTAGTTTTCCTTGTAGCTGTTCATTTGCAATGTAAGATCACGAAGCTAATCTTACAAAGACTTCTTTGAAGCTTTCCATGTTTCTGTGAATGTGTTAGTCCTATTTATGCCTTGGCTGTTTATTTGCATTTTGGTTCTGCCTTCCTCCGTTTCTATCCTTTACAGATCTGGAGTCCTTAGCAGAATCAGTCATGGCTAATTTTAAGCACACAGATACAAAATGAAAACTGGATTTTTTTTTTTTTTTAATCTGGAAACTTCAGTTTCCTTAAGAGACACCTTAAAAGGGAGACATAGATAGTTGTGATGATTTTAGGTGGTAGCCCAGGTTCTTGCTCCAAGTGAGCACTGTGGAGGCCGTTTTCTGCTATGGAAGAGCTAGCTGAGCCAGAAAGCTGCTATGGGTTACTGCTGACATAAGTGCAGTCCGACAGCAGCAGGATGATGGCTTTTAAAAATAGGACTTCTTGCCATTTTGTATTCTTGTCAGTGTGTCACAAATGTCGTAAGGTCAGATTTGTTTTTCCTACCATTTTTTTCTCTGGTTATTGCCTTCATCAAAGGAATAAATTAATTTTGTTGGTGTAGGATTTTGTCCTTGCAATGACAGGAAAAGGAATAAAATGTCTTGACTTTTTTTCAGTGCCCGTGGCTCCCTTAGGACAGCAGATTTGCATTCATACCTCAGCGTTTACAATGTGAATTATGGGGCTGGGGCTGAGCTCTGCAGAGCGTGGTGCTGAGTTTCTAATGCTCCTGTGATGAGGCATTTGACCTTTCCAAGGATAGAAGTGTCAGCTGCCCACAGCACTGCAGGACTGGACACAGGACTTGCAGCTTCCCACCCTTCCCTTCACAGAGCACAGGCATCTCATGCTCAGGCTGCTGAGGTCCCCGTGACTGACCTACTCTGGGTGTTCTTGTCCATGGGTTTCAGCACGGCAACAAAGTGGGTATTCAACAGCTCATAAAGATTATTTTCACAAAAACTAAAGCCAAACAAATCCTCTTCCCATGACACTCAGCCATGCTGTGAAGCTATGTAAGCAGAAAACAGGGAGGCAGAGAAGAGCAGAGTTTGGCTTGGCCAAACCAGTTGACTGGATTATTCAAGTGCCACTTGTCAGCCTGCTCAGCTGTCCCAAAATCTGATCACTGAAGTCTGTTGTACATAATCTCTCTGGAGTACGTGTCAGAGGGCTATGGCGAGCCTGTGGGAATGCTCCAGTGAAATTAAGCTGGCTCTACAGGTTTCAGTCAAAGCCAAGGCTATGCTTGAATTAGAAATGTGCAAGTTCCCTGTTTTAAGGCTGATTCTTACAATAACACATTCTTCTGTGATAGAGAACTTCACATGCTGGGTTCAGGGGGTTATATAGCCCAACTAGCTAGTGATGCAAAGATGCACTGTACAGGAGTTCTGTCACATTATGGACATCAGGGTTTTGGTCCTCATATTGAACAAATATTTTGATTATCTAAAATGGAGTCACAACAATGTCCAGTTCTTCAGCAAAACCGGTGGTCCCATGGACAATTCTGCCTTGTGTTCTGCTGCTTTGTGTGAAGTTCATGTTCCCACCCTTTCACTGTGACTAATTGTAAGATTTAACTTAACTGTAAGAATTATTTTTAAAAACAGTTTCTTCAGAGACTTCTACAGAGTCATTCTTGAACCTGAGGAGTACCTGCAACAAATGGTTGATGCAGAGCCCTGTCTTGAAATTGTGAGTCAAAGAAATTAAGCCATTGTAAGAGAGATTGTTTAATTTTCTCCTGTGAGTCACCAAAGGTAATATAAGTATTAGTCTCCAGCCTACAGGTATGTCATTCACTTTACAGAAGGTAGAAACTGTCTTCAGGTTAACGAAGTGACTGATATAAACAAAACAGATTCCTGAAGAGGCATTTGCAGGATTATGCAAAGATTTGGGCTGGAGCTGAATATATGTAAAATGATCTGTACAAGCAGGTCTGCTCAGTAGTGAGCTCCGGATGCCATTGCCCGTGCTACTGCTTTCCTTAGGTGCTCAGACCCCTGTTCAGAAAAATAAATGTTTATTTAAATCCAGTTTAATCGGGAAACTACTGGTGTGCATATTTAGCTTTAAGGATATGTTTTAGAAAACATTCATTTTAATGGGACTGAAATATGTGCTTAATTTTAAACACACTTTTAAATACTTTCTGAAACAGTGAGATCTTACTGTTTTAAAGCCTTCATGTGAGCTCAAGGCCACCTTATAACAGTGTTGCAGAAACAGTCACATTTATGCTTGGAAATACAGACTTCATTTGCTGCCATTGCTGCATGATCCTTGGTTGAAAATTGTGATCATGGGTCTTGGGATGAGTGCTTAATTTTAACCTTGATGGACTCTTGCTGATTACACAGTAACTTGTAATTTATTAATTAAAAGTAAATGGTGGGCTCCCTTCTATTTTGATCAACCTAATAGCTTTCACAGCAAGAACTGAATTTGACCAGAGACATCATTACAACTTTTAATATAATGATCTGGAAGCCTATTGAGTACATCACTTGAAACACTTTTACTTATTAGACAGCTAATCTGCATGAGTAACCGCTTGGCAGCTGAACAGAAACCACAGAAGCCACTGATTTCGTGAATTTATCTTAAATCTTCTAGTCATGTATGAGAAGCTCTATCAGTCATCTTTTGGCTTTAACTAGATGTGTTTTCAGCAGAGAAGATGTGAAGGACAAGGGGCTTTGACCTCCTATAAACCTGTGAGCAAAGTGCCAGACAGCAAAATATAAACCTAGGACTAAAGCAGTTTGATTATAGATGCACTGAGTGATTTGGAAAGATAAACTTTGCATGACCCTGGGAAGAGGAATGTTGCTGAATGCTCAGTATTTCAAGCGAAGCCACTGGAGCATTTGGTATTTCAAACAAAATGCTGTCTCTTTAGGGCTAAATGCAAATTTATATCCCTTTTGTGAAGTCTGAACATACAGGTGAATATCATCTGCACCTCCTTTTTGGAGGCATCTGGCTATTTAATGCAGTAGTACACTGTGACTGTTGTATTATTGCTGATTATGGCATCAGAGGGGGGATTGTGTTTGGGTACTTTTAAAACTCAGGGTTTCCCACGCTGGAATGGATTACTGTGGCTGTACCTGAAGTCAGGTGAATATTTGGCCAGCTGCACCAGAAAAACCTGCTGTTAATGTTTCAGACAAGATCAGCTGAAAGCACCAAAGAACAACGAACAGTGGGGAGACTCATGAATAATGTAATATTTTCCTTCTGCATCTCCCTGTCTACTTTCCATTCCCCATTCACCTTCTTTGGAGAAATGCAAATCCACATTTTGAGAATGTTGCAAGTAAGATACTGTCTTATCATTCCACCTTAAAAACTGGTAAAGAATATGGAAGCAGATCACAGATATTAAATGCTTTCATACTTGGAATTCTTGTGTATTTCTGTAGAGTAAATGATGATATTCATTACTTTTTGTAGAAGTCTGGGAATTTTGTATCATCTCAGGTTAACCCTTCTCAGCACAGTTCATCTCCGGTCCTCAACACTGACACATAAGATATCGCTGTTTATTACATTAAAAATAGCTTTATGAGAAAAGACATTAAGTAAATTTTGATGCAGCGTTTCTGTTAATAACTGAGCTTTTATGTGGATAATAGCCTAAAAGTGCACCTGTGTAATTTTAATCAACTTTGCAAATGTCTGAAATTCAGGTGGTATTTTAAAAAGCATGATTCCAGGAGATCTGAACTGTGGGCAAAACCTGTTTTTCCCCAAAATATAAGTACTATGTCTCATAATACCCAGAATTGTTAAAAAAGACTGAACCAAACAATTCTATGTATTGTATTTAGCTCTGGCACCTGAGGAAAAATTCTTTTCATGTACTCTGGAAAAATAATGTGCTTGTTTTTTCCCTAAACAAGTTATATATCTTCATTCTTTTGTATGCTTGCTATGAACTTAAGCTGTTTTGAGCGTATTCTCACAGAGGACTCTCACCTTGATTGCTTCATGTGAATTAAAGAATTTAGAGTTTTGCTTATTTTTATAGTTCAGGCTTATGAACCTGGTCTTGTCTATCCAGCAAGGCAAAAAATGTGATTTTTCTACAGCCAAACTCTGTGGCCATAGGACCACTGGGCAATTTTCTGTGCAGAACATCCCTGCACAGAAGAGCTACCGAAGGCTGTTCCCTGGAATAGAAAGACTTCATTCTCAGCTCTTAAGCTCTCATTTCATGCAGATGTAATTGCACTGGTATCAAGGTAATAGTTTCTGACTTGTCCCAAGGTGCTGGGGAAATCCAGCCTTTCAGTTTAAGTTAGAGAAGACAAAGGGAAAACCCCATGCTGGATACCTTCAACTGCAGTGAGCAGTACACAAAACTTTGCTGTACTGCTGCTTTTGATGCTGGATGACAGAAGATGTCTTCAGAGGGGATTCGGTAAGAGAATAGGGACTCCAGACTCAAAGGTGAAGTATCTCTGAGTCACTTGTGTATGTTTTTGTCTCCTAACAAGTGGTGTGGTAAACCAGTCCTGGATATTCACCGACTTGCTGAACTGATGTAAAGGTCATGGCTGTGGCTGCAGCTCAGGCAGAGGGACCCCAGGTAAGTGAGGCATACTGGTAGCATGAGACATAAGTCTGCTGGACTCAGTAGACACTTTGCCATGTCTAAGAAAGGTGCAGGGGAGGGTAGAGAGCCTGCACTAACTTTCATGCTGTTGAATCATACTGGAAGGGAGCTACTTTAGGGTAAGTGCCCTGTAAGCACAGCAGTGTGTTATAACTGTACTGTGAGCTCACCTTGCTGTCCTGGATTTACCTGACTCTAGTTTCCATGAGCTTTGAATGTGTCAGTTGAGTTGCTCTTGATTTTTTCTAATCACCTTCAGGCCGTTAAAGAGATTCCCCATGTGGCTGGGGTAAATGCCAAGCTGTAGGCAGCAGTAGTTTATAATCTTTTCAAGAACATTGGCACCAATCTCTAAAATATCAGTAAGTTATGTCAAGAGCAATTTTTTGGAACTGGAGACAATCCCTGTACAGAGATTACACACACCACGTAGTGATTTTGCTGCTGCTGTTGCAGCCTTTCTATTTTTAGTTAATAAAGTCCCTGAGGATGCAAGCAAGGGTTTTCCTCATTTATCACCTTCAGAAAAGACATTAAATGGTTATTCTTTTGCTTGCATACGATCAAAGAGTCTTTCACAGAGGTGTGATTTCAGATCATGTGTTCAGAGTTTCATCAAGGCTGCTGCTCTACTGGCCCACATAAAGGTAACTACTCAACGTACTTGCTTACACTCCATGCTCTTCGGAGAAGGTGCAATAATAAAAATAACCAAAACAAATAACCAAAAATGTTTTTTGCTCTTCCTTTGTTTCAAGATAGTACATGCTTTAGGTGATATTTGTGCATGTCTATAAGGGACCAACTCAATGAGCTACCACCATCTGCTGCTGCAGATGAGCTGTAGAGCTTATGTGTGTTTAACTGATGTTTTTTTTAAGTCCCATCAATGTGTCAATTATTTTAGCTTTGTTTAAAAGTTCCTTGTCAATACAAAAACGACTTTTATAGACTACAGCATGAACAAAGATGTAATTTTTATGTTAAAATTCTCAAGGTCATTGGGATCTTCAAGAAGAAAGAGCAGAACATCTCCAAAGTCACTGGTGAAGGTTACATCCTGGGAACAAGTATTGGAAGCTGCTCACTGCCAGGGCTCTTGGAAGTGATATACAGTAGAAAGTCCTTTACAGCACAAACACTTTACCCACAAAATTAAGGATCTTGTTTCAACCATAGTTTCATTCCTATATATTGATTGTTCCTTTCCATTGATTCCTCTATTTAATTATGAAGTTTTTCTTGCTTCTGTTCAGTCTGCAATTTACCTGTCTTCATAGAGAGCATTAAGCCAGGAACCTGCAGTTTCTGGTGTCAGGATGGTAATCCACAGGAGGAAAAGACTGTTAGGTTATTCAGGATATCTTCCCAAAATGTGCTTGAAATCTACTTCCCTTCTCCCTTAGGAGTTACCTGTAGTGAGCTGGGATAAGGTATGCCGTAATATATGTGAGAACCTGTTCCATGAGCAACTGTTGCAATGTTCATGATGAATAAGTCACAGTAAGAAAAAATTACTGTGCATTTGGGAGAGATGCACATATTTCCACTGATTTTTGCTTAATGACTGTGCCCTTTTCTGACTAGCACTCCCCAGATTTTAATGAAATAGCATGGCTTTACCACAGACACTTTTCCTCAGCAGTAAACAAAAGAGCATTGATGGAAACAAATTAATAGACAATGTCGGCCTCAGAGCAAAATCTCTGAAAACAGAAGGTAGGACACGGACTGTGACTCTGCATTGTCAGATCACTGCAGAAAACAGATATGCAGATGTTGATGTTCTCTCAGAAGATATTAGAAAACAAGAGGCAAAGGTATCCTAGAGGATTAAGAACAATTGTCATAGCTATATCAGGGCATGCAACATAGCTGTGAGTCTCAAGAGAGTCCAGCCCATCTGCTGTAAATGTGCAGCCGTCAGGAAGATGACAGGTAACATATGAACCAGGCCTTGCAATATGTCCCTGTGGATGTTAATGACAAATCAATCCAGATCTCTTGAGCTTTAGGATGTTTTTTCTTTTGCTCCATTTCAAGTGAAAAAGATAATTCTCATGCAAAAACCATGTGTCATAAAATTTTAATTGTTAAGTAAGTCCTGATAGGAAACATTTACTTGCACTGTTTTTCTTTGTTAATAAGGTGCACTGCCCAGTCAAGCCTGTGATCCTATACCTTAGGGCAGTGGTATCTTGACACACTGTGCAAGACAGATCCATTCCCCAGGGATCTTTCACCGGAAAAACAAAACAGAGCAAAACCAGGAAAAACAAAATGACTTACCCAAGGTCATGAAGGTCTGCTGTAAACCCAGGAGTAGAGTTCAGATACTTTAATTCATGTAACAACTCCCAACCACAGGATGTACCAACCTCCAGTAACATTTAGAAGTGAGGGTCTTTTGATCTCTCAGATGTGCTGTTTATTTTTGGGGGAACTTTTCTCGTAGCTGGGGTGTGGGAAGACCTAGAACATTGTGAGCAGTTTGTAAGAGCAGCTAAAGCATGTAAATAGGCTCAGACTATTGTGGCTGCTCTCTTCTTGTGGAATCCAACAAAAAGATGCTGCAAACATTTGCATATTGAGACAAGATACATGGTATCAGCTGCCCTCTTCTAGCCAAAAGATAGAAGAGTTAGAAGATGGCAGGTTTTCTCCAAATACTTCAAAATATGCCATCAATACTTCAGTTCACAAAGCTTTAGATTGGGTTTAGGTAGTGTTTTCAAACATCCTATGAAAATCAGACATCTGCTATTACTGGCTCTCAGAAGTTTGAGTCCAGGTTGTGTAGGTGAAACTGGTAGCTGCATGGTCAGTACACTCACATAACGCACAGATTCTCTGGATCACTTTTGAAACGGGTTTAACCATTGCCAGCCTTTCATCTCCCCCCTTGCTCAGTGGTGGTGTCTTCTGCCTCTAATAGCTCTCTGGAGATGAGTTTACAGATGTGCCATCAAATAGCGTTCACATGAATGACTGGATCAGTGTGTACTCAGCACGATGTAGAGGAGGGTAATGGTATAATAATGCAGTGCAGCTGGAAGAGTGCAATGAGAGTCAGGGGTTATGATGCAGCCCTGGTCTAAGACCTCAGCGAGAATGGTGATTTGAGTTTTTCAGGAGGTAAAATATATTGCTGTAAGTAAAGACATTCTGGGACTGGAGATGATACCTGTTTCATAAATAAAGGGTATGATGAGGCTGTTCTCCAAGAGGGAAAAACAAACAGAATAAAACTGCTGATTAATTTAGATAGAATTGGGACATAGATTTGAGGGAATTAGATATTGTTTTCATATGGCACAAAGCAGCCAAGTCCAGAGTGAGAGTCATAAAGTGAAGAGACTGAGAATCTGAAACTAATGCTGGGAGGCAATCTGGTGGCTGTTGAAATGAATGTGTGAATGAGCTAGCCATGCAAGGCACCATACCGTAAAGCCAAATGGAGATTAATCCCTTGGAAAGAGTAAGTATAACAAAGTGAGAGGAGGAAACACCTCTTCCTTGATTCTCATAACTGTGTCCGTGTTGTTACAAATTTATGTGCATGCATCTTTCCTGTGAAAGGAAAAACAGGTTCTGTGGAAATAAGGATGAAGTTGTTATTTGTATGATGGTTGTGCTGAGAGGTCCTGATTCATACTGAGCCTACACAACTGCTGGACATGGAGTGGTAGGAAGTATTTCATGCCACTGTTTTAAATACTTAATTTAGGCACTGCAAGTTCTCTGTGTGCTCAAAAAAGAGAAGTAGCTTGGGAAAGGACAGCAATGGCAATTCAGAGTACCTAATTTTGGCGAAGCTTTGGCTAAATTAGGTGCTTGAATAAGCCTAATGTACTTTAAAGACCTTTGTAGCCCCCCCCAATAATTAACCAAAATAGCAATACAACCAGAAGGCAAGAAAAATGTAGACTTAAGAGCTGCCAGAGCAAAGAAAAAGCCAAAGTCCCATGACTTTTGTGGAGGTCTTCTAAATCTTGCGTTTGTCCTCCACCAAAATTGTATTTTGAGACATGGAGCTACGAGGAGGTAGTCAGTATCAGAAGGAACAATGCTAGTCCAGTGCTAATGCCCAGCAGGACTGCACACTTTATCTGCGAAGAGTTCAGGTCAAGAGGTGATGGTGTTTGGGAACACGACGGTACCAGCTACATGATGCTGGAAACAAAGTCCTGATGCTTTGGAGTTGAAGGGAATGAGAGTTGGAGTTCTAATAATACTAAACATTTTTTCAAGCGATGTGCAGCCATTCTGCAAGTTGGTAGGTCTGTTCTAGTCTGCGTGCATTATATAACTTTGTGTGTTTTAATCATACCCCGACAATCAGTGTGCCTTGGTTGGAAAGTGAGTCCAGGTTTGGGTATTTATAGCACAGACAAATTATAGCTGAAATGAAGAAGCCCTTAAAGAAGTGGAGGGGACACAGAGACCTTCTGGCCTGCATGAGTAATTCTCCAGCACAAACATGCCCGTCACTGCATATCCATACTTGAGTGGGGAAGAAAATTTGCTTTGACAGCTCAGGCACAGTAACTGGCAGCAAAACAACAAGTCGTAAATAGGCCAAGACAGATCTGTTCTGTAAGCTGATTAGGTTTTTGTACTTCCAAGTAATTATTAGTTATGAAGAAGGGTTACAAATGTTCCTAACACCTTGAAGACATTCCCAGGTCTGTTGTGGAGAAACACACACAGCTGCTGCTTGCTTTATTGGTAACGAGGTTGGTTAATGCTTTCACTTCATCATTGCTGTGTGCCAATTACTCTGTAGTCACTGTGGGTAGCACTGGAGAGACAATCTGCCCCATAACTATACGAAGCAGAGTCATGACTTACATGACAGCTCAGATAAGGCAAGCATACAAGAGAGGAGTGAGGTTGCAGAATGATCTGTTCTTTCTGTGTGTGGAGGTCAGGAGTCACCTAGGGCTGTGGCTGCAGCCACAAGAGCTGGGCAGATATGTTCAATGCAAATCTGTAAGCTCCTCTATCTCATCTGGTCTGCCACAGTCATAAGCCTCAGAGGATTTATGATTTCTGAAATATGTTAATATTTTTATACATATACACACATGGGTTTGGGTTTTTTCCATCCTTTCACCAAGAAAATATGAGTAAACCGATGTTTCTGATGGAATTTGCATGTGGACTTTAATCAGAATGAGACTTGAGAGTTCTGACCCATGGAGGTAGAAAGTAGGAAGGGCCAGAAAGCCAAGTGATGCAAAGACTAATTTCCTACAACTGCAGTGTCTGGAGTCCACTTCTCAGCTTTCCTTTACTTGCTACAGTATAAAGTGATTCCAGAGCAGGTGTTAACGATTAAGCTGAGTAGCTAAAAAAAGTAATTGGCATTTCAAATACAGTCATACTTTGCTAAAATATGAAGTTGTTTATATTTGTGTCTCTGACCTATCAGCCTTTGTAATTTACCTTTTTGGGTTGTAAATTCATTTATTCTCATGCAATTGTTTTATTGGGCTAATTGCTGAGGCTCCAGTAAGGATGGGAGCATTGGGCAGCAAATGCTGTCAGGATTTTAAAACCAGAAATCAGAGTCCTGTCTTGTCTGACCTTCTGAATAATAGACCACACATTCCAGCAGGTGTTTCCTACATGAAGTCTAATTGCATCTGATTTAACACCATGCTTTCTTATTTAGAGACTCAATTGCTGATAAATCCATGATACCCATGAATGATCTACCTGCTTAGTTGCATGAAGGTTAGATTTTATTTTCAGTGTGAAATGTGGCTGACCACTTTTCAGACATGGCATCTGCTTTTAATTTTCTTTTTTTGCTCAGATTTTCTAGTCTCAGATATCTCTTCTCTAGACTGATAATTATAGCTCATGAACAAGGTGTCTTCACTTTGAATATCTTGCTAGACTGAACTCTTTCAGTTTCTCATAAAAATAATGGATCAAAGAAACTAAGGAGTAGATGTTTTATTAGTTCTGAGATGACTAAACAGTGGGAGTTACAGCATGTCAGAAGGTATTAGTACTGGCCTCAACAAGAAGGAACAAAAATGAGGGGGCAACTTTTTTTGCAACATATACTTTTTTATTAAAAAAAAAGATTTGGGAGGACTCTCAGCTGCTTACCTTACTTCAGTTCTCATAACTCAGCTGGTGCACCAGGTGTGCATGGATATTCCTATCCTGCTGCAGTGAGCACTGGTGTTGTACAAGGAACTCTGAGGGACATGTATAAGAGGTGAAGAAATCTAGGCAGGTGGGAGTATAAAACATGTTGTATTGTTCACGTTTTGTGTGTCATGTTTATTTAGCACAGCACTATACAGGAACTGTATGGGTGGTGAGGGTGTGAGGAACTGTGAGGGTGGTGAGACACTGGCACAGGTTGCCCAGAGAAGCTGTGGCTGCCCCCTCCCTGGAAGGGTTCAAGGCCAGGTTGGACGGGGCTTTGAGCAACCTGGTCAGTGGAAGATGTCCCTGCCCATGGCAGGGGGTTGGGACTAGATGATCTTTAAGGTCCATTCCAACCCAAACCATTCTATGATTCTGTGATTATATGAATACCATGTCAGCAGCAATAACTAATAATCCTTCACAATTCAACAGAAAGGGGGAGAGAGCTGTTAGAACAAAATGGATTCCAGCCCAATCACCTAATGCAACTGATGGATTTTTGGTTGAGGATATTTTTAATTTAAAAATTTTAATTTAAACTTTAGGAGAATCTTTTTTCTGTGCATGATTATGAACATTTTCTTTATCTGCATTCCTCTCATTTATGCCATGTATCTTTAAATGTGTGTTGGCCTGATTGACTATTGCTTCTCATCTTCATGCATTTTGCTTTCTCAGATGCCTGCAGCCAGCATCCAAGTAGGAAGAGAAAGGATGAAAAGGCCTTAAGAAAATTTGCCAGCAAAGCAGTATGTCATGAAAATAAAGCTACAGTTTCTAGACTACTGTTCTGAAAATCAAATGAGTCATAAGAACACAACAGGGCCATACCTAGCAGGGACGTGATAGCCAAATATTTTAAAGTGGTTGATGGCATCTGGAGAAGCCAAACCACAAGGTGTTTTACTTAGAGCGAGTGCTTCAGGAACAGTTCCCTTCTTGATTGGAAAGGGGAACTGGAGTCTCTGGGTTCTCTGTGATCTGAGCTGAGAATGAAGGGCTGTGACATGTGCCAGCTGTGCCAACATCCCTGTATTGTGGGTTCCACCAGTGGTTCCTTCACTCTTCTACAATAAGCAATTTGGCTGTGAAATACATGCACTTAGGCTACAATTTTTTCTTCTTTAAGGTGTGTTAGGGTAGCACTTTTCAACTGGCAAGATCTTCCCCTGCTGAGGCACTACCTGCTGAATAAGCAATGAGCCCTTATGTTTCTGTGCTGGAAGTCTTGAAGTGCAAGGAGGATTGAAAGGATTCTAGTTTGGTCACAGGGAGGCATAGCCTAGATCTTCTTGGGCTTTCAGCCTCCAGTTTGTGGAGTAAGTATGTGGTCAGGCGACTCTGCAAAGGTGGATGAAGTGGAGGAGGTTGACAGTTACAGTTGTCATTGGCTACTAACTAGGATTGCCTTTCTCTCCTCCCCCCCCCCCCCCCCCCATCTATAAAACAACTTCTCTAAAATAAATCATGGTCTTTGAATTTCATTACTGATGATACATTTTGTGATAGCTCCTGACACTACTTTCTCAACTGATAATTTAGTTAAGCTCTCTGCTGCACATGCTAATGCTTCAGTGTGGAGGCAGTGGAAAATTATTTAATAAAACTTAACACTGCTTTCATTTCATGGCTGCTAGTATTGAATATTAGTCATTGCTGAGAATCTTTCCTTGAACACTTCTTTCTTATCTATACGAATTTGGCTATCACCTCTTTGAAATGCAGAAGTATCTTGGGTGGTAAATGAAGGCAGCTTTTATTCAGTTGTACATCTTGAAAGTGCGTGTGACCTTAACAAACAAGAATTATTGTCATTTCTGTGTCTTCTGTGGTAGGTTATCATAAAAGATGAAGTTTTAGTTCAAGTCTCATGGATGAACATCGGAACTGAAAAACTTAGAAGTGATTCTGTTATCAGTGAAGCTTGTTTCTCACCAAAAACGTATATGCTGATTCGGTCAAAGTTAAGAAACTTTATCTTGCAGTTGGGTCAGCAACACCCTGTTCCTTCTAATCTATATGAATTTATAAGAGCTGGGAAGAATAGACCCAGATCTTGCAAAGCTTTCCCTGTGCGTGTGTGTGTATACAGATACTGACTCCAGAAGTTCTCCTGCCTGTTCATATGAACAAAACTGTAAGTATAAACATTCAAAAGATTTTCAAGACCAATAACATTTCCATTGTGGCTTGAAAAGTCCGAATCATGTTTATTTTCTCCTTATATTCATCGGATAGAGAAGATACGTGCTATTAATGTTATTTTAGTGAAAATCAATACATTCCTGCTTCTGATGTTCAATTGAAAAGGACATTCCTGTCTCTTACAGCCACACTGCTCTCTGTCTAGAAAAACACTGTGTTTTGTGTTAGAGTCTAGATCTATGAAAATAACAACCCTCAAACAGTTTTTAACACTAGGGAGATGTTTCATGACATATCCTGCTTTGCTATGGTTCTTTTTTCTTATAATCTTCCATTCTGAAGACTACATTTTCCAGTCAGACAAAATCAAATGGCTATATGCTTGATGTTGATGTATATTCCACCCAAATCACACGCAGCAGGCAGCATTACTTATTTATTTTCTACATCTTGGATAACTTCTAAGCTGTTTGGAGCTTGCTAAGGCCCGATTTGTGCAATGGTGCTGTCAACTGCATTTTGCATGGCTTTGATGGGCTGGATCAGCACTAGCTCACCAGGAGAGATAAGGAACTCTGGAATATCAGGAGCTCCAGGAACATTTGGAGCATCAGGAACATGCACATTCAGGTGAAGTGTGTTGGATGAGACTGTGCTTTACAGTCTCATGGATCAAAACGTCAGTTCTGAAGGAGAGAGTGCCATTCATCACTTGTTTGTATGGTTTGATATTCACATTTTAAGGTTAATTCAATTTGTGCTTTTGTACAAAACCCATGATGCATGGGGCTTCCTAAGGAAGTGTTTATTGTAATGGCACTCTGCCACTTCAGACAGCCAGCCGAGCCTGCCTGTATCATAGCTTTTCATTATGCTTTCCCTCAGATGCACTACCAATATAAACATGGAAACCCTTCATTTGCTTTCTATTCTGTGGGTGTCTTGAGTAAACTTTCACTGTGGGTGACTGGGAAAGATGTTTTCTTACCCTTACAGCATCCATTATGCCTCTGTGTGAAGTGGAATGTCTTCTCTATGTAAATGAGGAGTCTCTGAATGTTCAGTGGACTTTCTGAGAAGGTAACAACTGAAAATTAGAAGAGATCTTCTCTTGTTATTTCTAAGGTCATCGCCACTCAAACTTTTGAATGTGAATTATTTGTTAAATGATAAAAAAGTTTCCACAGAAGCATCTCTGACTCCTGAGCCAGAATTTTCTTCACCTGACAGAAACTGGTCCTCCCCTAACTTTTTATTCAAGATGTTTTGCCACTTCACGAGTCAGGTAGCAAACCTGATGTAAGAAAATCAAATCTCCTATCACTCAATTTCAGTTAATTTCTATTTGGAGTAAGATATGTGGGAAGAGGTAATATCTTTTATTGTCACATTTAGAAAGAATAGGCAAACTTCTGGGTGCACAGTGTTTCTCAGGGGACAATGTAACTTGTAGGATAGCTGTGTCTACCTGCCAAGCTGATTTCCTTTTTGCCCTTGCAGCCATTCAGTGATGTCCTTGTGTTGTGAGGGTGACTGAGGGCCTGAGCATGTTTTCAGGAGGGCTGAACTCGGTGAACAAGGTTAGTGGCTATGCTGATGTTCAAAGACTTATCTCCCCAGTTCCTTCCCTGCCTCCACCTCAAGCAATACAGTTTTCCTCTAGTGTGCCCAACTCTGGCTTTCACCTCTTTTATCTTTGTCCCCTTTGTGCTTCACAGAACTGAGTTCAATGGAATTTACCCAATGAAATCTTGAGAAATTAATTTCTGCTCAGACTAAATCAAAGGTTCAGAGACATCTTTTGGGTCATGCTGGTTTCTATGCCTGAGATCTTGCTTCTCCCTTGGGCTATGCAGGGCACTGCATGCCCATCAGCTTGCACACTGGAGATCCTTGCTTCCCAGTGGGCAGTTGGTATATCTTGTGGTGGTGTGAGATCCCTCAGGATAGGTAGAGATCTATAAATGTAAAATGTGATTTCTGCAGTATTACTTTAAAGGTCAGCCTGCCATATTTGCACAACAGGGTTGAGAGTGACTGTCTGCCTCAGATGATTTATGTGTCCAAATATTAATAGTGCTGATTAAATAAGGCTAGGGAAAGTATTCTATTTCTGCAAATATTGAACCTCCTATTATATTTATAGTCCTATAATAAAAGGAAAATTTAGCAGGAAAAATGGCATATCTTCAATGTTATAGACTGTATATAGTGAGTTTTTAACAATTTCAAAGCAAAAACCCACTCTCGTGGAGTCAGACATCTGTAAGGGTAAAGCCAGTCTGTTTTTTCTGACCAGTGTAGCACAAATACAAATAACCTAAAGAATTAAAATTCAGGCAGCTGAACCACAGCCCAAAGCAAATCAACAGCAAGACTATTAGGGTTTGGTTTCTTCAAATGCCAAAGCATTCAGTTTTTTTTAGGGGGAGGAGAGAAGGAGGGAGGATCCTCACAGAGGGTTTAAAAGAATAAGAGGGTTAAAAAGCACCATGTCAGATTTTCAAATTGACTGTGGGCACTTACATGCCTCAGAAATACATATTCAACAATGAGTAGCAGGATCGGATGATTTATACAGGCCTGAAATCCCATTAATGCAGACATTACATATTACAAAATTCCCTTTCTAGATATAGATCAGCAAACTAGAAGAACGCCAGTAAATAATCAACTGACCCTAGAAAAAGGGCAGGGATTAAATTCATCCATCGCTAACCAGCACATCTGTAGCAAATCCACAGAAAGAAAAAAAAAAAAAAAGGGAGAGGGAAGATAAACATTTTTATCATCTTGTACTTCTTCCTCATTTATTACTGAGCGTGTGAAAGGCGAGTATCAGTATCACAGTGGGAAGTAGAGAGAAATGACAAAGCAAAGGGCAACCTTTTCCTTTTTTGAAATGGATCTGAGGCTTGCCAGGGAACTGGGATGTGTCTGGCGGTGCAGCCTACTCCACGCAGCCCCATGGTGCTCCACCAGGGAGCCGGTGGGTTGAACTCCACCTGTTGCTGTGCATTCACAAGATCTCTACTCATCTTGAGGTCTGCCAGTGTTACGGCAGAGGATTTTGTCTTCTCTGAATTATTTTGTACCATGCATCCTCAACAGCATCTATCTCAGAAGCAGAGTCAATACCAGCATCTCTTTATGTTCATTACCCTGCATATCCCCCACCAGCATGGGGCAGAGAACAGAGCGGCCGAGGGGTGAACCGTGACAGAATACATCATCTGGACCCAGATTCCTCTCAGATGTCCAGGTCCATACAACAAGAGATCAAAGGCTGTCAGGACTGGAAGGGAAAAAGGATGCTAATGGATCGCAGGAGGATAAGAGCAGCTGCAGAGGAGGCTCCTTGCTTGTGCAGGTAACTGCGGCAGGGGCTTGAGCTCTGCTTTGTGCCACCTGTGCGTGGAGGAGGTGGCTTCCCTGAGACAGAGAGGATGAAGTGAGGATTTGTTTAACATCAAACGTAATTTCATTAATTTGACCCCTTATAAGATCCAGTACAACTCATTTGGCTCTGGATATTTCTTTTTAGACTGCTGTTCTTCTTTACTGCTGTAATAATTTTGCCCTTGCTTACAATGAAACCTCTTTATTAGGACTTCATCATTTGTTTGTTTTCTTCACTAAGCATACCTCATAAGTATGGCAGCATATTGCAAAGTGTTCTTTTAAATAACCAGACCTATAGCCATCCCAGTAAATGAAGTAGGAATGCTTTATGGTGCAAATCTTTGTTTTCATTGTGTTTTTCCAATTACTTTGTAATTCACAAGGTTCAGTAGCTCACAATGGGTCTCCCAGCCATTACTGCAAATTTGCACAGTTCTGGTGTAGGTAAAATTACAGGATAGAAAACTCCAGCAAGAAAAGCAGCCATTTCACTTTCTCCCAAGCCTGCCTTCCTCTCAACTTTCTCCTTCCTCTCTGAAAGGTCTGTTTGCTTTTTGTTCTGCTCTGGCTACGAGGAAAGAGTTTTTGTGTACTGATGTTGGATGCTTCAGAGATTGATGGAAAATCAAAGTGAGATGGGACTTGAAATGTCTCCTTTCTGATCGCTGAGACTCCTTTGCAGCTACTAGGAGGAACAGCCCTGTGATTTCTTGTGGGCCCTCAAGAAACTGCGGCCTCTAGCACTGCTGTCTCTAGTGGGAGAGGAGCCCAGCATCCCTGCATCTGTACTGTGTTGTATATGTCAGAGGGAAGCTGGCATAACGTGCTTCGATCCTTTCTGGGAAACTCTGTACATCTAGGAGAAACAAGAAGTCTGTTCGTATTTTTTCTTCTCTTCTTTTTTTCTCTATTGCCTCTCCCTGTTGCCCCCTCCGCCTCTATTCTCAGTCTCCTCCTCTGAGCTGTGTGTGCTGAGAACAAGCTGTCTGAACACCCCTCCTGCTGCTCCTGCACTGATTGTTACAACAACGAGAAGTAGCCCTGCAGTGAGATCATCAGGAACCACTTTATTTGCCAGAAGTAGATTACCATGGTTTAGCAAGGAAGTAAAACTTTATTTGGAGGACCAAACAGTAAACAACAACTTTTACAAAGCAGCTCAGGCTTGCTGATTCCTAAAGAAAAAGAGGTGAAACCCCACGAGACCTCTTTCTGTACCCCAAACAGAGTGGACTTTCAAGAATTCAGGTCCAAAGTACAGATTTGGACTCTACCTGCCTAGTATCTGTGTGTGTCTGTTCATCCCTCCTCATCCCTCCTAATAGCTTCTGACAGCATCAGCCAATTTCAACAATATTTGATAGAGGGATAGGGACTCAAAGATATGGTTCCTATAAGATTCACAGCAATACATGGACAGTGAATGCCCTCCTCCTGTCTAACATGAGGAAAAGATGGTGCAGAGCCAATTGTCATTCCATGCTGGAGAACCCAGGTGGACTTTGTCGGTGCCCCAGGCATGCGGAAAGCTTCCACTGAAGTTTCAACCTTCCCAGACCTCAGGGAATTTGGTGGACCTCAAGATAAGGATTCTGCTTCTGGTTCTAGTTGTTATGCAGATTTCAAAACCACTGTGTGTTTTCCAAATGAAATCAATACAACTTGCTGGGAGGTTTTACTGGCCTCTGTAGAAGATCTATGGAAGTAATCGATGGGAAAAGAGGGGGCCAGCTCACTAGCAAGGAGAGAGACTTTGAATGAGAGTGAGGGCAGCTGCATGGGAAACGCTGGAATATGGCAATGAAACATTTAAAATTGGTAAAAGAGAACACCTCTGAATGGGGTCAGAGTGAAAATGGCTCAAAGTAGGGTGTATTTTATGTTGCAGTGCAAACAGATACTGAGAAGAAAAGATAAGAAAACAGCAAAGTTTTCTCAAGGTTCAAAGGTAATTAGATCCAAGACAATGGCCAGGCAATATCATTTTAATTCGTAGGAAATGCTGATGTCTTTTCTCACCCTGAGCTAGGGGGAACAGGCCCAAAAGTGAAATGCAGGAGAGGAAAGCCCCTGCCAAGCCTCCACATGGGCACAGCAGGTTGGATGCATCCTGCTGGAAATAGCGCACTGGGGTCCAAGAAGAAGATGCCAGAAGAGAATGGGAATATTTTTTATCTTTCTGTTTTGTCACCACATTTTTCAGGAAGAACCAGAGGAAAGCCAGTGCAGAAAATCCTCAGAGGAAATTGGAAAAACATTTTATGTTTCCAAAACTTGAAAAAGAATAAATGTATGAGATGAAAACTGACCTATTTCACCTACTTGCATCTTGTCATGTCTAGAGTTTATGAAATCTTATCTAAGCGAGTGGTGATAACTTGATTGTTTCTAGTCCTGTTCACTAAAAAAGTAAACATTTACAGACTTGGTGTGGAAACTTGACCAGAAATTGCTGATGAACCAGAATAAAAATGGGGGAAGCTGAATAAACATAAACCAACTGTGTTAAGTGCCTGACTCTGAAGGGCCATAAAATCTATTTTGGAAAATTCAGCTGTGAGTTCAAGCATCAGGGTAGGTTTAAGTAACTCAGCTTATTTTACAGGTGTTTTAAAGCAGCTTTGAAAAGAGCAGAAGGATTGCTCAAACTGCTAAAAATCTCTAGGACATAATGCACTGACTATCTCTTGTGCCAACTTCGGAACATGCTATTAACATTACAGAACTAAGCTGCTTTTCAACCTAAAGGAGAAGGCGCAGGTTGATCTACGGCTGATGGGTAACACAGGAGCAAGCTGGCTTCTGGTCTCCAGAGAAGTCCCTCTGAGGTGTGGGTAAGGGCTCTGTAGCCTCTATCTTTTATATATATACAGAAACATGAAATTCTGAGCTAAGAATGAAGCTCACATGATAACCCTTTCTTTTTCTCTGTTAGGTTTTTAGTTCTTATTCATTCTTCACCCCTTAGAGAGGGATATGTGTATTTACTGGAAGAAACTATGGCCCTTAATCACAGCAGCTCAGCTAGTGATAGTAAATGTGATAGCTGTACTCATGAGATGTCACTATTATTTACTACAGGCTCACTGATAATGAAATGTTTGTATAATAAGAAGCACTGAATCCCTTTCTGTTGTAGTAACCACTAACAGTTGCATGTTACAGGATATGAACAATTGTTCATATTATATGAAACTGAGTTTGAATACCTTTTTTTGAACCGCATTTATTTTAAGATAATATAGTTTTTCACTCAGCAATTCCACTGATTATCTTAAACATATGCTACATACTGTCAACCCAAAAGGTTAAATCCTAACTTATTCTTCCCTCAGGGGATGTCAGCTCTGAGATGCAATGTTTCACAGAATCGTCAACGTTGGAAAAGACCTTGAAGATCATCTAGTCCAACCATTAACCTAACAATGACAGTTCCCAACTACACCAGATCCCTCAGCGCTATGTCGACCCTACTCTTGAACACCTCCAGGGATGGGGATTCCACCACCTCCCTGGGCAGCCCATTCCAACGCCTGACAACCTGTTCTGGAAAGAAATGCTTCCTAATATCCAGTCTAAACCTTCCCTGGCGCAGCTTGAGGCCATTCCCTCTTGTCCTATTGCTTGCTACTTGGTTAAAGAGACTCATCCCCCCTCTCTGCACCCTCCTTTCAGGTAGTTGTAGAGGGTGATGAGCTCTCCCCTCAGCCTCCTCTTCTCCAGACTAAACAACCCCAGTTCCCTCAGCCGCTCAGTTTCATTAAAGTCCATTCCTGAACAAGCAGTTTAAATCCCTCTGCGTATTTGAAATATGTACTGCTATTATGGGTTTCCAAAGGCCACATCCTGAAATGTGAAGGTATTTCTAGGGTTAGGCTTGTCTGAAAGAAAGCAGTTACCCTTGTTGGGTGTCAGCCCCGTCTCCAGCTCGTTATAACACATTGCAAGCAGGAGTTTCAAGTCTTCCTAAAGAGATTCAGCTGCCTGCTAATTATAACTCTAATTAATTTGAACAGCTTTCCTGACAGATTCAAGAGCTGTACAGACATCAGATAATTCACATGTGCGTGTGTAGGGCTGCAGGTAACAGCTAAGAAGGTGCAGTTGTCTAAGAAGAATCACGCTTCATCCCTTTGGCAACACAGCCCACCTTAGTGTACAGTTTGCATCTCAAGACAGCCTGTGGAGGTGAAGAGGGTGTGTAAACCTGTGTCACACAATTGCTTGTGTCTTCTGAAAAGGAATGTAAGCATGATGGTAGTGCATTTAAAATGAGGGTGAAACTGCTGGTGAAAAGATAGTCCAGCCATCATCAGTGTGTTGGTTGTAGCAGTATTTGGCTACAAGGAAATCAAAAGATGCTATATCTTGAATGTAATCCTAGGTCTAGTTCTATTACAATTGTTCTATAAATTAAGGCTTTCAGATCTGGTCTGTTTTCTTCCTAAATGTTTTCTGTTTTCTGCCTTGAGTTAAAAATATTATCCTGATGTGGAAAACATACCATGCTGTTCAACACACTATTCAAACCATTCCTTACCCTTTCAGTAAAAGGTAATTTGCAGAAAATACCATATTCTTTCTGTTCTTCATTTTATCACTGACAGATGGATAATAGAAATGTTCCGGGACAGTCATGGTGCTTCTGGAGATGACATATGAGAAAGCGAGTGAGCAGCTCAATTCCTTCATGACAGATCTACTCTGCAGGACCAAGAGGCAGAAATAAACTGCCTGGTGAAGGGTACTGACCAGATAGGCTATTTGAAACTATCTACTGCTCAGTGTTAAGCATATCAGACAAAAATAGGTGCTTTCTATTCAGTCTGGAAGAGGAAGAATGACTGCTCCACACTGTCCTGTGTTTGCAGGTTTATATCTGTTCAGGGCCAAAGTGACATGAGCACAAACTCTACCAGGTTTGTTTTTATGAGTTATCTGGGCACAGGTAGTTCTTCGGTGAAATAACTGCTCTTCAGCTATTTGTTTCATGTCTAATTTTCAAAATTTGCCTGTTCTTCCAGGACATCACTGCTGGAGTGCATATGAGGAGGGTCTAGCTTCTAGTTATGAGCCAGCCTGTAACAGTTTAGATCAAAGAGCCCTTGCACATGTTCTATTTCGAGCATTAAAGATACCAAATCCAGAGCTGGGCAGTGAAAGGTAAGGAGGACATGGGACATCTTAACTCTGTAAGATCAAGACAGATGCTGTGGTGCTGGAAAAGCATTCCCAGGTGTCTGTCCAAGGAACAAAGTCTGACAGTGTGGCTGTTCCCTGCCCCTGGAAAGGCTCCCTGTGCATTGAGCACAGAGCCACTGTGCAGTCCTTAACTCCCCACAGATTATCAAGGCAAGATTCCCAGATAGCTCTGTGTTTCAGGGTTGTGATTGTGTCTAGAAACATGCCTCTTGTCTGAAAAGCTGGGCATAAAACACAATCCCACATGGTTAAAGGTGGTTTAGGAAGCTTCTTCACTTGATGGCAGGATACCCTGGGCAGTGCTCTGGACCAGGCTGTGCTCCTGCCCGGTGTGTGCTAGAAAGAGCAGCGCAGCTGCATGCAGGATGGTTCCCTTGCTGGGTCAAGCTCTGTCCTCTAGCTCTGTGTAACACCACTGAGATTCAGAAGGTGGTATTAGTTGCTCTGAGAACAACATTTGGATTAGTATAAGCTAAAAAAAAAGTGAAGTATATCCTTGCTCCCATTAGATTTGGGAAAAGTTTTATTCTTACAGGACTTTGAGGATGGATGTGCTCAGCTGCTGCTTAGTGATTTCTACATTGCTCTGTGCCTCAGTCTCCCTATTGGTAAATAGGTCTGGTCTCCTCTTTGATCTCTGTGTGAGCCTTTGATTACCCTCAGGTCCCACCTGCAGCTGAATTTGCAGCCTCATGTAGCCAGTGCTCTGATGGGAGCCATTCAGGCAGCCCATGATTGATGCTGCTCTGCCTGATGGTGCTCCCAGTGCAGACGTGTACTCAGAAGCAAGGTCAGCTGCCACCAGGGAAACTACAGCTGATTTCCTGTTTTGATTCATTTACTGCCTTGTGGGTAGATTCAGCTTGGAGTGATAACTGATCTATGTGGCACTGAGGTGCCACGTAAGACAAAAGGATGGTTGGGTTTTGTGCTTGTTTGAGTAAGCAGGTCAGTGTATATCAGTGGGCTGCTTAGGTAAACAGCAGGTGTGGGAATGCAGTCTGTGCTCCTGGAAATTTCTGAGCTTTAAATTAAAATACCATTGCAGTATATGGCATTGGGTACTCTATCATAGTGCATGTGGCCTCACAGCTATTCTTTCCCCTGTGTGTGTGTTCTTTTGTTAAATTTGATTTGTATTTATCTTCACACCAGTTAATGCTGCTCTGAAAACATATGTGGGTGTGTAAGAAAACAAGGGTGCATGAAGAGGATCGGGCCCCAGGTACTTAATTATATAGCTATGTACTCTTTTCTCAGGTTATAAAATCTTTTGTCTTCACACATGCTGGTGAATATTTTTGGCTGGTGTACGTTGTTGCAGTTCCTTTGACTTTAATGGAGCTAGAGTTTCTACTGGTGAAGTGTCTGCCCATGGCATTTTACATCATAGTTTAATTCTTTTATATTGAACCTAATTAAACCTACTGATTTTCAAAACTGCCAAAAGGATTTACAAAGCCAAGTTTGTTTGAGGGAGGTTGGGACTAAGGCATCCTAGCACCTTGGGGCCAGTGAGTACTGAGGCGGTGGAGATGCAGATGGGTGGTGAACCCAGGTCATGGTGTTTAACCAGGTGCCCTGCCTGCTGTTAAAAATCCCCTGACAAGCCTCTCTGGATTTTTCATAATTCCGTAATTTTGTAGGTTTTGCTCTAGGTTATTTGGAAAATGGCTGCTCAATAGTTTAAACGATTTTGAAAACTGTACTCATCACAGTCAAATATACTACTATGAGACAGCTTGGTTTTAGAAGAAGAGCTAGGATTAGAAGGTGGTGTAAGATTTGTCCCTGGAATGGACGCTGGAAGGTGTGAGACAGCGGTGGAAGAGGTTTGGAAAGGTTACAGTGCTACGCAGGGAGGTGGAGGGACACAGCAGCTTCCTCTCACCGCTGCCCTGCCCTGTGGGTGGTGGTTTGTGTCTGCAGGCAGCTGCTCCCATGTCTTTGAGTTGGTGGGTGCTTGTGCAGAACCCCCAGTGTTGGTGTGAAACCAGGCAGCTCTGGCAACATGTATACACCTTATTTACCAGACCACCGGGGGTTTTACTGGGACTTGAGTATGGTCAACATGTCATGCCGTGTTTGTGATTATTGCTAGTTTTGTTGGAAAAGCAAAACCGTTGTGACTCAGTTTGGGTAATGCTTTGCAAGCCTCTACTTGTACATGAAATTCATGATGCAAAGCAGTTCAAAATTCTGTGCTTGTATATATTCTGTGTCCTAGAAACTATTAAACCTCTTTCATATAGTGA
The DNA here is from genome assembly GCF_031877795.1 of Strix aluco. Taxonomy (NCBI): domain Eukaryota; kingdom Metazoa; phylum Chordata; class Aves; order Strigiformes; family Strigidae; genus Strix; species Strix aluco. The sequence continues at coordinate 17,747,752 of NC_133945.1, read as the reverse complement.
CAGGAGGTTAGCACATCTGCAGAGAGAGAGAGAAACTGCCAGTGGTTTAACAATAGATTAGTTGATGCAAAAAGCTAAAGGTCTTCTCCATACATTTGAACCTCCTAAAGCAGGTTGGAAGTTAGGGTATCTAATCTAAAAAAGCTGGCACAACTGTTTAATAGCCTGAAGGCAAGGGCCAAAATTCAAAAGCTCTAGCGTTATGAAGTTTCCAAGAAGATGAGGAAAAACCAGATTCCTCAGTGCCAGCAAACAAAGGTGGAGGACAACAGAGATTGCTGTGTAGGAGTGTAAACGGTGTGCCTCAGCTACCAGAGGCACTGGGTTGTTTCATGTACCACTGTGTGCAAGAAAGAGAAATGAGGAGACTTTCAGGTTTTAGGTCTAGTAAGTGCTAAAGAAATGTGTTTAGCTAATGGATCTGTTACAAAAACAACCCTCATGCTGATTTCATCTAGAGTGGTGTCAATGAGTTTTGCACAATTATGATCTGTTAAAATAAGACCCAAACCAGGCTCTTTAATGTTTTCTGACCTATCTTGAGCTGTATTCCTGGACTTCCTATCCCACCTATGCTTAGGTACAGATTTCCGCTCATTTGTGAAGTTCTCAGTTGACCTGCTCTATAGAAATCAGATACTCAGTAAATCCTAACTCTTTTGGGCTTTTAAATTTTTTAAATTTTTTTTTTAATTTGCAGAGTTCCCACTCAGTCAAGTCTGTGTTAACACCTGGGAAGGGAATGAGACTGCTTCAGACTGCATACGTTTCACGTACCACCCAACGCTTCCCTCAAATCTGTAAACTGGGTTAGTATTGTACCTCCTGAGTGATCAGTGTATCTCAATACAATGTATCTCAGTACAGTAAAAGAAGTCCTAACTTGTTCTATTTGATAAGACCTGAGCCTATTGCAATTTGAACTAAAATTTCATGAGAAGGGTGTGTGGTTTTTTTCCTACTGAACTGGGTCACTTTTCCCTTGTCATGCATAATCCTTTATTATACCAGCAGAATTATTATACAGAGTGCATTTAATTTTCTACACATAATGAAGACAAGAACCCACAACAACTTGTGATGCCTCTTTGGAAAGTAAATATTTAATTTGTGAATGCATACATTTGTTCTTCATTAGAAGATACAGAACTAATTATTCCCTGAGTATTACAACAAAATTAAAGCAGCACAGTCATGGTGTATTTGTAAAATGCATATGTAATTGCGACAAGGGAGGGGAAAAATTTCTTAGGGAGTGGCAACGCTTTACAAAACTCCTGTGATAAAGGAGATCCCATGTATAGGATGAATTCTTGCAAGAATCTAGGCACAGGGGGTTAGGTTTTGTGAACACCCACCCCATGGCTTAGAACAGCCTTTGCAAATGTTGCAATGAATATTTTCACTTGGTTAAAAGTGAATTATCAATGATGTGGAAGTAGACTTCCATTGAGATATTCTATATAGTCATCACAATACACACAGGTTTTGAAGTGTCTAGATCTCAGGATATATAAGCAGAATAGAGTGATATAGCTCACTGCATCTGCAGAAGTGTCTCATGAAATGCAAAATGAATGGCCGAAAGAAATATTCTTACTAGGGGAAAAATGGAACTCCTGCGTGTGTCATAAATTTTGCTAACAGAATTTTAAACAGGGATACTGGCTACAGATTTCAAGCCCCTCTGCCTCTTGAGCAGCAAATCTTCCTTCCTTTTCAGTAAAGTCATGTTAAAACAACTCCGTTCCACCACTAGTGCTGACACCCTGATTCCTGCTTTGCACTGACATGACTGGAGCATTTTCAAGGTCACTGCAGTCAGTAAAAACTCTTGTTGATGTCAGTTGGGATTTGGGTTTTCCTTGTCCTTTATTAGTGTTGTAAAGAATGTAGTGTTGGTGTAAAACAGCATGACACCTGGGACCTTGCATATATATACAAAAATCTCAGGAGACATTTAGTCCTTTTTTCATGAAGGCGCAAAGAAGGTATTACCAAAAATTCTGTTTTCAGAGACAGGCAAAGACCTTGACAGGATAGAGGAATGGGCTAACAAGAGCCTCATGACATTCCGTAAGGACGGACACAGCGCGTCCTGCCTCTGGGACGCATCAGCAATACGGGCTGGGGACTGACAGGCTGGGGGAAGCTCTGCAGAAAGGACCTGAGGGTCCTGGGGACTGTTAGTTGAATATGAGCAGTGTGTTTAAGGTGATGAGGCCTGACTGTGTATTGGGCTGTCTGGGTAAGAGTGTAGCCGTCAGATCAATCATTTCCCTCATCTCAGCACTTGTGAGGTTGCATCTCGCAGTTGGAAAACTGTGTTTTTGGTGTACCCCAGTGCCAGAGAGAGGTCAACAAGTGGGAGGAAGTGCAGGAGAGCATCAGTGGGATGTTCAGGAGACTAGAGCACATGGTATATCAGGAGAGGCTGAGAATGCTGGGTTTGTTTACCCTGGAGAAGGTAAGCTAAGGGGGCATCTAATTGCTGTCTTCCTCTAACAAAAGGGGATTCTATAGAAGATCAAGTCAGACTCCTCAGCAGCATGCTGCAGAATGACGAGGCCCTGGTCATGCGAGGGAAAATCCATCCTTCAATATATGGAAAAAATTAATCAGAATAAGGGTTATGTAGCACAGGAACAGATTTCCTGGAGAGGCTATGGGCTCTCCATCCTTGAAATTTGTCAGAACTGAGCTGGTCAAGGCCCTCAGCAACCTCCCTTAGCATCGAAGTTGTCCCTGCTTTGAGCGGGAGGCTGAACTGGAGGCTTTCAGAGGTCCCTTCTCACCTCAATTATTCTCTGATTTTATTTCAGAAAGTTGTTAGTACCTGTGAAATATGATCCTACCATAAAAATATGGCTGTTAGTATGGCACTCAATCCTACAGTAAATATGTTCCATGTAGATATATATAGTCCTGCCTGCTACCTTCAGTGAGAACAGAAAGTTCTTACTCACATAAGCTCCATACAGCTGCCAGCAGAGATGGTGAAAGAAAGCCTTTCCTTCCTTCACCTACAGCATCTCTCTGTGGATATTCATTGGCTCCAGCTCTACAGGCCCTGTGATATCTATGGATTTGTGTGAGTGTCTGAAAGGATCTAATTTAAAAAGAGAACTGTCTCTTCCAGGCAGTGCTGGTATCTGTGGGTGAGTTTGGTTGGCTTTCAGATCATGTGTTGATTTCGGGGCCAAGAATAAAAAGAGGAAAAAAAAAAAGTTCCCCATCTGCTCATTCGGCTCCTTCTGTCCTTAGGGACGCACATGTGTCTCATGTATTGGAGCCTCTCTGACAGCAATATCAGGGGGTGGTTCCTTGGGGTCTGACCATGGGCAGATGTGGGGGTGAGCTTACTCCTCTCCCTCTCAGCTCCCCCTTCCTGATGATGCCTGCGTTCGGCCAGGACCAGGCACCCTGACTACCCAGGGTAGCTTGTGTGTCGGGGAGCTGGCTCAGCCAGCTGTATCCTGGTAGCCTTTGGGTTAAAATAAAAGGTAATTACTTGGACACCAAAGATTTCCTACAGGTATTTGTGAGAACTCTTCCCTGATCATGTTTCTGGGTACAGAGCAGCAAGAAATTCTCAGGATGGTTTCATTTCAATGGGGATGAATTTTTTTCCCTGACAGCATTTCTCTCTTAGCTATATTCTCTCTAATGAAATTGCCTATTCAGTGTTAGGTTTGTAATCTAAACTGAGTGCTATAGATTAGCAGTTGTTGCTGCTTTATTATTGAAATGAGAGTCATGGGATCAATTTAACTGTTCCTTGCCTCATTATTTGCTTAAGACAATAGAGTCATCTCTGCAAATTCTATTGTTTTGTGGGTATTTTTAACTTAATTATCATAGATATTAGCAACAATCAACAAAGATTTCCTAGGTGCATGCACTTGCTCCTTGGAACACTAGTTTTATATAGACTTTGTACTTTTAACTTGCCTTCCTTTTTGTAGTCAAACCAGTCTGCTCTCAGAAAAAAGCAACCAAAATAACCCCAATCCAACCTATTTTGCAAAAACATTAATGTTTTCCTAGTAGTTTATTTTAAGAATTGAAGGCATAGTGATGATTGTGCCTTCTGTTATACATGTAGTTAAATATTCTGGCAATTGAGTCTGTGTAGGTATGATGGGGACTTCAGCTTTTTTTTTTTTTTTTGGGGGGGGGTGTTATTTCAAATACTTCAGAATAAATCAAAAGCTTCCTTTCAAGTGAGCTTTCAGTAAGGCCTGGCTGACCCCAGGTTTGCATTTTTTTGCAACATATAAGCTGAAGATAGAGATGTTGCCCAAATATCTGTTCCCAGCTGCAGCTGGTTTACTCCTTCCAGCCTGGCCAGGCAGTGATCACAGGTTCTGATCAGAGGTTAGTGCCTCCAATAAAGTGAGTTAGCGTTAGGTTTGTATGACCTGAATTGAGATAAAAATCTAACCTACAGTATTGCCAACATAATTTTCTTTGAATCCTTCAGTATAAGTTATGACTCCTAAGTCATAAACTTATCTATTGCTGATATTTGAATTAGTATCCACCAGCTGGTTAGAGCAAGGCAGTAGGTGCCAAGGGGAAGCTCTCATTGTCCATTGAATACACTGAATTTTGGATCCTGGCATGAGTTCATTCAAAGTTTGCTGGACAACGTTTTTGCAGAATATGTAAACAGAAGTCTATGATCAGTTGGACCATAGCTGGATATCCCAGCAGAATAAAGAAATCGATCTGCAGTTTGCTTTATACTGCCTATCTTCCATTTAAAATGTAGCAGGAAAAAGGTCTTATTAACATTTCTTAAGAGTGCCAGTAAAAGCATTAGGCAGTTTCTTGCATTTGAAGTACTTAAAAAGCAATTTTAATATCTAGTTTAATATATCATAAACATGTTTAGCTTCCAGTTAACATTTTACCAACCATTTAGGTTACTTCTACCTATTTTAAACATAATCACTGGAAACCTCTTAAACTCCTTCCAAACAGCATCCCCCACAAGATAATATTCTAAGAAAAGAATTAAAATCTTTTAGGATAGGCATAATTATCCTTATATCACAGTCCTTCTTGTACCTCATCTCCTCTTCTGCTTTTCCCTTTCCTCCCAAAACAGATAAGACAGTAGGAAAGCAGGACTAATTTTATATCCATTTTAACAGATGGCAAACTAGTAAAAGGGGCAGAGAGAGCAATGGGGGCTCTAATTTAGCACTGCACCTCAAATCTTGTCAGATTTATATGTTACCTAGGTGTTTAGGTGCTCTGCTGAATCTAGGCTTAAGTATTTACCCAAGGATGCAAAAAATAATTAAAAATAAATACACAAATTTGGGTTCAATACCACTTCCATCAGAGTGTGCTCTTAATTGCTTTAGTTTCAATTTAGCTGTTCAAATTTTGGACGTTTTTCTGTAAAGGTGAGCTTTGGCATAAGTCCTGATCAAATGAAGCCTTCCTGAATGAATTTTTGCTGTCCAGACAGACATTGTCCATATGCAGGAATAAAAAGTACATGTGAGGTTTTTTTGGTGTTTTTGTTTATTTTTTTAAGGTAAGATGGAGCGATGCCAGAATGTATACAAATGCCCAATACTGGGTTTGATGGCTAAAATATATTAATCTGGAGTCAATCTTGGCTGTGCCTGGTACCCATCAGATGACCAGCATAAGAGTTCCCAGGCAGGGGCTGCCATGGTGCAGTGCCGGGAGCGGTGGCATCCTCCTTCCACCTGGCAGATGCTGCGGCTCTGCACGCAGCCTCCCTCTGCAGTCTTTCACCACTCATTTGCACATTTCTCCATAATTTTGCCTGCAGTAGAGAGACTTTCTTCTTGAAAATAACAACAACCAGGATTTAATGAGGAGATTTAGCTTTCCTTTGATAAGACTGTGGCCGTAATAGAGTTTGCCTGTCTGCACAGTCCCAGCGGTGCAAACAGAAACTCCAATATATTTGCTTCTTTAGTATTATTTGACCAGCTAAAAATGCAAGCCAAGGATTGCTTGTATTGGAAGAATGCAAATTTTTTTTCTCAATATTAGAGCGAAAAGATATACACATATCTGTAGGTGGTATGGAAATGAGCTTTTGCTAGTGTATAGCTGTGGGAAATAAATTGCTCCCAAACGTTTATTATTTTTTTTGCCGTGCCAATCTAACATATCACAATTCTGAGAGATGCTAAAGAAAACTTTTCAAGTAGAAGCTTCCAGTGAGACAGTGGTGTCTGCACAAAATAACTGCAGACTCCTAAATTGAAAAAATATGTATGTTAGTCAATATGCCTCATCTAACAAGTACCTCAGTAAGTTAATATTCACCCTACCTGAGGTAGCTGTGCAATTCTCACTACCCATGTACAGAATGACTTTGTATCTCCCAAATCTTCTGGTGAAAGAGACAGGCTCTTCATATCTCATGAAAGGCTGTTACTTTGCTGTGCTGGGCACAGATGTAGCCCTGGAGTAGATTAGCAGAAACATTTAGTGTGTCTCCACTGTGTATCTCTCCTTTCTTCAGTCTTTTTGTTGTAGCTATAACTCTCCTTCTGCAAATAAATGCCCTGCAAATTATTAACATGTCTTCCATCATCTGAAGACAGATTTTTCATCTAGACTCTGTGAGGCTGTCTAAAAGGAGCTCCAAAAGCTATGTGTGGTGGGGAAAGGGTGGGCTTCTTTGCACATCGCAGACTACTGGAGGTGGAGCATTTCAAGGGCAGAACACTACAGCAGTGAGAATTTTTGGACCAATACTAACTCATTCATACCTTGATTGAATTAGCATTGATTAAGGAGGTGATAGAAACCAAAGACTCTCTCTTACAGACATAATTCAAACTATTATATTCACTGATTTGGAGAAAAATTTTTGGTTTTTATAGCAAATGGTCCCATGTAAGAACCTGCCATTCAACCAGGAAATCACTGGCTCTAACTTCAACCCATGGTCTGAATGTAAAACAGGTGTTTTTCTACACTGCCAATTTGATTTTATCTGCCACAAGTACAGACCCCTCTAGAGTCCTTACTACAAATTCTTGTCAGCTTCTATCTTGCAACATCTGACAGTAAAGTCAACGGTTTCCTCATGGTGGTGTTTTGAATACCACATTTTTTACAGTACGTAGATTAGGACCGTACAATGTGATATGTTGATGCCACTATCTGATAATATTTGATCAGCATGGATTTTTTCCCTTTTATGTAGACCTTTGTGTGAACTCAAAAAGAGCCTGCAGCAAGAACCTGACGTGCAGTTGCTGTCCCACATGGCCAGAAATAGCAATCAGAGGTGATTGTGCTGTTTTCACCCAGCAGAAGTCAAGCTCCCAGAGGGAACACAGGCTGGGTGCTAACACAACTGGTCCCACTGGAGGAATGGGCTAATTGGGAGAAAAAGTTTGCCTCTTGTTAGCAATGCCTTACTGCAGACCCTCCTCCATTCTTACCGTCTTCTCTGATTGTGCTGGGATGGCAGATTTTACATTTAACTAGTTGATAGAGTAGGGGATGGTGACCCCTACTGATGATTTGGGTGCAGGTGTAATGAGATTAATAGGGGTGGAAAGCCAGATATGATTATTGTCCATTAGCCAAACATGCCTCATCCCTGATGAGAGGGGCTATTGCATGGCTCTTACCAGAACCAAGGAAAACATGTCTGTCCTCTTAGTCCAGGTAGGTTGTAACGTGCTTTTGGATTTTCTGAGGTGAGAAGGATGTTTGTCACTGCTGTTCAGCTGAGGAATGTCTTAGGAAACAATTATCATCTGCCTGCTGTCTGAAGAGGGAGAAAACCAGTAAGTTCTGGTAATAATGTAATGACTACGATTTCAGGTCACAAGTTTTCAACCAAACCTTGATTCAGCTGAGGAAACCATTAGGGACTGTCTAACATGGCAGTGACTCGAATTACAGCATCTTCAATATTCAAGTGAAGCCAATGGCTGTCCTCCTACTTTTCTGCCATAGCAGTGTCATCACCAAGATGATGTCTGTTCTCTCAGCTTTCCTGCAGTGAGCATCCCTGTCCTCAGTGATTTATGGATGGATCCATGTTCTGTGAGACAGAAGTTTTGCTCTTGTGATTTATCCATCTTAGACTATTGTCAGTCACTACAGTCTCAAGGTTCCTTCTGCACAGACTAATGACTTGACCTTTGGTCTCATAAATACACTTGCTCACTGGAACTAGGTTATTATATCATAAAACCTTTCATCCCATTAATGAAGAGAGCATGATGCATGTCAAATAGACAGTAATTGGTATAAGAAAACTGGATACTGCAGACTGGCCTGATAGGGAATGTTCCAGTCTACTTTCAGAACTATCTTTGTAACAAATATTTATGGATTGATGGGATTTTGCTCCTGTTTCTAAGGCTGAGGAGTAGGTGGCTGGTACAATCCTACCCATTTGTTTTCAAATAGTTATTCAGCATGGGCAGAGTGGGATGGCTTCCTCAAAAGGGTATAGAAACATCCTTTGCTTGGGACTGCAGAGAAAGCAAAGAAAACAACAGCATATTTGGTTTTGTCTGGCTCATTTATTTCTTACAGTTCCGCTGTGCTTTTATGAAGGCAAGGTGAATTTAAATGCAAAGCAGCAGAGAAATCCACTGAGAGAAAGTTTATCTCTCTTATAGAATCTGAAGCCATTACAGGCAAGTGGAATAATTGATGGTATGAATCTGAAGAGCATGTGAGGCTTAACAACATCTTGTCTTATTTTTGGGACAGTCATTTTCAATTGCCAACACTTGAGTGTGGCTGGGAGAGGGTACAGTAATGCAGCCTGCTGCATCTGCTTATCAGGAGAGACAACTTCCAAAGGCTCAACAGTGAGGAATCCTTCAGAGGGCTCAGAGTGGACCCAGAGAGCCCAGTGCTTGCTACTCTGCTTCTGACCTTACAGGTTATTTTTCACTGAGATTTAGTCTGTGGAGAAAGGCTTGGGTCTTCTCAGTGGTGCATGCTCATTTGAACTTCTTCCATGTATTAAAAACCAAAAGAAATATTTCTTGACAAGGGGATGGGAAAAGCCAAATGATTATATAAGTTTTTAATTTAGAGCCCTATGTCAGTACCAACTGCCAACGTCCTAGTGCTCATCTTCCCTCATACCCTCATGTTAGGTTAATGGTTGGACTAGATGATCTTCAAGGTCTTTTCCAACCTAGGAGATTCTGTGATTCTGTGATACCCACAGCTGCTTCGTACATGTAACTGGCAATTTGTCCGTATTCCTGACTGTCACCCTCCAACACGCTGGCCATCCAGTGTTCATCAGTACCTCTTTACATATTGCAGGAAAGTTATTCCTACAAGTATGACATTGGGATCAGATTAGTACACTGGATGTATTAAAATTGGTGTAGATATAGTATTTTACTAGTGCAGAAGGTCTGGTCCCCTAACCTGAGCTGCTTAGATGCTTCAAGGGTAATACCAGTGATTTTGCTATAGTGGAAAAGTACAACAGCAACAATATTAGAACTATTCCAAGTGACAAAGAGCTGTGGTTCACTGCAAAATTTTCTGTTGCAGATCTTAAAACACAAGTGAAGAAATGTTTTCTCAAGTGATCATTCACTTTTTGCTGCTTATTTTTAATGTTAAGAATCTTTTTGGCCATGCTTAATAACATTGAATGATGTGCTTTTACATGCAATGGGATAAGCTGCAACAGATTCAAGGACTTAGTCTGAACTGAAAAATGAAGGAAAGAAGCAGAGCCAACCAGTACTTTGCAAATCCACCTTATGATAATTAATACCTGACCCTGTTACTTCTCAGAGGAATCAGTCCAATTTTTCCATCCTGAGGGACAAAGAAAACTCCAGTCCAATTGACTGTTAGTGTGGATTGGCCAAAACTGCAAAGAAAGAAAAATTTTATAATTGTCCATGAGAGAGCAAGAGCAGCTCTCATTCTGCATCTTAATGGCAGCATAAAATGACCAGCACTTCTGCAGCAGATTACAGGGTCACGTCTCCCATTACTGAGGAGTGTGCAGAAGGCAGAATACGTAACTACAGGTACCACAGTGCTGTCTTCTCTGCTTCTCAAAATTCTTCTCCTGTGGTTAAATAAAACTCTAAGGTGCTTTGGTTGTGCTATTCCCATCTGCTTTCATTGCCTTTTTTTTTTTTTTTCCCCCATAGCAATGGAATATGCTGAGCTGCAAATGCTCTTACTGCATTCTTCCTTATCCCTGGAGTTATATGTTCATATCCAGCTTGCAAAAAGAACCTGTTTATTCTATTTCCAAGTCCTGCATGAGACAGTTCTTATTTTCCCTGTGCTGACTCCCTGTAGTTTTATCACATCTGGCTGCCCACCGATGTGCTTTGTCTCAGCTGTGAAGTTTTCCTTCTCTAGAAAATTGCAGAGCAGTTCTCTGCATCAGCTGAGAAATGATGGTCAGTGCAAAAGTCTCTTTGTGTTGAATTAATTGCAAGCCTCACTATTAATTTCAGAGAAAGCAGTATAGTGCCCTAACTTATGCTGGATGATTTTGGGGAACATTTCTTTCTGTGGTTGTCTCCAGTCAGTCAAAATAGACGATCGTATGCTCTGTACTCCCACCTCCACACACCTTATGTGTCTCACTTCACCACTCTTGCTCCCTGCGCTCTCTGAGGCTTTGCCAGGCTAGCCCATCTGCTGAGGAGGCTGCAGTCTGCACCTGCCACAGTAGAGAGCTGAGTTTAATTTCAACAGTAATCAGTGTGGTCACCATTGCCATAGGGGATAGATAAAAAATGCTGGACTTCAGTTGTAACAAAGCAGACTGAGGATGGATGTTCAGAAAAATATGTCTTCCAGTACAAAACATAGTGAAGCCCAGGGATATATTGTTAAGGGGTGGTGGAATTTTTTTATAGGTTGGACAAGCATGTCTGAGGCCCACTGTGGCCATAGGTGATGCTGTCTTGGAGCTGAAGAGTGGGCTGGCTGCCCCCGCTTGAGCAGCTCCCTGCTTTTCCATGGCTGTATAATTGTTTGGCTTCCAAAGGAACTGTTGTCATATCACTAGCCTTATTATCATTGCTTTATTACTTTCCATTCAGAAACTGCAAAATTGAATTACTAAGCATCCCGTAACTCCACCACTCTTCACACAGCTCTGGTCTCTTCTGAACTCATCCAGAACCATCTACTCAGTCAGACGCATGCAGATGGATCCCTGGAGGATCTGCAGGACACATTTATGAGCAATTATCTATCATCTGAAAGGTTACAGAGCAGCAGCATAAATGTGACCTGCTTTCTGTATTTATATCTAACACAAGACTAAGAAACATCTCTAGCAGACTGGAAAGCTCTCCAGCCCCCCAAAGTTTCTCCAAAATGGATTATTTACAATCCAGCACCTAGCAGAGAAATGTGAGCTTATCCAATAGGGTCTCTCTTATGTCCACTTCTTATCCTTTCACGTTTAATCCATAAGGGTCTCAATCAGGATTGATCAAAATACTCAATGAGAAACTAGCCAGCATGGGGGATTTATTTTTGACCTATTTTATGACCTATTTTTTCATTTGTACGCTGCTAGAGAATTGCACCCTGTATGTGACACATGCAGAAATGTTTCCTGACTAGTTTATACTAAAACTTCAGCCACTGGGTTGTCAAATACCACGTTCACTCTGGTTATTTGCTATTCTCAGTGCAGGACTCTCCCATATACGGCAGACAAGTGGCACATTTTCTCTCTGACCTGCAGGACAGTCTCATGAAGATGACAGTCCTTCCACAGGACCTGTTAGGACCCTCTCCACTAACCTCACTAGGAGCTGCACAAATGGACAGTTGTCATCCAATTTAGCAGTGACAGCACAGCAACTTTTCTTTGGACAGTTACAGGCACCAAAGTGGTTACAAGCCTCAGCCAGAACAGAAAGCCAGGAAAAACGGACCTGTAACTCTTTGGATTCCTTTGGAAACCTTGCCCATTTTTAGTTAAATTTGTTGAAGTACTTCTGTTATTTGACGGAAATATCTTCCATTCTGTTTGGAATAACAAGGTAGTTTTCCCTAACCCATCACTAAACAGAGCCTCTTCAACCCAGGATGCAAACTTCATCACTTCATACTGGAGTTGGGGGTCCACTGATGGAGTGGCACGGAATATAGCTGAGAAAGCTGCAGAGATAGTGACCCTTTAGTTTAATTCTATATTTCAGCAATACATAAATATATCTAGCAAAAGAAGTATATCATTTCTATTGGTTTCTAGTTGCTTCTAAAATACGGTTCTGGGGGTTCTATTACTGACAGTTTATTCTAGATGCATTTTATGTTAGGTATAACAACTGTTTAGATAGCAGTTAAATGCACTTACTATAAACTAAGTATTTCTTCCTGAGCAGTAAATAAATAACTAAAAAAAAATCTTTTCATTCTTTGGCAAGGAGAAGAAATTTATCTGTGAAAGCCAACCCATAAACAAAACACTGTTGTCATTGTCAAGACCTCAGACAGGACAAAGGCATTAAGTGCCAGCAACACATCCTCACAGTGGGCAGCTGGCTGTTAATGCAACTTAACACATTTACTTTTCTGTCTGTGGTACCCTTTTATATGCCACCTGGCAGAGACTGAAAATACAAGCTGAACTTTGGCTTCAGTTGGATACAAAGATTCAATCTGGATCTTTGTCTGAAATATCCTCTTTAGTGTGGAAACTGCTGCTATCCTGAGTAGAAGAAGTCACGTAACAAGATAAATGAGTTCATGCCATTTCACGGGACTTCTCTAAACAGAAGAGGTGTCTGTGGTTCCTGGTGCAGGACACACACACTGCTCAGTACGTGTTGCTTCACGCTGAGCTTGCCTCAATCAAGAGTTGCACTTCTTGTTTGCTCTTTACTTCTCCTAAGGCCAAATGGAAATTTCTTGCTTGGCTCTCTGGGAACAAAACCAAGTCCTCTTGGAAAGTTTCTATCCATCACCCTGTAGGCCTGGCACAAATTTGGAAGTACAGAGGAATTTCTTACATTGTAACTTTCTAATAATGTTTTCCAAAACTCAGAGGTTGCATTTGGCCTGAGCTTTAGAAAGAATTCAGGACAAAGCTTATTATGTACAAACTGTTAGGCTTCCCTTTAAACCAACATGAAAAAAATAAGAAAAAGCTGAAGTTTCAGTTCTGTGACCAGCTCAGCACTTCTGAGCGCTAGCTCAGTGGCTCCGCTCCAAGCCCTCTGTTGCATCCTCCCTTCCTACCTGGAACACCTTGAGACTGCACATCCAGAAAGTGTTTGGGGAAATTTTATGAAGAACAAGTGTTATGGAAATCTTACCCAGTAATTTTTTTTTTTTTTTTTTTTTTAAATCCCTCAAACCACAAACTGTGCAAGTATTTGCAACAGCAAAGTGAAACACATTTCAGAGATGATTGTATTCATGGGAAGCAAAACATATAGGAAATATATGATCCCTCTTCAAAAGTAATCCTATTTCTTTCCCACATCTTATGAAGTCATTGATTCTTCAGAACTTCCCAAATGAATCCAGAGTAAAAGCGGTGCCTCGCAATGGGATTTGACACTATTTTCACCAGAGTCAAAGCGAAAGCTCCCATTGTAAGCAGCAAAAACCTGGAGGGAATGTGCCAGCCAGGAGAGATTAAACATTCTTTGTATTGTATAACAAAAAGCGTTGTGAGGTTGATTACAATAAAAGCTTTCAAAAGTGACAGCATTGGGTTCCTTCTCCTTTTTCTCTCCCCCTTAAGCTGTTACATAGTTATAAAAAGAAATAACATTTCAGTAAAGTGCATGGTCATTCAGTGTTCAGAAGCTGGATAAAACGTACATTCATTTTTCATGGATAGAGAGCTTACTATGTTAGTCCCTGGGGGTGGGTCGAGGAGCTGAATCTCTCACAGAAGGCTATGCTGCTGGATTGTAAATGAGAAAATTTATCTTTAAAATACCCTGATACTGTTTTGAGATTGGCCAGGTTTATGTCAAAATTTCTAGTCTCTCCAGGAGGCAGCTTCATTAATGTCACAGCAATTTGATAGGGGTTATATGACTTGTGAAGAGTGCCTATTTATTTGTGGTTTTTATTGGATTTTTTGTAGTATGCCTAGCTTAAAGTCAGAACACCGAGAAACTTCCTAGCTATAATCCCGAATTTACTCACTGGAATTTGAAAATCTTTCAAACATCTCCTAGCAGATAGAGTTAGTCAAAGCTCTGCTGAGATCTTGTAAATCAGTTCAAGCAGACAGCCTGTCAGTGGATAACACCTTGTTTTCCTGCAACAGACCAGTGAGATTGGATCCCATCCTCATGTTAGAACATTTAGCATGGTGAAAAAGTGTGGAAATGAAAAGCACAGGTCACTCATTCTTTTTCCCTTCATTTTACTTCAATAAATTCAATGAGATTTACTTTTGTTTATCTGGGGAATTCAAAGTAAAAGTCAGAAAATGTAAACTAAAATGGTAGTCTGCCCTTTTGAAATGAAATACATGACCTACAATTCCCATGCATCACCCACACACCTCGGGTTAATGCAGTTCTGCATTTATGCAGTTAGGAACGTAATGGGGCAACAAACAAGATCTCATCAAGCTGATAGACAAGGACATATTTGATCTCAATTTTCTTAACAGAAAACCATTCTAAATGATACCAAGTCTTTCCCATTTTTGTGATAACTGCGTTTTCTGTGAACAAACCATCCTGATGATAGAAATTTCCCAGCTATCCTTTTTGGGAATAATTGGGTCATGATAATGTACTCCCTTGAAGAGACACTGGAAAGATTGGGCATGCTTGTTTTGGAAAGGAGGGGGCATGATAAAAATAATGACTGCTTTATCTAAAGCATATCAGAAATATTTAATTGTGTTTTTATACAAGAGTGGGAAGATATTTGTTAAAATTAAGAGTTCAAACTCATAAAAGGGAAAGCAAATTTAGTAAGATTTGAGACTATTATATGAATAGCAAGAATAGAGAGAAGTGACACCTCCAAGTCTCAAACTGGAGTGTAAATGTTCCCAAATTGAAAGAAATGTTGAAACAAATGTCTCTTTGTGCAAATGCCATAAAAACTATGGAATGCCCCAAAGCTGTGGGATTTTTGTACAGTTTTCTTTCTGGATGAGTTGAGCACTATCAAATAAATCCTTGTTTACTTAAGGAGGAAATGGTTTCAACTGAGTTGAAGCTGAATTTTCAAAAAAACTCACGATTTCAAGGAATCTAACCTCATATCTGTCTGCTTGTTTGTAAGTGTTTTTTGTATTTCTGCTCTTCTTACTGGGAAGTTTGGAAAAGACATTTCTTTGGGATTTTGATGAACAACTACAGGTATCTGCTGCAAATAACAGTCTTTTCTCTGAATGTTACTTCTCAACAGTAAGGTGCCATGTAGGGGCCAATCTTACAGCAGGCTGTGTACTTACAACAATTCCTAGCTTCCTTGACACCTTAACTTTCTCTCCAGGAGCAGAATCTACCTAGCTGCAAATGCACAGTATCTCAGTCCAGAGATACATAAACCAACCATATTCATGGACAGAGAAATGAAGAGGCTGGCTGGTTCATATTTCTGCTCCAAAGCAATCACTAATGATCCTGAAGTGTCTTCAGCCTTTTTGTTAACGGGGCTAGCTAATCTGAAAACATGCCTCTAAGCACTATACCTCTCTCGTTTGAATCAACGCCCTCCATTTTCCTGACGTAATCAGAGTTTTGGTTGTTTATTACTTCTTGCATTAGTACACAGACATCAGGGGTGCTTGATGGGACAGGCTATTTACTCCCTTCTTATTCCTGTTAAGGACAAATCTATCCCCCAGATTTTTAGGTTCTTGCTGAGTCCAACATCATTTGTAGCTGCCTTTAGATTTTCTTCTCTTCCTTGTCATCCCACTTCATTATTGCTAACCCCTTCACTAGAGCAGCAATAGGCAAAGATTTCTTTCACTATATGAAGTGCGCTTCAGCTTTGATTTGAGGTCAAAATTACCCTCTGGAGCGATGCATTTATCAGGGATGCATCTATCTGTGCCTGAATATTGTCTCTTGCCAGGAAAAAGCATGAGAACATTGCCTGAATCCCCAGACTTGTTACATATGGAGGTGTCCCCTGACAGTCCCCGTGGTGTCTGTGCTGATGAAGAACTGGAGACCGTGTTAGTTTCTGGACTAAGCACAGCAGGTGTTCATTGCCGTGTTAGTGGGCTCCTGGGAGGGAGTACATCTCTTGGAGTGTAGAGTCTAACGGGTAGATAGTTTCTGTTCACTCCCTGGAAACCCTTGCAGTCTTTGGGCTACACAACCTTTCCTTCAATGCCTGTAGCACATGGAGTGAATGAGAGTCTTTCATACAATTCTTTCTTTGGGCCCATTGAAGTGCTAAGGAATGGTATTTGACTTAAAACTGAGTAAAGCTCCAAAGCAAGTTCCAAAACAATAGATAAGTGTGAGCCCTTGCATCTCCTCAGTGTACTGCCACAGGTGTCTCATCTCAACACCAGCTGATGGATTTAGTGATAACTGTGACCTCCTGAAGAAGGGAGCCTTAAATTTTCCCACAATATTATCAGCTTCAACCATCAAAGTGGGAAGAAAGCAGTCATGTTCTTGAGCTGGAACAGCACATTTTTCTAGAAGGTATGGGCTAATATAGAAAGTATTCTCCCCAATATTGTTCTTCCCAATATGGAAGTTCTAATGTATTTTGTGTTTGTTTTCCAGAACTTAGGTTAAAAACACAAAGGACCTGCAAGCAGCAAGTGATGACTGTGACTTTCTTTGGACTGGTGTTCGGCACAGTGCAGCTGGGGGTCCCTCTAACCTCTCAAAACTGCAGGGCCAGTGGGACCTGCTCTGTTGCTCCCTGCCTCTTCTCTGGATGGTGGTGGGAACAACTGAAATACAGCTTTATGTTTTGCTCATTCTAGTTAAATTTAGTGTAATTTCAACTTTGACTGTAGTAGGGAGCAGTTATTTCCCCAAATAATACTGTTGCATCCCAATTATTTTTAAGGCTGAGCCTCTGACCTAACACTTTAAGCAGGGCAACTAGTACAAAGGCTTCTATTGATTTCAGCCATGTAAGTTCAGGCTCTTCCTTCAGTCTATCCTGACTCCTGTGAAAAAACATTTTATAGGCTTAAATATCCCCCTGGAGAGTATGAGATGTGTTTCTGTTTGGTTTCTTCCTGGCTGTGGTGCTGTTTCCCAGAGGGTAGGGGCAAGCACAGCTGAACCTGCTCAGGGCCAAACCCTGCCTTGCTGGAAGGAAATGGAGGGAGCACATGAGCAATAATGAGTTCATGTGGGGCTTAGAAAGAAGGAAGTCAAGGCAGTCAGCTGCTGTAGTGAACTCAGAAGGAGTTCTTACCAAGTGGTAGGAGGTAAACTGGTATTATTTAAGGTTATACAGGTGTACCTTAAGGAAGGAAATTGAATGGAAGCTTAGCTCGTTGCCACATGCCCTGGTGTGGGCACTCCAACAGGCTGGCTGTGATGGCTGGGTGAAGCAAGCCAGCACCTATAATGTACTCTGAAGCATTTTTGTCTGACTTGTGACCTTTGTGTTGTTAACCTTTGCTGCCAGTGGCTTTCTTCATGCTTCTGAGAGCTGCTGTGTCGGCTTGGCAGATGCAGCAGCCTCGATATTTGTCCATTATGGTTTGCTTTGTCCCATCCATGCTATGGCAAGCTGCATTTGAAGAGGAAAACTTTTTGATAATTTTCCCTCTAAATATCACTTTTCTGGTTTATTACCAATTGAAAAAGGGATTTGTTCCTGAAGTTTTCTATTATCAGTTCTCTGTGGATGAATCCAAGCTGCACACTCACTGGACAACTGCCAAGGTATTTATCTGTTTCTCATTGGAGCTCTGGCCGGGATTCCTTTCTGATATTGCAGTAGAGCAAATAATTGTAATTCTCTCTCAGTCCAGCAAAATGTATCAGTAGCATACTTTTGCAGGTTTTCCTTGCTGCTGCAAACAGTGCCTGGTTCCCTGTGGAGTTGGTGTGGGTCCAGGATAGAAACCCTGTGGTGCTTTTAAAATGCCTCACTGCGAATCTTTGCGTTATGTGATTGCGATGTCCTGCTGGGTCTCTGTTGGAGCGTAATTTTGCAAGCTTCTGCTTTGAAGGCTGTGGCAGGTCATGGAGTACTCCTTCCCATGCGCTTGTTCTTAACGCTGTGGCATGTCTCTCTGGTCATGAGCTGTGCTTGGAGTTAATCTGGCTGAAAAACAAGCTGCTGAAAGTAGTGGTCATTTGTAAATCCCTGTCCTTAATCTGTTGTCCAGCTCAGTTCAGCGCACATCTGAAGAAACATCTGGAGAGCAGCCTGTGGGTGGCTGGGAGCGTGTGGCCGGAGGGGGTGTAGAGGGAGGAGCTGTTTCAAAGCAAGGCTGCCAGTGAGGGAAAGTCTCAGAAAATAGTAGTGTAGCTGAAGTGGATTTAGCTCTAAGTATGTGGAAAGCAAAGCAGGATTTTTTTTTTTTAGTTCTGCTTCTGAACCTTTGAGAGTGTAGGCACTTGACACATAATAATGGGGGAGCAAGAGGAGACTCTAGGCTTGCTGGAAGCTTGGCAGCCATATCTCCCATGGTATGGGTATTAGCAACATGCTTGCACTGGTGCAGGTTAGCTAGCCTTCCTCCTGTGGGTCCCTGTGCTGTTTGTCCTCTGAATCAGAGTCTTGTGATGTGTGATGGTTACTAGCTCCTGGGGAAGGGCCTCAAAACCTCTCCTGATCAAACCCTTTTTTTTTTTTTTTTTTAAATATCTCTTTTCCTTGGTACCATTTCTGTTAAATCCAAAGGAAATGGTACCAATCTGAAGATTTCTAGAAGGAATTAATTATTGCTTTTCTGAATAGCTCTCTTCTGCCCACATGCAACGATACCATTTCCAGTAGGTGCTGGAAAGATCTGGCTCCATGTTGTGAGCTTTTTCCCATTGCACAGCCATTAGTACTTGTCATTATTTGTCTTAGAGCCTGTAATGTATTGTGGCATACTGAGGGGCTGGTGTTCCTATGTTGCAATGCAGTGTTTCTTTTAGATATATGAAGATTTTAGCTGTAAATATGGCTATAGGGTATATTTGTGTAAACTTAATTACAGAGTGTCCAGTTACAGGCACAGATATGCTGTATTTTCTGAAAATCCTTAGAGGTTTAACCTATGGCTACTCTATCTGATTGTTTCAAATTTTTGACTCAGATTGCCCCTCTCTTCTGTGGCAGTCATGAACTCAAATGATTGCAGTTTTTACGTTGTCGTAGTGTTTGGATGCAGGCTGCATCCAGAGGATGGAAAATCTGCCAGTAGGTGAGAGCTTTGTGTAAAACTGCTTGCAGTGAGGTCTGGGCTATTTAACAGTGGTGCCCTGAGTAACACCTCCTCCCCTCTTCATCAGGGGCCAAATGTAGAAGGGCTTTCCGTGGAGGAAGGGAGACCATCAGGGAGAACTTCATTCCCTGAAGAATTACTGTCCAGATTCAGGAGGTCTGGATGTATCTGAGATGCACCAACCTTTTCAGCTTCTTCAATCGCAAACTCACTTTGACAGTCTCTATTGCCACCCAAATCATCCAATGAATCAGCATTTGCTTTCTCTGGTATTTTCCTGGTGAAACACATTTTTCTTTAGCCACTCAGCAAGCAGTGCTGGTTATGATGGATGGAGGCACAAATGTAACAGTCCATGGATGCTGACACTTAATCGATGACAGACCAGTCAAACAAAACCACTAAACGGGCGGTCGTTCACGTCGGCACAATCCAATCATGCTGTCAGTTAACACGTCCTCAAGATCACGCAGATAGTGTTGCCTTGAAAGTAAGTTTACTGAGGATCAGATCCCTCACTCCTTCTGAAGTTAGCTTGATGCATTTTTATCACACTTGCCTGTAAGTGAGGATTTCCATAAATTTGCCTGGAGGGTGTTTTGGTCTTACTTGTTGTGAGACATGTTATCATCATCTGCTTGGTGAAATCCTACGTGGCAACAGTATGACAACAAATGCAGCACTTCTGATGGAAAACTCTTTGAATGGTCTTGTACTGTTATTGAATCTTTGAACTGAATAAGGTTTTTAATAATGGCATAAAAAGAAATTTGGATAAACATGTTTGTTTGGGGGGACAGCTTGAGTTGGCTGAGCTGGAGTACTTGGGTTTTTCTATGTCACAAGTGCTGTGTGAGTGCTCTGAATATCTGGAGCTGCTGTTATATCAGAGACTGGGCAATGTATGGAGACTAAAATTAAGGCACTGCCCTGTTGTAACTGTACAAACTCATTACCATTAATTACTCTTCCAAAGAGGTTTTCAGTGGGAAATTAATCTCCCTGTTCTGCTTAATTCATGCCTGTAGGTACCCTGTGGGCTGGTAACATGCATGTCTGTAGCTGCAGCCTGGGAGCTGTGCAGCACTCGGCGCTGCCCACAGCTACAGGACCTGCTGTCAGTTCCCAGTATCGCATCAAGTGTGCTTTGTCCCTGGGGCTGTGAGTGTGAGAAGTGTGTCATCTTGTACGTAATTCAGATAAGACTGAAAGCATTTAAATATAGGTTTTAATGAGGAGAAAAAGAAATCCGTTTACTGAAATACTTAAGGTATGTGGGGTTTTTTTTCCTTCAAATATTTAAGGACAGTAGATGATACCTTTGATTTTCATGAGATTGGATAACTCGGAGGGCCTTCAGAGAGAGGTTAGGTGTTAGAAATAACTTCTTCCCTATGGTGCAAGCAGTGATAACAAGCTTTAAACACGACTGGTTCCTCAAGAACTCAGGGTCTTTGAATAAGAGTATTGATGAACTTCATCAATAAAGTGCAGGGGTGTCTGGGAAGAGCTTAGGATAGAGAAGTTTCATGTTTATTCTGTGTTTCTAATTTACCTTGAATCTGGCCTCAGCTGATATATGTTCTGTACAATAAATAAGTTAAAAGAAGCTAAATGGTTATGTGTGCAATGAATGTATAAAGACTTAATACTATATGTAAGCTAGGATGATATTAATACTGTGCTGAGATATAGGCTTTGGAATGTAGGTGCCATGTCTACAATTGCGCACAAGAAAAATATAAGGTGGTCTAACATAAGATGAAATGTAGGATGCTATAGCTTATCTCTGAGTTCTCATGCTTACTAAACATGTTTCCGACAAGTCAGTTCTCAATTCTTTTTCAATACAGAAAATTCACCTTACTGATTTTCTTAAGTTATTCAGTTGACATGGACGTCCAAAATAATCTCAACATATAGAAACTGTGTTTCAAGTAGTGAATACACTTTGCCTAGGACTAGTAGGTTGTTCAGCACAACATTTGAGGTACCAAATCCTGTATTTACCCACTTTCTTTGTGTTTTTGACTCCTACAAGTTTTTCTGTAAGGACACCTATGTCTGCAGCCTTGGTCCGTACTGATGGAAAACCCTAGAGAATTCAGATAAGTTCATCTTATGTAAGGATCTGAGGCACAACAGAATATGAAAAGGATTTATGGCATACAGAGCCATCATATGTCCTGCTGAATTCAGAGTTCACTGTTGTGAATCTAGCTAGGAGATGTAAATTAATTCCAGCCATGAGATGTAATATATCTATGCAGAGTGCCAGGGCTTTATCTCCCCTGAGTGGCCTACTGTAGTTGCTTTTGAGAAGGATCATGTATAAGAGAAAACATTGCCTCCTCTCCTGCAGTGCTATCTGATCCTGAGCCTTTCTACTAAACTCTGTACTCTGGAGTCCTTGGGCTCTGAAAGAAAGGAAGAATAAGCTAATAAATATCCTTATATTCCTTTTACCTTAAACATAAAATCCTATTTTAATGTTCAGGTAACAGTTACTGAAAATATTATTTCCATTCCAACATTCTTAATAAACATGGATAAGGGAAATAAGGTAGAGAATGAGTACAGTATTTGTAAGGAGAACTCTCCCTGCTTCAGTTGTACCTAAAGACTAAGTTCTTATTTCAGATGGCTTTTGTCTTATTCTATAAAGAAGAAGTCTTAAATCATTACAGTCCTTCTCATCACAGTTGAAGGATCTCTGAGCTAGGAATGGCAAATTACACTACATACTATGGAAATGTGCCTGTTGTATGTTTTTAATTTAAAAAGTGGCTGACATTCATTATTTGAAATGCTTTCACCAGATCTGCATATTGCTGAGTGCTGAGATGGGAGGATTTTTTATTTGTAATTTCTATTTTGTAACCTGTTTAGTTTGCTTTTTTTTTTTCCCCAGATGATTTGTAGGAAAAATAAGCCAGCTGCACATTAAAAGCATAAGCTCTCTAACAAAGCAGTACAAAATAAGCACAGGATCAGAGTTATGATCACAAGTGCAGGTGAATTCAGAGGAACCTAAGTGTCACTATCAAGTTAGAATTAGCATTCCAGTTAACTGCAAGGTAAGAAAACCTCTCAAAATTCATTGCAGCAATAAACCTGTACACCTGTGGGTGGCATTATTGCCCTTCTTTTCACTTCATTGTGCAGGGCAAAAAAGCCATTGCCAAACTGTAGAAGCAAGTACTGGTACAAATGGAAATGAATGATGCATAGAAGTTCTGTTTCTGACAAATTTCTTTCTTTGCAACAGGAGGATTTTGCAGAGAAAAAGACTGGTTATGACTACGTTCTACTTTAGTTTTTGCCTGGTTATTAAAAGCTGCATAAGCAAGTACAGCAGTCTAGAGTCCACTCATGAAAACAAAAAGCAGTGGAATACCTATATTAAAAAAGAATACACCCAGGTGTCTTTAAAACCTATTTACTTCTAAAATAGATCCCAAAAGTTATGTATTCCAAGCAGCATTCCTATGATCAAGTACATCTAAGTCATAGACCTCCCTCTCTGGCCTTCTTAATCCCCTGCTGTTTTGGGTGCCCTGATAGCATCACCTCTCTCGCCCTCCTTCCACCACTGTGGGGGGTTTCCCCAGGACTCTTCCCCCACCTACTCCTCTGTTTGACTCAGACTTTGCGTTTAGGTAACACCATTTGCAAGCATAAATTCCACTCCATCTCTTGGCTGATGTTTCCCACTATCTGACCTATGTTCAAGAGAACATTTAGGTTTCTCTGACACCTTTTCAGAGCTATCTAGCTCCACGTAGCTACAGACAGATTAATTTTTACTCCTACCCTGCTGCTGCTTTACTAGACCAGTATGGATAAAATCCTATCTGTTAGGTTGGGGCATTGATCCTGACTGAGACTTTTCTGTAGATGCTTTTATTTGTCCAATGTCTAAATCTTGCTGATTCTTTCTGCAAAACACTTTTTTTTCCCATATTCATCTACAAGTCCTGAAATGCAGCTTTAATTACTGTAGCAACTGTTTTTCTCATCTTGGTAACTGTGGTCTTCCTTCCTTCCTTGTAGTCATTGAGAAGCCTCTGGAAAGGTGGTTTCCTTGGCCTGTCCCCTCAACCATGTCACCAGCTCTCTTTGTATTCTTTCACTGCTTCTCTCTTCCCAGTCACATCAGGAATAAGCAGCCTGTTCTCATTTACAGGATTGCTCATGGCCTCTTCTCCTCCCTGCTATCCTTTTTATTACTCTTGAGTTACCAGCTCTCACCTGGCCCCCGCTAAAACCTTTAATAGCACAGCTACTGAATACTGAGAGATGTACCTTGAAGGTTTTCCTAGGCTGAGCAAAACCTCTCTATAACCAAACCCACCTCCTAGCCTTTTCTATAGTTCCTCCATAAAAGCTTTTCTTAGAGCACTTGACGATGGGTGGGCAGCTGATACGCTGAGGATTGCCTGTCCCACAGACCTGCATGGGTGTCATTCCCCCGTCTGTCTGGGTTATGGCCTCTCTGTCTATTCCACAACAGGGTTTAATACGTGTCTCGCTGTGCTATTTTTATGTTCTCTACTTATTTGTCTCTTTGAAGTGACAAATTATCACTGGTTCAGATATAGGGTTTTCAGGCGCTGCAGTAATACAGATAATTAACTGTAGCTATATATGTCTGATACTGTGTGTAGATGGTAGCTTTCATGTTACTGATGTGTTCTTCAATAGACTGCTGTGGCCAAACTCTGCTGTTGGCTTTGTGGACGTGACCTACCAATTTCAGTGATAGCAGGGGACTGTTAGCAAGAATATTGCAGTCTTGTTACTGTTATTTCACTATCAAGGCAATTTATGGTGCAGTGAGATAATAAGAGTAGACAGGTTTTAGCTCTGTTTACAATGCCTACATTTAAGAATAACTCGAAAACGTTGGCACTGCTAAAAAAAGGTATAAAAAAAATCATATTTGTTTGTGAAGGGGAACGTGGTTTCATATCTTTTGTTGACATTAAACTTGGAAAAAAAAGTATAGGTTCTCTTGCCAGCGATTAAAATTACCATTTAATTTTTTTTGTCAGACTATTTTCTTTAAAGTTGATCTTTAGATCTTGGATTGGCATTTAAGAGGAAGAAGGGAGAATTCTGAAAACAGTGTGATATGTTCTACCAGGGGATATCACAAGCTTTCACTTTGATAAACCGAAAGAGATGGCAATCTCAGCAAAAAAATTCTCATCTGTGTAATAAATTCCATCTTTTTTCTTTTTTTCTTAAATGCTTAAGGCTGCATTCAACTTTTTTATTACCAAAATAGGATGAAGTTAAATCCTGACCTAGAGCCCATTGAAATCTATGATTGCTTCCAGTGGCCACAGGGGTCTTTGAAAGACTTTTACATGAGGATTTCTTCCATCTAGCTTTAGATGCTTAACTGAGGGACTTGAACTTGGAGCACACTTAACAGATGTTCCCCTATAGATAATGAGATGGTCGTTTCAGCAGGCCGTTGATGTCCTGTGTGGGCTCTATTGTCCTCTGGAGCTACCTGTCTCTGTCCATTGATTGACTCTTTTCAGTGATTATGCTCTTTAGGTCCCTGAAGTTAGATGGGACCAATGTGAATCTATGGTGTGAATTACCCAGACTGATAGTGCTAGATACCAGTGGGGTAGTTACACATTTAACCCATAAAAGTTTTTTAAGCAATGAAGAATCTGCTGATGTGGACACTGCAAAACAGGTTTGGTGTGGGCATGGATGTTACAGGCTTCCTCATATCTTCTTGCCTACAGGTTTGATTCAACATTTGAAATGAAGCTGCTAGGAAGTCTCTCCACCCACTTGCATCTCGCAGTTCAGACTCTTTCTTTTAATACTCTTATCTCCAACAATCGGGACAAGCCTTGTGATTATCTTGAGAGGAGGAAAAAAAAAAATCAGACTGTCTTAATATGTTAACTTCCCTTTTATTTTTTTGGTACCTGAACACACGGTTTTGAGTTCCTGTGTAGGCTTTTTGATACTGTACTGTTACTTTTCTCCACCACCTACCAAAAAGCAATGTCTCACACCAACCAGAAGCGTTGGATCTCAATGGCTGGGGAAATTCAGTCTTGAACATCTCGTATTTGTGCTGCCTTCTGAGCCTGAAATACCTTCAACTTTGGAGGAGGTAAGAAAAGGCTGCATTACAGCTTCCCCTGCAGTTGTTTTGAAAAACCTTTACATTTTCTTTCCTACATTTCAAGGTTGGAAAAAATTGGCTCTGAAGTATAAATCAAAGTCTTAAGCTCCCAGCCTTAGGAAAGAAAGATGCTATAATAAACAAAGCTGTATGAAATGAAGAATTGTAAGAGGCTCAGAGGTCTGTCTTTCCTGCTATAAAACCTTCTTTACTCCTGTGACTCCTACGTGGACTCTCTACTCCTCCAGTTTTTCCTCATTGCTTCAATGCTTCATATCTTTCCTTAAGTCTTGCCCCCTCAGGCTTGGGCTCAATTCGTCACTGTCCTTGCATTGTCTTCACAGCAATGATTTCTCATTTTGATTTATTTAGTACTTTGCAAACCTTTGCATTAGAACAAAATAACGAAGTAACGGCAGGGTGGTGATAAATTGGGTTATTTCTTCTCAGGAGTCTGATTCTCATTTTGGTAAACTGACACTGCTTCATGGCATTGAATGCTGTCATTGGTCTCTTCCATTTTCCAAATCTGCAAGCAACAGTGCTTGAGGGATGTTAGATGAAGTAATCCCACTGGAGAAGAGCTCTGTGCTTTGCACAAGCTTAGGTCTGTTACAGCCCTGGTTCCAGAGCACAGAGGAGTCATTATCAAGCTGTTAGGAGAAATCTGAAGTAATTTTGGACTATGAAGGTATTGCAAGTGTCTTTTCTGAAACCTGCGTCTGGGGCATGGATATTCCTAAAATGAAACTGAAACAGCCAGTGGTGCCAGTAGCAAAATAAGAATATGGCTTCATGTCCTAGCTAAATCCTGCGGCAAATCTCTGAGATTTATGTAAAACTCACCGAAACGTGTGTCAGGGCCCAGAGACAGAATCCATGAGGTTGTCAGGTCTCTGTGCATGTCCAGAAAGTGCTTGTTGTAAACTATTTGCTGTCAGTTTTGTGGGTGAGATTTAATGGCAGAGTCTCTGTGGTGTTAATGACTGAATCATTTCTGCTCCAGCATTTTATTTCATGTTATTTTATGACTTTCCAGTTGGATAGATCCAGTGCCAGTGGGGTGCAATGTATCAAGCGCATCAGGAATCCTACATTACTACTTCATACCCACTGAAGCCATATATCTCTGTGTTTATTGGACTTTCCTGTTGAGACCTCAGAGATAAAAGTGTTAGACTGCTAAGATGCTGCATGATGTAAATAGCTTAATAAGCTACAGAAGACACAAGCTTTAAATTGCTAATGAAAGAGCAATGTCCCCTTTCATTGAAGGGGCTCAATTCTTGAGCCCACAATGTGGTGGTTGATCCCCAGAACCGTGTAATTAATGAAATGCACAGAACCTACTGCCACCTTAAGATCTCAACTTCAGCAAGGGATTATTCTGCAAATGCAGATTTTTAACTAGTCTTCTCCTCTTATTAAAGTGACCAAGTTAATGTCTTTGGGACTACAGCAGAAACACATGGCTTGTGTTTTCTTCTGATTCCACTAGGACTTATCATGGCATAAGGCACTAGGAAGCATGGGTAAGGTGGAGAGGCTAAAACCAGCTAGTGGAGCCTGAGACAAACCCAGAATGATTAAAATAACACCGTCATCTTAAAAAGTCCATTTGTGTTAAAACATCCAATTAAACAAACTCAGAACATTCAGCCTCTGCACATAAAATCAGATAAGTAACAGGTACCTTAAATATGTATTCCAATACTTTTCTCTCATGATTTGTATTCTAAGAGGAAAGAGAACAAAATTTTAGACCTATATATAAATAAAAAAAAAAAAAGTCAGCAGCACTGAACTCCAGTGGTGGGGGCATGGATTTCCCTCCCACAAGGCAGCCTGATCTCTGGTCATGGTTTTGTCACAAGGTTTGTAATTCTGGCCAGTTCTTTCCCTTCTATATTTTCCTCTCTGCCTTGTCTGTGCAAGGCCTTGAGGGCAAAGTGTGGAGTCAGTTATGCTTGACACTCTATCTCCTCTGGGAACCCCAGAGCCTGTTTAAACAAACAAACAAACCTAACCAAACAAACAAAACCGAAACAAAATACCAGTTAGAAAAGGAAATTATTTACAGGACCATGTCACAAGAAAAGAGAGGAAGGAGGGGAAAAAAAAAATCCCTAAATTTACTGTTGCTCTCAGTGATCCACAGGGGTGAGATTTACCTTTATGCTGATGTTTCTCTGTACTGATGTTAACCTTTAAGGCACAGGCATTGTTTAAGGCTTCAGTATAGAGTATCCAAGAAAATAGAGATTACAAGCAGTATTGCATCTGGTGGTCTTCTTTGGTCCAAACTTTCAGAGCCACTGATTTATGGAACCAAATCTGGCGTTTTACAACAAGTTGAGTGCCAAGATGGCATGACTTGTGCTCACATAAAATATGCACTGCCCTTTGCATTTCAGTTGTAACTGTTTAAGTTATCACTTCCTCCTTCACCTTCTTTACCCATCAGTCTTAGTAGTCCCTTGGGCCTTCCCATTCATGTACATTCAGTCCATGGGAATACGATTACCTTCCTCACCTTTAGAGGCAGACAATATGGCACACTTCTGCTAAATACCTTCGTTGTCACCTAAGGCTCTAACTCATCATGGCTATTTAATATTTTACAATGTGACAATTTTATGTGAAAGGTGTTTGCAGCACTAATACTTATTGACTTATTTTTGCCATTGAGAGGCTATGCGATAAAACTTCACCTGTGATTTCCATTTAGGGGAATTACCAACAGGGGCATTTTATCTTATTCAGTCTTTCATGGAAAGCAAAACCTGCATTTGAAGTACAATTTTAAGTTTTAATTATGTACTATAACACTCCTATATGAAGGTACAATGACTTATTTGTAGCAGGATGGGACAAAAAGCAGAGAAGTTCTTCCAAAGGGCTAGTTTCCTAGCAGTTTCTTTGCCAGGGCGTTTCCTAGGAGGGATAACTTCCTTCTTGATCAAGTGACATTCTCAATTGCTAAAGCACAGACAGTGAATTCTTAGGTAGTTACTTTATAACAGCTGAAGACCTGGTGTCTGACTGGCAATGAATGTCAAGAACCTATCTGGAACAGATATAGCTTTTTTAGAATAAAGTAGTTTTTAAAATCCCTTCTGGAAACAGTGAGACTGCAGAGGTTGCACGCGTAGTTTAAACAGAAGAGAAACGAGTAATCCCATCTGGCAGGAGGCTGAGCACATACTGTTCATCAGAACATTTTATCTACTCCAAGAGACTGGAGTTGCACATTCTCAAGCATCTCACATCTTAAGGTCAGAAAAAGATGAATGCAATTTTTATTTTTCAGGAAGTTCTGTTGGTTTAGGATCTAACCTTTTTCTTTTCCTGGCCTGCTCCACTGTTACCAGGCAGCATTTCAGTGGATGTTTCCTTCACTGTATGCAAACCTGGCTTTTACCACTTTCTTCCCTACTGCTAACTGCTGAGGTGGCAATGCCATTGTCTTGATGGCTGTAGTTGCACAGATATTCAGCTCAGTTTGCAGAGATGTGCAAAGCACTACTGTAGCTGTTTCTCAAATTCAAACCAAACATGCAAACTAACAAACAGAACAGTGAACCATAAGAAATATGGCTATGTTCTTTGTGGCATGGTAACGTAATAGCAATCCTCTCTCCACATAAATCTAGTTTTTGTACTAGCAGAGTCTGAGAAGGGACAAAAAAAAAAGGTGGAGAAAGAGGGGGGAGGAAACAATCTCTGTAAGTCCTATCACAAGGAAAGCTGGTGAAAGCAAGGTATAAATAAAGACATAACTTGTAACAAATAGTCTGTGTGTGTTCAGTGCCCTGACCCTCACAGGTCTGGAAAATTGGGCAGGGCTACATACAAGGCAGGTACTGAGTTGCCCATTCTTGTCAAAGATTTCTGCTCTCCCAAAATCCTGATGGCTTTGTGATTGCTCCTGTTATATCAGAACACTTAGATGAGCTTCTCTCAGCTGCTGTTTTCATACACAGTGTAATTAAGCATCTCTTCTACTTGTGAAATTGTCATGCTAAAGAAGAAACAAGAGTGTTTTTCATAAGATCTTCATTTGATGTTGACTATCAATCCATCCCATAAAAATATTCCCCTTTACATCCAGTGCTGTGGATGTAGCAGATGCCACAAAGGAAGAACCCTCCTTGTACAGGAGTGCCCTGAAAGGGGTCAGAGAGTCAGTCCATTGCTCATGCTGGAGGGCAATCACTCCCAAGTAATCCTCACTGATGTCAGAGCCTACCACTGTATGAAACTTTAAAAATATGTGACCAAGGGGTTGAAATCCAAGTTCTTACTGTGTATTTGAAGAGTGAAGTGCCATTAGAGGGAGAATTGCTATGAAGAGAAAGGCTCTAAACTAACTAATAAATACTGGTTATAAAGTCTTCTGTAGCAGGAAAAAAAAATTCAAATTCTAATAAGGACAGTAATATTAAACCTTGCTTGATAAGTATGTAGAAGTCCTCAGCTTTATCTGTGTTAGATGGACTATACTAGGATCAATCAAAGTGCTGTATAACAGAGTTAATTTATGAGCTACCCCCAGCATTTCACAAACTGGTTTTGTAGGTGGCACTCAGGTGGGTCCTTTCTCAGACAGGCGGTCTCACTGGAGTCGGTGTGCTGCTGGAATCCATGAGTGTGACTTCCATGAATAATCCCCAGCACCAGCAATCGCTAAGGCAAGGGCTGATCTCCTGACAGGATCATGTTAATAACTGATAAAGCACGGGGCTGATGTAGAAGTGCAGGGTCAAGGCTGAAATATCTAACTTTGGGACTGCTCCCCTCTGTGTCTATTGGTCTTGCATTCTACAGACTTTCAAGGTTAACGGAGTCTCGTCCTGGCCTCCTGAAGATATGTAATTGAGGCAACTTACTAACACCAGATTTCTTCACGGGCATAAGAACATAAATCTCCCTTTATTCAAAAGATTTATTTGCAGTAGCCCAGTCAGGATTATTTGTGTGCCTTACCAAATACTGGTGTGAGGCTGATATTGTGAGAGGAACACATAATTAGCTGTATACTATTGCAGTTAAATATGTATGATAAGCTGGAAATATCTGCAGTCTGTATTTCATTTGGTTTTCATCTTAAAAATCCTTTGACTTTAAATCTTGCCACCTCTAGTGTTGACATATCACCCGTAGAGATGTGTACTCAAGTTTGGTGCAGAAGGTCCTTAGCAGGCTGGAGGGATGGTACTGATAAATGATTCACATTGTGGTGATGGTACTGCTGAAGCAGCCACTCAGGGATGGAGACACAAGGCTTAGCACTCTAGAAATGATGGGTGAAATGTTTTTAATCCCTGGAGGAATTAAATTTAGATTGGAAAGGAAAACATAAAGTTTGCAAAATATTCAGTGGAGCTAGGTCAGATCTATCCATGAATTAATAATCAAACATAGCAGAATTCTGTGCAACTCTTCCACTCAAAGGTATTTAAGAAAAGAAATGTTGGGAGTAATTGCAGGCAGCAACACTCAATACTTCGGGACCTTTACTCAATGAAATGTGACAGGAAAATAGGACCTGGGAAGTTTTTTAGTCCTGAGTCTCTCAGAAAACCGTGCTGCTCCTCACTGGGTGGTATTTTGCCCTTGGCCATATAATTACACAAACTGTGACTGCATCAGTTTCTCGGGCAACAGAGATGCTGACAATATAAGGAAACAGTTGATGGCACCACTTCTGAGAAAACTACCCATTGCAAGATTTATCACACTAAACAATTTGTGTGAAATTTGAGCTCATGAGAAACTGATAACTTAGACAGAAAACAGAAGACAGTTTTTCTTCTTTTTATATTGCTTTTGCCACCTATCTTCCTGTCAGAAAGCCTGGGAACTCCAAAACTCCAGTTTGTCCAAGATTGAGAGGCAACCTTGCACTACTGTGCACGTTGCAAGAAGCTTGAAAGATTCTTTTTGTGAATTGTTTGTCACATAGATTAATAACTGGATGTTTTGGTTTTATCTGCCTTTTATGATTGAGCCAGAAGAAAATATCGAATCTTTAAAACAGAGGGCATCAGATCTGCTGTGCTGTGTCCTTTCTATATCATCTTTACTCTTTAAAGCAAAACATACACGTGCTTCCACTTGAAACATAACTATCTTCAAGTTAGATCAGGTTGCCCAGGGCCTTGTGGCCTTTCAGTGGACTCTCTCAAGTTTGTCAATGACTCTCTTATTCTAGAGGACCCAAAACTCGATACAGTTTTGTAGATGTGGCCTTACAAGTGCCACATAGAGTGAAATAATTGGTTCCCTTGGCCTGCTGACTATGTTCTTGATGATGTCCAGGTTGTAGTTGATCATCATTGGTATGTTCCCCACAGGCATGTTGCTGATTCGCATTCAAACTATTTAATCAGCCTGTGTTTCTGAAATATTCTCTGATCATGGATTTGAAACCAAGTGTTATTTGTTTCTCTCTTGTTTCAGTGTACCTGTGACATTTCTGAAAGCCCTCTCTTAGGAATATTCTGCTGTGAAGTAGCCGAGGTGGGAACCTGAGACAAGAACTCGGGTGCACAACCACCCTCTTTGGTAGTGAGTTCCAGTGGAGGAGCATTCTTGTTCTGCTTCTTTCCTTTTTTCTACGTTAGCTGAAAAAGCTTACAGTCCCCTCCACTTCATCTGTGTCTTTCAGTGATTTAAAATGCTGGGGTCCAAAATGGATGAAAGCTAAGAGACTGTGCTGCTTGTGAAGTGCTTTACTTCACCGTGAAATATTTTTTGATACTTCGTGAATTTCATCCCCAAGAAACACATAGAGATGTTTGCTTTTATGTGAAACTTTTTTCACTTCCTCTGAAGTTGTTGCTTTGGAAAATGATAATGATAAAACAACCCTTTATCTAAACTGCTTAGTACCTCTTGTGTAATATGGAGAACCGGGATCTGCACTGGCAGAAACTTTTATCATAAGAATAGAGGATGTTTGCTGTACTGTGTGGTATATGCTTGGTTTGTTTGTTTTGCTTTCTAAACGGGAATACCCCCAACTGTCCACTCTCCTATCACACCGCAACACAGGCAGCAGCATCACATTCCTGGACTTAACATACTGCATCGCTCAATGTTATGTAAATGTAATCTTGTAAAACTAAATCTCTTGAAATTTCCTTTACCAGTAGCTTGCCATCTTCAGTTTTGGAGTCCTATATTTTTTGGAAGGTGAACTTTATCAGAGATATCCAATTCACAAAATCCTGTATGTTCCTAATTCCAAGAGATACAAGTTATAACTGGAAAGTCAGCATCTTGTTGGATCAGCTCAGTTCATAAGCGAGCAAGGTGAGGAAAGGGCATGTCTCAGACTCCAAGACTGCCTTTATTTGTGCATAATATCTGTTAAATATTGAAAATATAGGCAGTACTTCTTCAAAGGAAGAGTGGCTCCAGTTTTGTGAAGACAAGGCAATTTGAGTACAAAGAGATAAAAAGTGAACATTAAGCCACTCCAAAGGTAACCAAGCAATATACTGTTCCATCCAAAAAGAATATATGCATTTTCCAGCAGACAGAATTCAGTCTCTTCAAGGAAATGAAAAAATTTTTCCCTAAAAAAATAGTTTGTTTGCATTGCCAGTTGTCCCAGCTAGCTTCTATCCAGCTAAATTTCAAATCAAATGAAATTGTAGGGCAACATACAGATGGATGACAGAATGTGGAAGATTAAATTCATATCTGATTACTCGGTTATCTTTTTTTTTTTTTCTGCAGCTATTTGTTGTGCAAATAAGTTTCCCAGTCTCTGTGAGCAAAGGTGTGAAGACTAGTTCTGATACACTTTTGAGCAACCTTGATCTTGGCTTTATTCACAAACAAATGTCTGTTTTGTGAACAGTTTGGCCCATCATGTATCCCTTCCTCAGAAAAGCTACTGCATGTTTACTTTCCCTTTACATTAAGGGAAACAAAGGCAATCATGTCATTTATTCAAGTTGCCCAAGAAGTACTTAATGCCTGTCTGCATGATGTGGGGAAGTAGCTGTAGCCATAATACTTTGATTTTTCTGAAGAAGAATGGCTTACGTGGAACCACTGTATTCTTCAGTGTCATCTTTAAATAATAAACCTAGATGGTTTCAGCAAAAGAATAAAATGAAACATCTGTCTCTTATTTCCAGGTTAGAGTGGAATCGATTCTCAAGTGAAGGATTCAACCTGCACATTAAAACCAGTTTACAGCAGATCAGTAAATTTAGCACACCGTGGCAGTGATAACCATCAAAGCTGCTACGCTCAGAAGTTAAATGACCATCTCATTTTAGCTCTTGTGGCCAGAGGGGCAGCACACCAACAACCATGAGCTGACTCTGCACGTTTTCTCCTAATTTTTCTAGCGTGGAACTGAGTGTTATCATGTCAGTGCTTTATAAATGATCCTGTTTACACTGTTTCGGGGTCTGTAAAGGTGATCTCAGTGCTGTTTAACTAGCTTCTCCTAGAGACAGTAAAACATTGAGGGAAAGAACTTTCCCTCTTCAGAAAATGAACACAAAACACTTTTCAACTTGTTTAATGCTTTCAAGAAAGGCTTGAAAGCTGCCATGACCTTTTTGCTGCTTCTAGGTTTTCACCTTAGGGAAAGAAAATTATTTAATCTCTTATATATTTTCAATGATTGTTCCCTGGAAATGGTGAGTAATAGTAAATCTCCATTTATCCTTCTACCCTGAAATGAGGACAGCAAAAAAAAACTTGCAAATACTTGGCTATGTAGAATTTTAGAATGAACAGGTAGAAAATTTGTTGGCTGAGAGCTCTATCTGTTATTTAATGAAACAGGAATATCATTCCAATGACTAGATACTCTCCTCTGAGACCTCAGTGTTTACAGATAGTGCATCTTCACGTAAGGAGCTATAAGAGTAGGGCAGGTGGGTGTATCATGTCTATGAGCTTGGGCATGGAAATGGATTGAGCTGGAGGTTAGAAGAGGTAAGGGTAAAGATAATGTAAGAATAACTAATTGTATTGGTGCAGGGATGAAGAGGGGCTGTGTAACAAGAACTGAACGCTGATATTAGGAATTTGGAATCCCACTCCTGGGATAGTCCTCCTCCCTTTGCTTCGGTGTTGGATTTAGCTAACACATGTAGCTTAAAATGGTGTCAGAAAGGTACTGTAGATGACTGTTGAGGAAGGAGAATAATTCAGGTTTTAGAATAATTGATTTCTTTTGTTTTTGCTTATAATCTGCAAAAAAAAAATGTTCCTGACATCTTACCTCTACTAATGTGAGGAATATAAGCACCTCGAACTTGGTCTGCATAGTCTGCATTATTACAATATTACACCTGCTGCTGCTACTGGAGTTGGGATGGGCTGGCTGCACAAGCATTTGTCATGCTTTTCACTCAATCTTCCGGATGTATAATACTTTGAGGCTTTCTAACACAAGTCAAATCATTCAATCTGAAGGGAGCAGCTCTCCGTTTCCTACAGAAACTAAAAAATTCTGATTTTGACAGAATTGCCTATGGCAGGTTTTTTCAGAAGCAGTGGAGTAAGTCATAAAACTGATTGCATAATCCTTTTTTTTCAAGAATTCTTATGATAAATAAAAAGAACAAGCCATTTTATCAAGTCAGGATCTTCCAAATCCCACTTGGAGCAGTTACATAGACAAAAACCCCCACCCAAACAAAAAACAAGTCCTATAAAAATCAGAGGGATTTAATCTGTACTTTATTATATTTTACATCACATCTAGCATTTATGAAGTATTAGTCTCACTTTCTGCAATAAGATCTGACAGGACGTGAATGAAAAGTATATATCTAGACAAAAATCTAAAAATGTGATTTATATTTCACATTTCATTTACTCAAAGCATTTACAGCATTAGGAGGTTAGTGTCATCTATCCATCTATAAAAGCAGATGGAATTCTTATTAGGCATTTGGTGTGTATTAACAGATTTAATTTGATGGTATACCTCTGGGCAGAAATTCAAATTATGAAATCTTAAATTCAGATGATCATGCAAAGCCATAGTGTTGCCAGTCACCATCTGATGAAAAATAATAACAGATCTTTGAATTTTTCAAAGAAGTCAAAAGCTGTTACATTTGTGTGGAAGTCAGAAAGTAATGGGACATCAGCTCTTAAAGGCCTCTAGACCTTTTTTTTAAATATCAGCTCAAGGCTGTGCATTCTTAATATAATCATGCCAAAGAAAGCCTGTGGTCAACTTTTTTTTTTTTTAAATTTGGAATTCCAAAATCAACATTATTCACAATTATCTTCATAAGAAGAACATATGGCAAAGACTCCCCAGACCTGCCTGCAGAAAATGATGGCAACAGGCTGTGTAGGGCAGAAAGATGATTTCTCTGTGTTATCTTACTGCAGGAGATGCAGATCTTCAGGTGCTTCAAGCAGGGATAAAGGAAAAGTGCCATTCTAACACTTGTAGAGGGCTCAGACTTGTTGCACTCTGCCTACCATATGTTTAATTAGGCTATATACTTCAGTAGGTGACAGTATCTATAACAAGGAATCCAAATGGCTGATACTCACAAATTAAGTGCTGTATATAATAGTTACCATAGGTACCATAATATGCAGAAGTATTAGATGTAGCATATGTGATACTTGTTTTTTTCTAACTTGCAATAATGGGGA
The DNA here is from genome assembly GCF_031877795.1 of Strix aluco. Classification (NCBI taxonomy): domain Eukaryota; kingdom Metazoa; phylum Chordata; class Aves; order Strigiformes; family Strigidae; genus Strix; species Strix aluco. The sequence continues at coordinate 17,711,585 of NC_133945.1, read as the reverse complement.
AGGAGTGGAGAAAAAAACCCACTTTCAATTAACTGAATAAAATGTACAGCACAGATAATGAAGTTCTGAGAACTTTTCACTGCATCACCTTTTTTTTTTTTTTTTTTTTTTGACACAAGTAACATAAACTATTTGCAATAACTATTTTCTGCTCCAGGCTTAGGAGTTGTATAGTTTGCCTGTTACAAAGCAGTAAGTAAATGCACCAGACACTATGTAAAGGTTGCAGTAAGAACCTGGTTTTTATTCTCAAAACTCACGTATGCGGAGTTGTGCAAATCAAATCCAGACTTCAGTTTCACAAGATGTCATATGTGAGTGACCTTGAAAGTAGAGCTGGCATAGGTGTCTACATATCGTGGTGTCTGCCATGAAGATCCAGATTACCATGAAACCTCAGCAAAGGCCCACACAAAATGGTTTAAGAGTGTTTTAAATTAAACATAAAATCCTCTATTTGAAAGGAACCACTGTTAACTTCAGCTGGAAGGCCATACTGGGATTGGTGTTGAATTGTTTTAGTTTCCTCATGCTCCTGTGCTCTGCTTCTGCTGTTGAGAAGCTGACCTGTGTGTGGGCAATCCTGCCATCCCCATGGGCAGGGCAGGGAGGGTGGCCTGGGACAGGGCAACTGTACGAGGAGTAAAGAGGGGAAATTGTACAAACCGTGTAATCAAGAGAAAGAAAAGCACTGAAGAGGTGTTGCAGGGAAGGACATTGGCAGTAACATTTCCTGGGCTGCTGGTGGGTCCTGTAGTCAGAGACCCACCGCTATGTGCAGAGTCAATGCTGGGAGTGCAATAGCAGTCAGAGGAATGATCAGGCTGGCGCTTAAAATCAGTGTTTTCCTTTTAATATCTGATGATATATAAGGCTAGTGAAAGCTCTTCACAAACCTTGTAGGGTAATATAGTTGAGAGTGGAGATGTATATATTTCTGGTTTATGACTTCCTTTTCCATACGATGCCAGTGTGTGAACACAGCAGGTAATGGGCTGCCTCTTCCTCACTCATTCCTGGCTGCAGGGCAGTTGGAGGCAATGGGACAGCTTCCAGGAAGGGGAAAGGAAGCATCTTCTCTTCTACAGTTTCAGCTCTCGAAAAGTGCTTGTTCAGAAACAGGTTTATAGATATTTGCCAAAAAAGAAGTTAATTTTTTCAAAGCTTCTTGTGATGTGGAAAGCAGAGCCAGGAAAGCTAGCTAAGTGTCAGCAAATCATGCACAGCATTTGGTTGGATGCTGCACTAATATGTTTTGGAAGAGGTATGTGCAACACAAAGTGAATTTGAACCTAAATAAACCAAAGTTTACAACTCTGCAAATGAGCAGTGCTAAAACTCAAGAAACAGGGAATATGTTTATAGAAGTGTATAAACTGTGGAAAAACACAGAGTAGCAATTTTTATTCACTTGTACTTTATGAAATTGACCCCTCTGTACTGGGTTTTCTGTTCCTTACACATTCTTTGCTCCCAGTTAAACATTGCCATTCAGGTGAACCAGTGGCTCACTTGTGGAGTAATTATTGTGAGTACCATGGGACTTCAACTGCTCCATATATTGTTGTTATAAAACTTTAAATGGTAAATCACTGCAATGATAAAGACTCTGTAAAAAGCCATATAATAAGCACAGCTTTCAATTATTTACCATACTGCTAAAAAATCTTTTAAAGTATCACTGGACCCAGCTATAAAAGTTTGTGGTACTAATTTAATGATGTGATAAAATCTGTAATATATGTTTTGGGATGTAGAGGAAGAATTGAATATGAACAGATTTTGTGCAGGATATTTCTTTAATGTCTGCTGGTCTTGGACCTGTAAATCTTGTACTGAATTATGAAAATCAGGACTTCAGCACAGTGTTAACATTTATATTTTTTGTGTGGCAAAGGCAATATAGTAGATACTGCATCACTGTGAGTATAGTTACGCTTTCACTGCAAGAAAACCTGCTGCATCTTAAGTAGAAAAATATAATCTTGAAAGTTAGCCTACTTCCTGGGCTTGATTATCTCTACTTACATTAGAGAGAGATGGTTGCTCTGGGGTTTGGTAATGACATTGAACTTTCATCTGATGGCTCAGAACTGAGTAAACATATCATAGCGACTACAGGTTGTCTCCTCCTGTCTTCCAAATGCCATTATGACTTTCTGAGAAAGGTTGGCACTAGGGTGTCTCCTACAAAGCTGCTGGTTCCAGGATCTCTTTCTACCAGTGACCCCTTAGCTAGAACCTGGGCATCGTAGTCTCCTGTGTTTCCCTTGGGAGCCTGAGGAGGCCTGTGGGTTTGAGGGAGCTACGAGGTACACAGAGCTCAGAGATATCTTGTTGTGCTGCTTCTATCATGTACAAAGATGGGGAGGACTGAGCGGTTCACACACCAGCTCTGACCACAGTTCTGGACTGTGGTGTCTTTCCCAGCAGCTGGAGTTTGTTAGAGCTGATTTGCAGCATGACTGTAGTGCAGGGAATCTCATATATTCCTCCCTGAATGTAGAATTTTGTAATTATTTCATAATCACATACAAATCTGTTCCAAAATATGTTAGTAGTGACCAAGGATTTATGTCCTGAACATTTCACAGGACAATGGAGTAAAGATCTATCTTTTGGGTTACAAATTACCATACGGCAAGATGATACAGGGTTTCTTCATTCGCATCCAGTTGGTCTGCAACCTGGATGATATCTCGTAATATACAGTCACAATATAACTCCGAAAATTACTCATGCTAGCTGTGGTGGTGCCTCAAGGAGCCATGTAACTTAAAGGATAATTAGGACTAAAATTTCAGGGGAAGATAAATATTGCAATAATGTCACCTTGTACTTGTAGAGCAGCTTCCATCTTAGAGGCCTCCAGCTTGCTTAAAGAACTATGCTTGCAAATAAATATTCCCATTGTTCTGCTGGGAACAGGCAGTCAGGTTTGCAATTTTAAAACTGTCTCTTCTTTCTGTAAATGGAAGATTTCGTAGGACTGCTAAGGGGACTAACCTCCATTTTCTCATGTAAATATTTTGTTTAATGAATTATGATATGTATTTAAAGCAGATATAATTATTAACCTTCATAGTAAAGTATCTACATATTTGCATGCTGTCACAATGATATTTCCTGCTACCTATTTAAAAAAATAAAAAAAATTCATGTCATTAATGGGTGACAGCATTGACTTCTGGTGAATCTTGTGCTCTGAGTCAGCTGGAAAGGGATTTGTCTGAGCTAATTTTCTCTAAGGTAGATTCTTTTTGTAACTGAGGAAGAAGTAGGCAGTTTTAGGGTGCTAGTAATTTCCTTAGGTAGGCATTTGACATAGATCAGATAATGTTGGCAATGTACCAGTTTCATTCAATTTGCCATAAAGAGTGTCAGTAGACAACTGGGTGAGAAAGTCTAAAATGAATCCTACTAGTATAATCCTACTAAATACTTCAATATATCAATATACATAACTGTATGTTTTGAAGATGAATGGGCTACTACTGGAAGTACAAATTCTATGGACACTTTAAATACAGTGAATTTTACTCACGTGAACAGTTCTGCAAGAGTGAATATACTTCCTTACCACCTTATTTATTTGTCTTTTGTACACATGAACTTCTTTGCATGGTTTAATTGGTTCCAAACCCATGTTTCGCATGGCTCAGGATAGAAGGAAGAAGCATTTCATAGCACAGACCAGCACTCATTCTTTGAGAACAGGAATGGATACACAAGAGCTATAGCCCTCTGTGGTTTTGGTAACAGAAGGTGTCTCTTATTTTCATATACTGACCGTGACAGCGACTTGGTCTATTAGATTGTACCGTTCCCAGATAGATATTTGTTTATACTTAGCTGTATTTCTTATACCACATTCATTCTTATACGTCAAGGTCAGCCTTTTGGGACACAAAAATATAATTTTCATCTCATCCAGTTCCCATATAGAAAATGAAAGAACCCATGCCACTGTGTCTCATGAATGGTAGAAAACATACAGGCAAATCAGATGGATATGGCGTTTTAGCTGGGGTCTGAACACTGCACACAGGATGAGAGTGGAGGCAGGATTTTCTTCCTGACTGTGTTTGACATACAGAGCTGGCTGTCCTCCACAACTACTGCTCCTCACATTGTGCCTGTTTCTTGGAAATGTTCCTGTTCAGACTTGTTCTGAGTGACCGAGATGGACTGCAAAGTAGATTTTTATTTCAAACGTTTGAAGCATTTATCCCTGGTCACATTTCAGAGCAGACAACAAGTGTAATGGAATTTCAGAGCGTGATGCCAATAAAATAGGCAGCAGGGCAGCAGATGAAAACAAAACTTCAGGTTGCATATATGTCTTCGGGTTGTTGTTTCCCAACAACTGGCAGTAAGGGAGCCCTCTCTGCCCCTTGGCAGTCAGCCATTTTACTAGTGGTATTTAAAGGTCTGCTAAGTGTTCTACCCTTATCTGTGCAAGATACTGCTTTGAAGGCCCTGCTTCCTACATGATGAATTCTACAATTAATTTTTAATGTATTTATCGGTTACTTTGCTTGTCTGTCCTGAAAAGGGAAAATGCTGCTGAGAGCTCTTGTATTTCTCACTGGTGCAGGAGCAGCTGCTTCTTGCTAATTTCTTTGTGACATTTTGACCTTTTAAGGTGGTGGAAAACTTAAAGGACAAGATATTTATTTAAACCTTCCCCTTTTTTATTTATAGATCTACAAATCAAGAAAAAAATGGATTTTCTAGGGCAGGCTAGAGATACTGAATGCTTCTGGACTCTGGAGATTCCAGACAGCATTAATTGAGGTTAACACTTATTTTTCCTGCTTCTGTGACACTATCTGAGATGCATTTGCTGGTATAGCCCCACTGGAATCAGTGAAATCCTGTTGATTTGCACCAAGAAGTCCAAGCGACTCCACCAAGGAAGTTACCCTGATTTCAGTGTAACCAAAATATGAAGTTATGATACCTGCAATGCTAGTGTTGATCATGGGTGTCAAAAGCATCCAGTTATTTTTAGAAGAGTTATTACAGTATTGATACTGATTCCTACTTCACTTAAAGTAATTGTTTTTAAATTACCCTTTGTCCTGTTTAGAAATAACCTTGATTTTTACCAGATTTCTTTTGCCAGTTTTTCTCAGAAAAATCAAAACAATAAACACCATCCACTCAGATACCTCTTAGATGACATAAGTATTGATAAGTGTAACCAAACTGTATCAGAAACAAAATGTTTCAGTTTCAACTTTTACTAGTGAGCACTTTTGGAGAAAGATCTAAAGGGGTTTAAAGGAGGCCTCTTCATTTTAAAGGTTGCAATGCACACAGCATCATCAGTATATAGATGCTTTCCATCTTCCCCCTTTTTCCTACACGTTGGTTGTAGCTTTTCATCCACATTATGCAATAATATGCCTGCACAAATCTGGGTAACAGGTTATCATGTAACACCAACCCCAGAGCAAAGCATGCTCCATTCAGTGCTAATGGCAGCAACAACAGGATGACTGATGGGGTGCTTGACTGGTCCCAAGCAAAGGGATACACTTACTGTGGGAAGAGACTATGGGGGACCCACCTGCTGCACTGCAGAGGATGCCTGGGACAGGACATCCTTCTGGAAACCACACTGCTTTTCTTTTTCTGGTTGGTTACTGGCAAGTTTTCCCTTTTGTTTGTTTTTATTTTTCCCCAAAGTAACTTTTACTGATAGAGCTGATGTATGATATGAGTTATAGACCATGCAGATAAATCTTTGGCATGTCAACCTGTCTCAACATCCTGCAGTATTACTGCATCAAGTACAGTTCACATCATCAAGAACTGATGTGTTAGGTTTTATACACAGAAATAGATGTCAACTGTAGCTTTTAATTCTCCTTCTTCAGCTCTTTGACAATATTACTTGTCAAGAGTTAGAGAATAATTGTTATTATTCAGTAAACCCCAATTTAAACTAGGCCTTTGCTCTACTACTATGCACTTCTGTAAGCTAGAGAAAACCTCCACCGGACATGGAACAAGATTCTGGGGAAGCAACTGCCAAACAGGAGACAAAGGCTGCCCCTGAGCAGCATCATGAAAATTTGAAGAGGTTTTCATGTTGGAAACTCTGTGGTGCAATCATCATTTTTAATAAATTGTAAAAACCTTCTTTTATTTATTACAAGCAAGAATGGATTTGCTCTTGGCCTGGTTCAGGAAGTGATCTCCTTAATTTATTCATCATGAGGCGTGCAAGATACACTCGATAGGAGATGAAATGGCCTAAATAAATCCCTGCCCTACCCCGCAATAGAAATATATGTGGTACCATATTGCAGAAAGAATATGTACACACATTCCAGAAACAATAGATACATAGCCTTAGAGTCCAGATGGCTTATAGATTATTTTAAAAAGTGCTCAGTTAACAGAGTTTCCCATTTAAATAAATGCTAGAGAGGGCAGCACCAATATTATATACATTTCTTCACTCTTTCATTTTTCTATTACCTAAACAGTGGCTTAAATAATGTAGCTATTACAGATAACAAAGCCCGAGTTTCATAATAAGAATGCAGCAAGTACTTTGTTATACAGCAGGGAACTACAGCAAATCAGTCATGCAAAAAAGGCCTCTGAAGGTGAAAATACAATGGAATTATTTTCACTTTTCATCTTTAACCTTGGCAGGAGCTGTGGGCTTTGGAATCTTTTGAACCACCATACGACAGTCCTCGTTAATTCTAGCCCCTGAATTTTCAGAATATTGGGGAAGTAGAATGCAAAAGGAAAAGGAGTACAAAAGAACTCTAAAAGGGATTATAAACAGATCACAGGCCAATTCCATCTTCAGAAGAGCACCTCTAATAATGTGTCTAAACTGGAAGCTGAATAGGTTGATAAATGTATGTAGAACCATTTCTTACTAAATCTGTGTCTAGATGAGCATTTATTTTAAACACTCTGGGCTTAATTCTTACTTATATAAAGCCAACTTAGGACACTTTGGTCCTACTGCAGATCATTTACATCCAGTTTAGGTATTTAGACTAGAGCAAACCTAGGAGAAAAGTCTTTCAACAGGGAATAAAAATAACTATATTTTAAATGACAAAATGACTGTATTTCTGATGTGCACTCTATGTCAAAATGAGGTTGCATGTGTACCAAAGACTGAACTGTGATTTGAAGGATACTAGTAGAAAAAACAAAGAGTTAGGAAAATTTGTTCCTCCTTTCAGAAGGAAGTAGTTGGGAATGATAGCCATTTGTGCGCTCTGTCTGTCTCTGTTCATACCTTGGTTTGAACTCTGTTTAGATGATATTGCGGTTCAAAATTTAGGCTGAAATGTAAGTAGAACTAGATTTGTACTGGATGGCCTGGCATATATGGTGTACAGGAATTCTTCCATTAGAAATGGTATAAATCAGATGAGGACCATCTCCTCTCACAAGAATATTCCCATTTGAGGCTAGAATCTCTCCAGCTCTTAACTCTTCAGTGTTGATTTGAGTGAAGAGAACAAGAGGAAATAAGCGAGGTGAGGGCTATATTATAGGACAAAGGAGTAGTTGCAACACTACTGATTGTATTCAAGAGGGAGAAAAGTTAATATTCCCTTAGCTCTTTCTGTGTAGACTCACAGTACCTGAAGTAAACCTTTTTCAGGCAGATCAAGGATAAAGGATGAATACTGAAGTTCAAATGCAATTTCTTACTGTGAATCTGGAAAAGTTTTAAATATACAGTATTAATTTTGACATGGCTACTTGTGGAATATGGTTGTTCCTGTCTATGTGCTATATTATTCCCAAGCAGTTAAATACAAACGTAATAAATATAACTACCTCCTCCACTGAAAATCATGCACAACTGCACATGCCAGATGGTTCAATGTGGCCAGAAGCCACAGGGTTTCATTTACTCTTATCACAATTGTATATTACCGACTTTCAGTCTTCAAATTCTCTTGAAGGTCAAAGATGTGAAATTCAAGCACATGTGAAATCTGAGATGCTGTTGGTCGTAATGTTAAATACATTCTGAAGTAGGACATGTACTATCTATTTTTAGCTGTAATCTTGGCTGAGTGGCAGAGTTAATGCATTGGTTAGAATTTGAATAATACATGAGACTTGTACTATGAGAACAATAATTTAGCTATAATCTGATGCATGAAGTAATGAGTGGTAATTTTCTCTTGAGATTCAGTAAATCGCTATGTACCTTAGTAAACAAGTGTAAATGGTTTGGCAAGAACATGGTAGTCATAATAGACTCATTTAGCCTCTTGTTGAAATCACAAAAGTGGTGGCAGGGCTGCACTTGTCCCAATGTCTTGCGGAAGATTTGCAGCTGTAAAGAAGAATGAAGCATCCATCAGTAAATAAAATGTGTTTATTTCAGAAAAGTAATTGAGAATATTTATTTCTGTACTTTATGGAAAAATAGTTCTCTAGAGATAAAAACTATTGTGTTTGCAACAGATTCAGATTTTGCTAAAAATTGCTTGATTACATAAATTTTGTTTGTTTTCCCTGGCTATTGACCTTTCCCTCAGTGGAAGTAATGCCTTGGCCATATTTTTGATGGGTTGTCCTGACAAAAGAAAACTTAAACCAAAATGTAATTTTACAATGGTATACCTGCAAGATAGGCATTGAAAGGAGGACAATGACAATGTTTACCTGGCTAAACTCTTACTCCTTGTGTAAGGGGTGGGTTCATCTCAAACCCACAGTCTGCTCATTTTCTGTGGTGATCACATCAATGGCATGTGAATGAGACCTGTGTACCTCAAGTGTCCTTTGATCTTCCAATACTCTTAACACTTCTTACATTTAGGGAAGGAATTAACAGACAGAATTTTGGGGGTGATGTATAATATATCCATATAGAATCATAGACAGTAATACTCAAGTCTTACACCTCACAATATCTACATGATAGTTTCTTTGTATACCTCTGGCATAAGCTTCTCTCTAAAGAAATTCAAAGAAATTCAGCATGTGTGATGGGTTTACTTTAAAGTGTAATCTGAACTCTCTTGAAACTCTAATCTCAAATTCCTTATTACGGCCAAATTCCCAATACTTTCAGGGTCTTGCTTTCCATTTTCCAAGCTTCAGGCATCAGTGTGCAAGGCACTGGTGGAAGGCTCAGCCAGCTCTGAATCATCCCAGAGAGAGAAAGCAGAGCCTAAAGATTTGTAGAGAAATAAATCTGTACAGTTAGGTCAATACATGCAGTTGTTGCTAAAATCCTCCTGAGGTGTAAGCACTGAGCTCAGCTTTTTTCATGGCTCATTTAATGTTGCAACGATTGAGTAAAGGTGAAGTGAAAACATCCTTTGCTGGGAGTGGAGAAAACAAGATGCAACTCCACTTGTCTTAACTTTTGGGTAAGAAAGTCTAGATTTCTCCATAATCCTAAAAAATAATGTAAGTGCAACTGAAGTGATCAATTCAGTCAAGTCTATTGCTTCTGTCGCTATACCGCTCACTGACTTTACACTTGCCACCTCTTCTTCATGGCAGACTCTCAACTATTTTTTTTTTTACTATATGCACATCATTGCTCTCAAAATTGTTATAATGATATAAATATGGAAGTGTTAAATCTGTTTGACTGAAATACAACATCAAAATCTTTTGAGCAAATCAAATAAATAGAAAAATGTTAAGTAACATGACATTTTTATTTGATCCCAGAAAAAAAATCTGTTTTGTTTTTGATTGTTAATGGAACAGTATAAAGGAGGGATGGTTCTAAATTTGTGGTGGAACATAGTCACAGCAGAAGTTATGCTTTCAGCATCTTTTTAGTGAACAGTCTTTTGTCAATGGCAAAGGGATAGTGTGATACATGATAAAGAATAGTTACTATTGAATTTGATAACCAGGCTGGTTAATGTTCCAGAACCTATGGTCTGTGACGTACATGAAGCTGTAATTGTGGCTTTCCTTGCTTGTGTTACCCTATTTTCCTTATTGTTGGAATGTCTACAATGTTTCTCTGTGGCAGTGCCATAAGGGCACTAGGAAGAATTGCAGGTCACAGAAAGCAAGAATGAAATTCAAGCAATGAAGGAAATACTGTCAACTCAATTATTCATCATCTAAGTAAACTTAGACTGAAATTCGGTAAAGGCGGGCTTATTTGAAGATCTAATTCTGTTCCCTTGTAGCAGTAAAGGTACAAACCACAGTCTAAGCTGATATAAAGCAAGACAGTTCCACTGAAGTGAACAGAATGGTCCTAGCTGAGAAGATATCCCTGCTGATGTGTGTGCATATGTATATATCTGTATAAGTGATTTTAATGAGTGCACTCAGGCATGGTTTTCTGAGACACTCCCAAGGTTGTATTTGGAGCCCAGGTTAGTGACCTTGGGAGTTTCAGCGAAGACACTAGTTTCATCTCATGAAGTCTGTGTCCATCTCCAAGATAGGGATGGACTCTTCCAGTGCCACCCAGGACAATGAGAACCCCAATGAGGCTGCCATGGGCTTAACATGTCCTTAGGGCTGGTGTCGGCATTTCAGGTCACTCTGATAGACGTTTTAGCCATTCCTCATTTCACTTAACAAGTCTGGAGGCAAATTACTTAATTATGAATTAAGAGAAGTACGAATCTCATGGGTTTAACTAGAGGAAAGTCTGATCTTGGCTGAGAGCTGGGCACTGCCGTATGAGGGGATGCATTACTCCATATTTATTCTAACAGTAAGCTTTTAGCATTCTAATAGAATAACGCTTCCACAGGTAAGCAAATTATTTTAGACCTCTCTGAGCTCTTCTCCTCAAAACATAGCAAAAATTACATCTTCCTCTTCCTTTTTTTATTTTTTGTTTTTTTCCTTTCTGTTCTTTTTTTCTCTCTTTTCCTTTTTCCCCTTTTTTCTTTCTTTCTTTCTTTTTTTTTTTTTTTTTTTCATTCTCCAGGGTGGAGACAGAAAGGCGTTTTAAAGTGTAACATCTTCATGTATTCACCAAAATCAAAATTAAGGGAAAAACTTGAATGAAAGATTTTTGCTCAGTTCAAAGTGGGATGGAAAAGGCCAAGGCCTGCCTGGAGCAGGAGGCGAGTAGATTTTATACATGTGAAAAGGTGAAACCAAAGTTTGGTACTCTTTTCTTTCCAGAGCTATGATGAGAAAAAACCTCATACTGAGACTTCATTTGAAGATGCTGATTACTTCCAAAGCCTTGTCTCCCCTATGAATTCATGAAATGATACTTTCACAATTTGAAAAGTTCATGAAAATTGCTACTAATCAATAAATTCATTTGTTATGAATTATTCAGCTCTAGTGATGAGGATTGTGTTCCCCATGTGCTGGAAGGAGCTCACAGGGAGTGGGGAAAAGACCACAAAAGCCAGAAGAAAGTCAGAGCCATTTCCTGTCCTGCTTAAACCCTGAAATAAGATGTGTCCTTGGCAAAGCAAGCATCTGACCAAATCTTAAATTGAGAATGAGACATGAAAATAAAATTAAGCTTACTGCTGTTTTGGTCTGCATCCAGTAAAAGTTGCAAAACCCTACTTATCTTGGGTTTTATTCCTTTGAAGTTGCCTTTACTTTCTTTTTTTTTTTTTTAATGTTGTAAGTTCCAAAGCTCAAGAATTGTTCCTCTGACCTCCCAGATATCTCATTTGCCATAATACAGTTTCTTATCTTTGACAACTACACCATGTTCAGCTCATAGAAATTGTGCAAAACAAAACAAGTCTATCAATCAGCTTTAAAATACGTGTATGGAAAGAACAAAATCTCCTTATCTGTAAGATTTCTTCAGTTTTTACTTGTAGTTTTAGATCTTTTCTTTATTAGAGTTTTCTTTCACATAGTGACACAGCCAAATTGCAGTCAAGGAACTACCAGAGGAAAAAAATTGCAGATAAGGAAATAGTAGAGCAGTGTCACAAGAGGAGCTTCTGCTGCAATGTTTTGCCTAGCTTAAGAATTCAAGGTAGTGCTAAGTCAGAACATGCATCTTGGCAAACTTCAGCTCTGGTTGTCCCAGAACAGCTGGATGGAGCTGCTTCTTTGCCAGATTTGGCAGTAGCTGCAAGAGGAAAACCTGCTGCTGAAGCACCTTGGAGCTGCCAAGAGTAAAGCCTTGCTCCTGGCTGAGTGGCAGTTCAGTCCTGTTGAGTGCAGGATGTCAGAGGGACAGCGAGGGCATGGCAAGCTCTGAATCTGCACAGGATGATGTAAAGCTTAAGGGCTCAAGACAAAAAGCTGTAAAGGAATAGACAGGCAAAAATCTGGAAAGAGGGAGAGGTAGAAAGGGGATGGTAGAGACAAGAAAGCATTTAGAAACCAAGGACAGTGTGTCAAGTAATAAGGAAGTCCCAGAAACAGAGATCAGACAAAGCAGAATAATGAAGCCAGAAAGCTTCAAGACTTACTTTTCAATATATGGAGCAGCACAGATCCTGTGCTGAGCTGCTCAGTGAAAGCACAATGTGAAAGAACAGAAAATAACCAAAGGAAACTGTTTATGGCCTAACTTTATGATAAATAACACAGAGAACATCTGTAAGCATAACTCAGTGTGGTTTAAGGCACGATGCTTCTTTATACAGCTCCATAACAAATTTTAAACAGCTCTACTATGTGTCAGATTCCCACTCCTGGACAGATTTGGTCCAGGAGTAGATCAGTGCTGTGAAGTCCATACCTGTATGACCAGAGTAGAATGATATCTGGACAAGAGTTTTGCAGTGTTGATGCAGCCACATCTACACCTATACTGCATTGACTCTGTTCCTTCTTGCTACAAGACAGCAACGATGGAGATTAAACCATTTTTAATCACTCCACAGCAATAAAGTTTTGTTTGACCACGCAAAGGTAGTTAAGTATAATTTATCCCTAGTGCAACTATATGTGTTCACTGGAGTTACCCAGAGGAGAAGCTGGTGTGCCGTATTTATAATGGAAGCAATTAGCACTGAAGTGCAAGTGTTTATAGCAGACTTCACTGTGGCTCATTTTTAATTATTTTACAACTTATGTACCAGTTTAATTATATAGAGGAGATTAAGCTGTATAAAAGTGACATTGTTATGATACAGTCACTTGAGATTCTGGCTTTTATAGCTTACAGGACCAAATATCATCTTCAGAGAGCTCCCATTGTCATTAGAGCTGAGAAAGTTTAGCATCTTCTAGGAGCATCTCAGCTTTATATAGGGTTTGCCCAGTACTGGTTGTCATCGAAAACAACATGATGGTGACGTAATGATAAAACCTGATGTAACATGTTCTTTGAATCTACCTGTCTAGTTCTATATAAGTTTCAAGCAAACAAGTTGATGTGGTTCCCCCCCACAGTTTCACTGTCTTCATACTGCAACCTAAACACAACCTTTTAGGATTGCACATTAACCCCCTGCTACCTACTGCATCCAGCTGCTCTGTGCACCAGTTAAGACCATGTAAATCTGAATGGAGGTCAAGAGTTGAAAGAGATTAAAGAATGAATCCATTAAGCTAGGAAAAAACCTATTTTTCTAGTAGAGCAGTTTCAGTGGAAAAGATACCTTAGCTTTATTATGTCCACATAATTGGTTCCTAGAAAGAGTAAGGAAGAACTGAAGAAATACGTGTCTCTATCTTTCTGATGTACAGTTCGCTGCAGGGCTATCTCAGTGGTCAGTATGTCTTTCTTATGAGAGGTACTTTGAATGTGTAAGATACGATTAATAGGGAATATGCTAGAATTAATTAGTGTCCTACTTAAGTGAGGAGTATTACTGAGCAGATTTAGAAAAGTTGTTTTTATCATCAGTTTTCTAGACTGGCATGGAGCAAGATTTCCTCTGGGACTGAGTAAATTAGAAATGTGCTATCAAAGTTTATGGAGCTGGGCTGATCTACTGCAGCTGAGCTTTCTGTGGACCATGCTCTCTGAACTTCTGACCTAAACAATGGTGTTACTGGTAATTTCTCCTTGTCTTATCCAAAGCAAGAACACATCTACTGGTTTGCGTTTTGAGACCTGTTTCTACCTGCCTTGATGTTGAGTCTCCAGCCCTGTTGGAATGGATATCAGCACAATGCTCTGGACCCCACTGCCCACTGAAGGGTCCTGCTGGGGCCTATTGCAGCTTACACTGTGCTGGGAGCAGCACAGCACTTGCACGGGTACAACACGGCAGCCAGTACAGTGGCATCTGTGTAGGGCTGCTTGTTGCTGGAGCGGTTCCCGAGGCAGGGGATCCTCTTAGTGGGAGTTAGATGAAGCTGGCTGGGCAGTCATTAATGCACAGTGAGTTATGGCCAGGAGAGATTCCTTTCTCTCCTGGGAAGAGCACGGCGAGTGCTGAAGGGAAGTACCTGCACAGCTGGCGGCTTCTCTGGTGCTGCATATCTGGGACATAGACTTGTGAGAGGTGAAAGGAATGAGACTTTCCAACTTTAATTACTTTTGTCTCTTCCATTGGAACAATTAATTAAATGCCTAGAGTACAATTAAGAGGAGCTTTTGCCCTGAATCCAAACAGCAGCACCTGCCCCTCTTGTGTATGAAAACACAAAGACTCTCAAGGGAGTTTCAACCCTTTAAGTTACTTATCCTATTTCTCTACCTGGGGGAGAATTTGTTATCTTTTTGCCTTTGCCCTTTCCATAGTCTACTGCCAGTGAGGTTTATTTAACAAAACTATTGACAAATATGCATATCTATTAGCTGCCACATCATGTTAAGTCTCAGCTGGTCCGGTTTCCTCTGTCAAGCTTAATTACAGTCCAGGAGACAATGTAACATGATACAAGTGACAAAAATTGACAGGACATGTCACAACAAAATGTGTCAGCCTGGAGTATCCAGAAGGCAGTTCCTTAAGCAAGAAGTGATCCCACTCGTCCCCCAGCTTCTCTCTCAGCTCCCTCTCCTACACAGGTGAGTTCACAGTTCTCAGCTTGACTTGCAACATGTCTAAAAATTTAAATTGTTTTCTTTCCTGATTGCCTGTCAAATCAGAAGTCACGTCCTGTATATCATTTACTAAGTGTCCTTTTTTGAATATTATTGTTCTATAGGACAATTCCTGCAACCTTGTTTACATCTGGCCTCATTTCTAACTGCTGCTAGTTCCTGTCTAGCTTATAGCTCCCTATATCAAACCATCTTCTTCAATCAGACATCACATCTGTTCTCCTTGATCAGCATTAATGAAACACCCACCACTATTACATTCCTTTGGGCCTTATTCTTCTTGTCCACGTAGTAAATAAGACTTAGTTGTCTTGCCATATTCTTGAAATAAACTATTCTCTCGTAACCAAAGAGAGATGATCTAGCAAATTGGGAAACCCTGAAGTACCACCTTGAAAGTGACATGACCACAGGTCAGTTTGTGATGCGAAGCAAGATCCTATAATGGCAAGTACAAAACTGACTTAAAAGACAAACCCATAATCCCATCAGTGAATTTGCAGCATAGGAGATAATTAAGTCTATTACAGAATTTATTTTATTGCAACCTCTATATAAATTCATGAGAAATACAGTGCTATATTTTAACTGTTGAAATCTAATGAGGACTGAAAAAGTAAAAAGTAGCCAAAGTAATCACTGGAATTGAGTATTCATTCTATGTCCTTTCTATAAACACCTACTCTGAATTTAAAGCTTAATTTTTCTTAGGGTAGGAAAAAAGAGAACTTTGAAGGACATCTTTGATGAAAGTTTTCCACAGTGCCTTGCTATTAGCCCTTCATCAAATCTGAAAAAGTTGGAGTAAGATGTAATGATAGCTCTCTTTGGTGACAGAAAAATCTGCTTTTTCATTTGGTTTGTTGTCATGGTTGCCTTCATGATGTGAAACGTATAATTTATAAAGGGAATCAGTAGTACTTTGGGCATAGTTCTGTAGTGTCAGTATTGATGTATCAACCTATATCTGAAGAATACACTTTTGCTTAAATAGGATTTAGGGCTTGATGTAGGAATTACTAGACAAAATTTTTATGGCTCATCATAAATGGGCCAGATTAGAGAATAATGGTGTTTCTGCCCTTCAGATGTGTGGGTACCCACAGCTGGTATGGTGTCTTAGTAAAATAAATCCCACTTGCAATAAACAAATAAACCTCCCAGGATGCCTGAGAAATTTCTGTTCTGCAAGCTGTCAGTAAAAAGCCTGAGAAAGTGTCCTTTGATTTGCATAAACTTTGTATGCACTGTGAGCTGGAGCTGGGCATATAAACAATTTTGGAATTGGTGGTGGAAACAGACAAGAAAGGAAAGGAAACTAAGCCAGATCTTTGAGAAGTGCAGGCTGCAAAAATTAGAAAATAGATATTCTCCTTCAAAGAGAATTACATATTTTCTATCAGAAGTACACTTTGTCTTGCCTCTGTGTTTTCAGGTATTGCTGTCCAGATTCATATTTCCTTTTTTGGTGAGTCACTTTTTGCCTGTCATACCAGTAGATTCTTTCCCAAGAATACTTGCAGTCCCTGTGACAAAAAGGTCAAAACCAGAGAAAATGTCTCCTGTTTGTTTCACTTTTAACATACCTTGGATCCCTTAAAAGTCAGAGGAACACATCAGTACCTCTCCTCCAGTCCCCTTATATCTCCTTGTACAAGAGGGATGTACCCAGATGTACATCCCAGTCCCATCCCCACCTTAACACCTCTGTATCTGTTTCATGAGGTCTTTTGTAGGTTTTTTTTTAATATGAAGAAAGTTCTTCAAACTCATAATCCAAACTCACTTGTGTGCTCCCTTGCAGCCAATTCTGTACATCCTGTACTGACAGTACTAATGAACAGTTGGGTCATATCACCTGTAGTGACATCACATCTCAGGCTGGTGATGCGAGTGTCACATTACTGAATATACCTGTGGGGCCCCTTAGGATGGGACATAGGTGGAAGAGGAGGACTCTGGGGAAGTTGACAGTCCCTTCTTGCCACTTTTTCTGTTCATGTAGGCAGTGCTGGAGGGCAGCCTGTATGGCCTGATTGTTTGGGGTTAGTTACATGCACAATTTTCATCCTCACTGACATGGGCCTTGAAGATGCAAATATTCTAGGGGGCTGGAGTAATTTGAAACCTGCTTTGTAACTGGGAACCTGTATCCGCTTCAAGATATAGCTTGATCAGATCTCACAAATGACCTTAGTTGGCTGTCTTCTGCCTTACCTTATTTTGGGATGTTGAGAAGAGGGGATTTCCCTATACAATGTGGCAATACTAAAGAATAGATACACAACCTGCAAGCTGTGAAATGATTGCACTTTTGAGGACCTGCAGGCAACTGCACAGAATTTCAAGGATGCATTTAGGGCAAGAAAGATAAGAAGACAATATAGAAGATAAAATAGGTGTAGGCAAGCTTAGTACAACCTGTTTCATTTGACAGTGCTCACAAGAAGCATGGCATTGGGATTCGTGTGGAATATACTAAGGAAGCAAAACTGTCAGAGGTGGTTATTTCAGGCATAAACCACCTGAGAGGCAGAGAGAGGTCAGGAGCTGGAAACGGTGGAGCTAACACTCTCCTCCATGTGCGACTATGTCCTCTCCTTCTCTAATGCTGTGCCACACAGGCATTGTCTTTTGGCGCTGCCTTTCAAGAAGATCATAGGCTTCAGGGCTGTGCTTTTCCCGACTGACTCAGTTTCTGACCTCAGCGCAAACAGGACCTGTCCATTCAACTCGCCTTGTTTTCCTGATTGCAACTTCAGTAGTGACAGAGGCGTTTTCTGACCCCTTTTGAATGCTTCAGAAGTGGGGAGGCTTACTGTGCTCCCCACCTTGTGCCACAGAAACGAGCATCAGCAGCCTCCAGAATATGGATATTTATTTTACTTAGGAATCTTTGCTCTTGTGTTGTGGCAGGGAAATGGGGGTAATTACAGGATTTTTATGTTGTTTTTATAGATGAAAAATTAGGCAGAGATGTCTTTGATATATGAGCTTGGTTTGGCCACCAGGATATGGATTTTCCCCTTAGTTAAGTGCTTTCTAGTGCAGTGTGCTAATGCAGTGCTATGCCACTCTGAGGAACAGCAGCTTGAATCGCTGAAAGAACCAAATCACTCTCTATAGACATCTCAAATTGCACTGTAAAAATGGCATTACTTACTCTTCAGGTATTTCTCTAAGTCACCATCTATTTTGCTATTTTTCCCCATAGGGTCATTATTGTCTTTCTTACAATACATAAAATCTATCAAGAAAACACAGTGTTTGTATGATTACATTAAGGCCTTTAGATTAATGGACAGTTTTATTCAGTATCCTTCAGAAAAGAATGAATTAAAATGCCTCCTTACATAAGAATATCTGCACCTCTCCCACTGCTGTTGGGTGGTTTCCATGCAGGTTATCCCTGCTCAGATCTCAGGACATCTCCCCCATGCCCTGTGTAGTTATTTATAGCTGTGCAAATGAATATGTAAGTATAATGCAGGTTCAAAAGCTTTGTATAAGGAATTAAGGTCAATTATCAAGGTAGACTTTTTGTCATGTAAGTATTGGAGAAACTTATTGTCACAGACTAACTGTATTTCAAATTTGAAACCAAAGATCTCTCAGCAGATTTTTCTCCTTCCCTCCCTCTTTACCCTCCCATTTTCTTTCATGGTGAAAGAATGTGCAGAATGGGCTTTTCACTGCTGGTTGGCAAAGCTTTCAATGGTCAGATGCTATTCCAGTCCTCTGAATCCTGTCGTTAGCAAATTTAAGCAGACTGATTTCTCAGGGCCGTGTTTAAACTTTGGGGATACACAACAGTCTTCCCTTGTCTGCTGTTGAAAATCTTCTGTTTCCTCTTTCCCTCCCTCTTTGTCTCCTCTGTTCAGATTGTTCTTTGCTGTCACAGCCTTCTTTTATTAAATCCCAGCCCTGTACCTGATTATCAGTCTAGTCTCCGAAGTACCTCAGTCATAGTGGTCTGTGTTTGGTCCTTGTGTTATCTGTACCTGGGAAAGGGTCTGTCAAAAGAGATGGGAGAGGCTCAGTTGGGAAATGGAAATGCTGTTCTGGAATGAGTGTGGGAGACTGCATCTCTGTGGGTGTGCTCCGTGTATTGTTTTTACAGTATCTGTCCCAAATACCTAGCTGTCAGACAGTACTTCAATGACTAGTAAAACATCTGCAGTAAAATCTATGAAAAGTTATCAAAATTACTAACATGAGCTTGCCAAGTATCCCCAAACTAATCCTTAAACTCTGACAAACTTGAACAGTTCACATACTCATCTACTGCTTCTTAGCACTTCTTCTCAGTGAGGATACAATTAAGATATAAAAGGTGAACATGTTAAGGTCTGTCCAATTCAATAATATTTTGAGTTGCTGGAAACAAAAATAGACAACATAGACATGATACAAAAAGTTACAACTCTATTACATGCACCTCCTACATGACATAATGTTACCTGCAATAAGAAAGTGCATCAGCTGCCTTTACAGAGGGGAAATGTCCTGACTGCCTCTTTAGATCAATAATCCCCCCAGACTGCCTCCCCTCCTCAGTCCCCGCTCCTGGCTGGACAGCTGGAGTGCTTTGCTTTCTCCTCTGGGCGCTCCTCCCCTAGCGCTGCGCTTCTCCCCAAGCCTGTGACTGCTCAGCTATGTTTAGGCAGTCAGGCACATCATTTGGCTACTGCAGGTCCCTGTGCTGCTCCAAAACCCCTTCTAATCCACTATAGGTTCTGAGCTCCTAGCCCCACTCTACCCCTCCCTCTCCTCTTCTCATTATAGGACCATTTCTATTTCTCTTTTGCCATCTCTGTCCTATCGAGACTAAGAATTTTTTGGGTTGTTGTTTCTTCCATCTTCCAGCAAGATCCCTGATCATAAAGAGATATAAGTTAGCCAGGTGACCACCAAGCTCTAATAACCCCTTGTGCTCTGTGCTGTGACCACACTGTAACTCAGGCAGGCCAGCCCTTCCCGCATACAGGTGGGCTGCATAGACAGAGGGATGCAGTGATGTAGTGATCCCTATAGAGACAAATTTATAGCATCATTCAGAATTTATAAGCTTTATGCATAGATCCTTCCAGTGACTCATACACGTATGCTGCCTGAAACCAAAGATGTGCTTTGAAAGCTCCTTTTTTGCTAGCAGTGACTTTGGTTTATCAAGGCACTAACACAGCATTTAACTAAGATGCTGTTGCACTGCCTGTTCTGCTGGTTTCTGTGCTGTGTGTTTTCTACCTCAGAGCAGGAATAACACTGCCTCAGAGCCCTGCAGTCCACCACAAACATTTAATGACAAAATACTTTGTCTAGGGCTTCTCAGCATAGCAACATAATGTTCCAAAAGGCTTGATCATAGTCATATTTTATCATCCGGAGTTATACAATGCTATGTTAAATATTTCAGAAGAAATTAGAAGTTAATTCAGTGGCACCGATCATCTCCTTGTTCTGGTTTGTGATTAAAGAGGTGCTGTCAAAGTGGGTAGGCCAGAAATTAACCTCGTTTGACAAGTGTCTCATTTAGTAGCTCTTTTCTTGAATATTCTGCTCCTGCTTCCTTGACTTTGAATTCAGTGCTAAGCCAAGATACAAAAGCAACTGACAACAGCTTTCTTCTTGGTCTTGTTTTAAACAGACCTTCAGAAAGATGCAGGCTGCCTGATAGTGATGCATCAGGAAACAAGGTTCACAGGCAGTTGTTTGCCTCTTAATTTTCCTTGACTGTTTTATAGACTGCTGCCACTTCTCCTCAGCCAGAGGTTGATGGCAGCAGGGCTAGCTTGGAAGTCTGCTTTCGCATTCATCTCACAGAGGCAGACCCTTTGCAATGACATCCTCTCAGGGCCTGTCTCCCATCTTGGCTGGCAGCAAGTGACTCTTGTTGCAGAGGCTGGCCCAGCACACAGAAGCAGAGTGGGTGAAAATCCAGCGAGTGTCACTAGGTGTAGATGTTTCTGCTTCTTTTAGTTCCTCAGTGTCCCCACTTCTGAAGGGAAGTGAACAATTACATCACTGCTGGAAACAGTGTGACTCAGCCAGAGATTCACAGGAGAAACCACACTGCCCAGGAGAAGAAATTGCTCTGTTTATAATCATAGCTACTAAAACTAGCTAGCCTTTTCATATTGTCTCCTAAAATACAGCCATCACAGTCCATGATGAGAGGGGGTGAGCAAGGAAAGGCTGCTGAAATAGAAAACCCTGAAAGGTCAAAATAAGGTGTTCACGTGCAGGGTGCATGACACTCAGACACCTAAAGCTCACACTCATTAGAGGCAGGACATAAAAGCTGAGTGGTATTTGTCATTCTCTCTCATGCTGGTAGTAATTGTGATGGGAATCATCAGTGACACTGAGCTAAAACTCTCTTCCTGCAGTCTCCTTGTAGATTGTAATCTTGCTCTCTGCTTTGAATGCTCTAAGGAGTCAGTGTACACATGGGAGCAGGGTGAGGAGGAAATCCTTGCTCTGAGAGGGAAACTCAGAGCATGAAAGCCAGCACTGTCAATGCAGATTTCATTTTCTTGTTTGCAAATGAGCAAAGCTTAGCTTGGGGCTTCTCGTGATAACCTGTCTGAATTGCAGTTGTGTTATAAAGTAAATAAAAGTTGTGGCAATCATACAAACTCACTGCTAGATATCCCAGGCTCCATCTTTTTCCAGAAGCAGGCAGTAGTAGGCAGTTCAAGTGTGGTCATGGCTGTACTTTTGTCCCCTCTGTACACTGTTGATAACATAGCTTTTTGCTTCCTATTATTTTTCATACTGGCAGTGATTACTACATAGCCAGCCAGCACTATTTTCCCCCTAAGTCTAAAAACTCCTTTTTTTTTTTTTTTTTCTTTCCCCCCAAGATGATAAGCTTGAGAGGTGTCCTGTAAAGAAAACTAACACTTTGTTAACTGTGCAATTGATGTGCACAGCCAGGTTGTCATTTTCAGTGTCAAGCTGAATTGAATGGCATTAATTGGAGGTAGAGAGGATGAGAACTTCTCTTCTGGACTCCAGTAAATGTTCTGCCACTCTTGTACCATGCTTAAAATAAAAAAAAAAAAAAGAAATCCACTAAGCATTAAGACAATTATTCTTGCAGGTTTGTGCAGTGGCTTATTTCCTATAAAATTGGGTTTGCTTCTTGCATCATACTGTATTTGCTTGCTCAGATCTGAGAAGCAAGATAAAGTGTTTGTTTCTCCTGTTCTTTATGGATATTGCTGCATGGATTAATTTCTAAATGGGATTGCTGGGAAATTTTTTTCAGTGAGGATGTGTTGTTTGATGTTTCTAAAGGGGACAAGGCACTTCCCAGTGGTGAGAGCTGAATTCCAGTGGATCATTGTGTTCTCCCATATTCCTGTAGCTGTTTCTCTGTTTCCAACTCCCATTTTTTCTCATCCATGTACATTGCTTTTCAATTGTTTGGTGCTCAACATGGAGACAAGAATATAACCAAGCAAGTCTGGGACTGGACAATTGAACGTTTCTATATCTCTTGGGTATGAACATGCATAGCAACACTTAGTTTTCTAATCCTTTTGAAGCTTTGCTATTCATTTGTCCTTTACAAATGAATTGGGGTAGGATAATACTCATTATTTTTAAGTTTACATGATACTTCCAATGTTTAAATATAATTAATTTACACTAAGATTTCCTATCTTAGATGTCTGCCTCTGTCTTTTTTGTGTGCTGTGTTTTCGAACATTTCAGTTGAAATGATCAAACCAATTTTAGAAGAAATGCTAGGAAAAATATGTTGCATGAAGCTGCAAGGATTTGTTATTTCATTTCCTCTGACTGTTTTGCTTGCAAAACCCTCTATCCCACTCCACTAGCCTACTGTACATTGCCTACATTGCTGTCTCTGTGTCTGCTCAAAACTCAGACACTGTTCTTTTTTTAAAAAGTTGCTTGTGAGAGTGAACATATATTCTACCTACTTTAGTCTAAAACAAAGTCATCTTTTATGACAAACTACTTAGACGTTACTGCCCATTACAATGTTTTTTGTAGCTGGTTAAATACCCCCCAGCTGTTCAAACAAAATGAAGGTATTTGTAATAGATTTTAAGTCATTTATGACAATATACAAGCAACACAATATATGTATGACATTTTCTGCTTTCTTTTTTACTTTTTGGCTGGTGTAATTTCCTTGGAATTTAATTATTAGCACAGATGTTTTCTTCTCCATTGCCCTGTTGCTAAGATTATGTCACAAGTCTCGCTAGGCCATAGATGGGGATAAGAACATTCCTAATCTTTTGAGTATAACTCTTAAAATGCTAAGTCTAGTTCTAAGTATTCAAAAATTCTGCCCTAAAATAATAGATTAATTTTAAGTAGGGAGAGGGAGGTCCTCAGCAACCTGATCTAATTGGACCTGCTTTGAGTGGGCTGTTGGAGTAGAAACTTCCAGAGGTCCCACACTGCCAAAATTCTATGATACTATGTGTGTGACCTTTACCTTTGGGTTAACCATCACTTTGTGCCACTGTTCCAAGAAATGTCTTTGCTTGGCCAAAGTGTCTGTTTGGAAAAACTGTATGAATAAAACCTCCATGAGACTGTCAAAACCTCCAGTGAGAGATCCCAACCTGCACTGAGTCCATATACTCTTTTTTATGCGAAATGCCCTGATTTCTCACTAGCTGATTATAAATTCTGCACTGCAAGACGGTCATAAGATGTTAACAGAAAGAGAAAAACTAGGTGGAAGAACAGATTTAGCTGGTGTAAACTGCCGCTGCATCTCTGTCCAGTCATCCCTTCTGTAATGTCATGTTCTGATTTGACACCCGTCCCTCAAGATCTGGGAGCATGACTTTATCAGGTTGCATGAAAATGGTGGGTGACTGTGTAAATCACAGTCTTGGAAATCCAACATTTGCAGGCTCGTGGAGCAGTGGTGGGTGGGAGGGACCTCAGGCATCACCTGCTCCAGCTCAGCAGCCATACCGAGGCTTGAGGAATGTAGTGCAGCTTGTGGGACACCTTGGTGCAATTTCTTGCTGTAGGCTTGCTGTGTCATTTTTGTGTCTGGGTTTCACCTGTAAAAAGAGAATCAAACCTCTGCCCTGTCTTACTGTGAAAGATTGTGAGGTGTATGCTTTTTGTATTGGGGATAAATAGTGAGGTGTCATCAGAGGGGCTGCAGGGTGGGGTTCCAGCTGCTCCAGCGCAGGGCACAGCTGAGTCCCTCAGCGAGGCTGGAGGCACCTCTGGGAGAACAAATTTAAGAAGGGGGCAAACCCCTGCCCAGGCAGTGAGGAGTGAGGAAAAAAGTGTGAGAACCAACCCTGAGAGCACCCAGGTGAGAGCAGAGGAGGGGCAGGAGGTGCTGCAGGTGCCGGGGCAGCGATTCCCCAGCAGCCCCTGGGGAGACCATGGTGGAGCAGGGGAAGAGTGTGAGGAGGAAGGAGCAGCAGAGAGGAGCTCTATGGGCTGAGCACAGCCCCCAGTGCCCATCTCTGTGCGTTGCTTGGGGTGGGAGGAGGTAGAGACATTGTGAATGAAGGGCTGATGTTGCGAGCCTGGGAAAGGCGAGGAAAGGTAATGTTTTAAAGTTTGTCTTTTTGTTTCTCACTACCTGAATCTATTTTAATTGGCAGTAAATTAAATTAATTTTCCCCAAGTAGAGTCTGTTTCACCTGTGACAGTGGTTGGTAAGTGATCTCCCTGTCTTTGTCTCCAACCATGAGCTTTCTCATCCTATTTTCTCCCACTGTCCTGCTGGGTGGGGAGTCAGGTTGAGTTGATTACTTCACATCACCATCACACTGCAGTTTCAAAGCCATGTCAAACATTCATCTAAAGCAGCCTGAAAATGTCAAGAGCTACAGACAATCAGAACAAGAAGTTTTAAATGATTGCACCCTAGTCTGGAAAGCAATATTAGTATGGGCTGTGTGAAGAGGGGAATGTGTGAACAGGGAATAGAATGAAACCAGGAAGAATCTGTTGGGTTTTGTTTGTTGTACCTTCCATTATTTCTGTGTGTTACTGTGAACAAATGGGAACAAGCTGTCTGCTAAAATACCATGTGAGTTGCATTCAACTGTTTTCAAAACCAGCAACTCTTTTTGCCCATGCCTTTGCAGAACTGTATACAACATCTTGAGATAGATAAAATAAGAGCTATATAACACTGCTAATGTCAAGATCAATGATGATTGAAGTACTTTCAGTGGAGAGTCATGTGTTGTATGGGACATTACACTGCTGTTGTGCTTATATTGGTGAGTTCTCACCAGAAGCTGCTGTCAGGAGAACAGAGGGCTGTGCATTTCTCTTGCTTGTATCCTCCAACCCCCTGATGACAGCATAGTTATTGTACTTTATAAGAAAACTTTGAAGTGAAAAACTCTAGTTTTCTATTTTTCACTTCTTTATTGCTATAACTGCAGTTTTACCTCACTTATAAATTATGCACTGTTTGCCCTCTTGAAATTGTCTGGTTTCTGAGTTTTATGCTTTTCAAATGTTTTTTCTTTCTGCACTGCTTTAGGTCACTTTGTATGGTACGTGACTCTGAGTGCTATTTATGGGAATTTGATTTATTGCCTTATTCTCACAAATCTAGCCAGTCTATTTATGTATTTGATTTCGCTCAGAACCACATTTTCCCCATAAACTAGTCTAACTTGGTTTTGAAAGTCAGTCCTTTCTGAAAAAGATCTACCTCACATATAGTCTTCAGTACTTTTTCAAAAGAGAAAAGCAATTCAGCCAAACTGATCTTTCTTACATAATTTTTCTCCTTTCTCTATTTCAAATAACATTAGAAGACTGCACCATTCTGGTTTCAAGATTTATTTCCCTGGGTTCTAAAATGTATCTCGTACAGCAACAGATTCACTCAATTTTTGTACAACAGATGGCTGATCGCTTAGATGGGGAAGATTGTCACAACTGGTCAAGAAACGTGGGATGTACGTGCTTACAGGAAGACATCTAATGAGGCTGGCTGATACAACATAGGACTTGTTAGAAACCCAACCCCTGGTTACCACAGGTTATCTGAAATTAGTCGCTTATGTTTAAGCAACTGAATATCCCAGTTGTATTGTGTCATTCTCGCTCTCTGAACTAAAATACATAGGTAGAGGTTCAAATGTGACTCCAAGGAGAAAGGGAGCCCAGTGTATTCCTTTCCTCTCTCTGCAAAGGAGGCATTTCCTGCCAGCAGTGTTTGGTGTGGCTGCTGCTGCTGCTGTTCTGCTGCTTGGAGCCCATGTCCACAGCGGGATGAGAGTGTGACAGCAACCTAGTGAAGCTCAGCAAATAGAAAATTCAGAGGTAAAATGGAATGATTTTTCTTGCCGTCCTCTGTTCCTGACCCAAATGAACTGCAAAGCTGAGGCTTGAGGACAGCATCACCCATGCCTTAAGTAGATGCAATTCCACAGATTCCAAGGGAGTTGTTTTCATGCAAAATAGACTTGAATTTAACCCAGAGGTAACAAAACCCTTTGGAAGTAAAACTACTGGCAGTTTTAAAAACATTTAAAAAATACCCACTACACACTTTTTATGTCTGCTTTATACAGCTGAGCAGATGCTTTTATCGTCTAAGATTAAAGTGGAAGGAGTTATGAGCACTGTGTAAGATAATGAACCTTTGTATAAACTACCTGCCTGAGAGAATATGTGTCTACATGTTAATAAGGCCAATATGCAGGGACAAACCATTTTGAGTACTTTGATTCATTTTTTTTTTTTCTATGCCTCTTTTTGGGCTCTGTGAAAGCTCTGATGAGATCTTACCTACATCCTGGCTGTGTGGGAGTCGATTCTTCCTCCAAATTGTCTGTTGTTATCCTAGCAGGAGGTTTGCCCAGTAGGCTGATGTAAATTAATGATTAGACAAGGGTTTCATATATTTTCTGCTTTGGATCATAGCTACGTAGTTTCACAGTTCTTTGAGACTAGCTTTGTACCAGTTTAGCTACATCAAATTTAGAGAAGTTGTACTTGATTTATGGTGAAAAGCAGATGAGAAACAAGACATTTATAAATCCTTTGTCATTTAAATGAGCTGGAGAAACGTGGCATTTCCATTCTAATGTAACTTCCTCCAGACATACAGTAAGCTCAGTGCCTGCCCTGCCTGCCTTGGTGTTAACGATGAGGAGCAGCAGGATGCTGCAGAAAGGGCAGGGGCCAAGGCACAGTCGACCTGCACTCTGAGTGCTGCTACTGAGGGCAACTAACTTCATCTCTCTGGCTCTCTATCTCCTCTCATTCTGCATTCAGATGATAAACTTCAAGACAGGACTGCCTATTGCTATGTAAAGGCAACATGTGTAACTCAAGAGGGGGCCTTGACTACGTTTTAGACTGTGGTTGTATTGTAGTTCAAAATACAGTCATGGTACAAACACTGCTGGTTTTAGTGTCCTGGCATTGCTCATTTTGAAGGTTGCCGTCTCCTAAGTGTGTGGAGAAGGTGTGTGTACAAACCTGGGATGCTATCTCAGAGTGGTTATGCCTGGGTGTCACTGATGCTTTTGTGCCTGGTGAAAATATTTAAATCTTAGTGCCATGTTGTTCTGTGAGCAGTTGAGCAGTTGTTCATGTAGCAGTTTCATTATCCAGCAGTGGAAACAGCCTATTGAGCATAGAATTTGTTTCCAAGGGAATTGTTTCCTGGCCTCTAATCAAGTGGATGTTTTTTAATGCTATAATATCAGATTGTTCAGTGTTGTCATATGGGTACTCTGCAATGTTTTTCTATTGTTACAACATCAACATTTCATTAAGCTGAACATTATTGTGCAGTTTCAGTTATCTGAGTCTTGCTTCTGCAGACATTTCTAACACCTCCATGTTAAAGCTAAATGTTTAATTTATGTATTTATCTGCTTCATATGAAAGAGAGGGAAGCTCCTAGTACTAGCCAGGCAGTGGAGAACTGCCCCCAAAATATGCCAGGAAGGTTACCCTAAACTGTGCATATAAATCCCTTAGTAGAACTGCTGATTTACTATACCTTTGCCTTTGAAGATATGATTTGAAATTTAAGTAAAACTAATAGTAAACATAACAACTTGAAAAAGTAATATAGCCTGATGACTCAATACCTCTGGGCAAAGCAACCTGCTTAGGATATAGCAAAAAGATTGAATAGTTTTTTTTTTTAATGATCTAAAAATTACTGGCTGGAGTTTAAATCAGATGAATTTGTATTGGTATTTGACACAACTGCCACAGACACTGCAGCAATTAGGAAATGGAAGCGGGTAGTGAAGACTGTCCCCTTTCATATAGATTTCTGTATGCACGCTTCAGTCTTGTTTCAGTGGGACAGTGCCTGTGTTTTAAGATAAACCATACCTAAATGCTATATCAGGATAGGGATCAATAGAGGAACATATGGATTTGGTAGATACCTTATCACCCTCTATTACTGAGAAGAAAGGTGCATAGGAAGTGGAGAGAGTGGTTAAAAAGGATGACTAGTACTGGCAGTGACCTCTTGCAGGAAATGTGTTTGGGAAGCACTTTGTTGTGCAGTGCCATGCACATCAGTGGAGAGGCTGCTGGAGACCTGACTGTGTGGGCTAATTATCTCAGCTGACCATTGCCTTTCATGGTAGAATTTGTGCCATCCAGATGGACAACTTTGTCTTGCCTGTTCCAACTTTTGTCCTTGCTAAAACCAAGGAAGAACCTGGGACTTTGGGGCCTTGGACAAGAGGGAGAAAGAGTCTGATAGCTATGGCAAGTCAGAGAGGGGCTTTATTCCTGTCCTACTACCATCATTTGTGTTTCCAACACCTAAAAGTGCATTTATATGAAAAATACAAACTAAGTTTATAACTCAAAGCAAACATAGGAGATGGGTTAACTCCGAACTTCCCTTCATCTGTTAATAACCAATTCAGACTTTCTCCTGTTTTCTGACCTGTGCTCAGATACCTATTTTCTGGTCCACTGTGAATCCCAGTCCAAATCTCACTCAGATACAGCTTTTTGCCTTCTGGCCAGTGATGTCTGTAAGTCTTGCTTGGACTGTTGTCGTGTGTAGCCTAACTGTCTGCACTGAGTGAATATTTCTCACTGGCCCATGGACTTGATTTTAATTATCATTTATATTTGGGTAATGTGGGGCATTGTGCTGTGTACCAGGGGCATGAGCATCTTTAGATGTTTAGAATATTTTATAAAATGTCATATCAATTTATACTGCTTTGAAATAATGCATGTAGCTTAAATAGGAAGTAACCATTTCAAACTCTGATAAAATTTCAGGTTGTTTACTTAATTAGCAAGCAGATCAATATACATGAAGGCAGAGACTTCAGTGGTTCTCAGGGGATTTAAGCACACTGGATTGGTGTTAATTAAATTAAATTAAAAAGATTAAATTGGACTGCTGATTCAAACTTTTTAACTGGCATTAAAATTTTAAATGCCGGTTGCATATACGTTATATCGAATACTATGATTTTCATAGTGCTTCAATATCATAAACGTTCCTTATGGCTATACTTTGCCTCAGGTTCTCTGCATCCATATGACTTCAACCCTGCCTTCAACTGCCGTAACATTGTGATCTATGTAGGTTTTTATTCTGAAACTAGTATGTTAAACTTTCACAATAAGGCAGTTAAATCTCAAACAGGTCCTGACAGCTCTATTAATCATGTAAAAGCCATGATTCTTTTTATGCATCTTCACAGGGGATTTTATGCCTAAAGAATTGCCTGTTTACATCTGAATAGTCTTAACAGAGGAAAAACAGCTCTCTGAGAATAACAGCCTCAAGACTGTCGTGGAACTGTGCTGATGGACCAGAGCAGCCAGGCCACTGACAATCAAGGAAGGCAGCAGCTGGTGATCAGAACTTTCCCAGGTAATTTAGTACACCACAGGCATTGTAATGGGTTCTTCAGTGGAAATGGGAAGAGCTGCTGAACAGGCACACACCACTAAAAATGCAAAACTGGTTCTGAAGTCAAGTAGACATCATCATGTAAGTAGAAATCTGCTTCTTATCCCTGCACAGATTTCAAAATGAATAAAAGACAAGGAAAAAAAGGGAAAGGAAAGAATGTGGTGCAATGTTTCTTTGATCTATGTCTTAAAGGGAGAACTGATTGACAGAAGGCCTGCACCCTGTTCCCAGGTTGCTGAAAAGATGTTTGCATAAATGAAGTGCAGCTGTCATGTTATCTGCTGTCACCTCACGGTCCTCCTTCATTTCTCACTACGCAAATATATCTTATTGTAGCAGCAGACAGTGCACAACCTGCAGCAACAGTCCATCATATTACTGACAAAGCAACCCACTCAGAGATACTTACTGAATTTAGCATTGTGGGAAGACCATGGAGCTTAGCTCAAGCCATGTTAAAATTGTGTTGATGTTGTTTAAAACCCTGTGTATTTAAGTGAATATTTTTGCTAGTGTCCCAGGAATTGTGAAGTAAGTAGCAGCCAAGAATAGGTAATGCTATAACCAATTTCCAGGTTTTCCCTAACTATACTGTAAATGCAAGAGCTTTCCTCAGTTTTGGTGACTATTTTGATCAATCTATGAACTTACCTTATTGTGGTCTCGGGAAGCTTAGAATGCTTTCCATAGAAATGGTTCTAGAAAACAGAGTGTGCATGTAATCCTCTGATTTACACAGCATGGCAGGACTTCAGTGAACTCAATATCTGAGGATTTTTTTTCTTTCCATAATGAAATTCAGTATCTTCCACAGAAAAATCCTCCAGTACCCTCTTTGTAGGATGCTCATGTACTAAATGTTCATAACTACGTCATGGCTTATTTTATGTCATATTACTAAATAATCCTGTCAGAGAAAGTCTTCCAGGCATGTTATAGTTATAGCAGCACTGCAGTACTGTTGTGTTAGGCAGAGCATGACACAAAACAGGAGAAAACCCCTGGGGGGGTTTACAGTGAGCAAAACAAGGTGAGAAAGGATTCAGAGGTGAAATGGAGTTGAGGATATGCTCACACTGTAGGCTAGGGTCAGGGTCAGGAAGAGAATTCAGAGATTTTGTTTTCCAGAGTTGTTGTCTTTGGTTTAGACTCTGTTATCTCCCTAATCAAAGACTACCTTCCCCTTAACTGCTTATTGCTCTTATCTTCTATGCTTGGGTTTTCCTCCTTGGCTGTATACTAGAGAAATACATCCAAAACCAAATGGATATTTTCAGGTAGCTGTTATGAGTATTAAACGTTTATCTGGGGAAATAATGGCCATTTCAGGTAGCTAGTTCATGTAAGAACAGCTCTATAGGTTATAATGAGAAATAGATGCTTACAGAGTTTTGTACAAATCTGTATTTATCATATATTTTCCTCTGCATATATTATCCTCTTAAGCAACAACACGTTATGGACTAGTGTTTAGCAAAGATGAGGCTGTCAAAGGAGTATCTGCATAAATAAGAAAAACACAGTTTACCATAAAAGACGTCCCTATATAAGGATGTAAAATCGCAGATTTTTGAAATGTGACAAATTTTTTTCAGCTAAGCTTAATTAATTAGTGTAATTGCTCTAGTGAAATCTAATCTTTAATAACATTTACCCACAGAAATGCAAAGTACAAAATAACAACAGCATGGCACAGTAAGAAATGGGTCAAAGCCACATGTAGTGGTGGTTGTTACGTGAACCTGGTCCCATGGTGACATGACTGCTTCTAATTTTCTTCCTAAATCATGAGAACAGTGTGATCTAGTTTTCCGGTTACAGAGGAGGCTAACAAAAAAGTCATATTGAAACCCACTGTATTGGCCTTGTACGTGTTCCTGAGGACTGAAGAAAATCAAATGCTATATCAGTGTTAAATAAACAAATAAATAAAATAGTGTGGTAAGATGACTACAGAGGCGTTAGATTGGCATTGGCTCAGGAGAAGTCATGGAAATCCTGGCTTGGAATGTACTCAATAAAGGATTAAAAGACAGCAGCATAAATTACATGGTACTATAGAATGTAAGTCACAGCATGATTTTTACTGTATCTGACCAATGTGAATTTTATGCCAAAAATGAAGTTTTGAGAGTTTCAAAAAAAGAGTGGCAAGAATGATTTGAAGTCTTGAAGACACATCTCATAGTAACAATGTGAAGAATTATCTTTGACCACATCAGTCTGTTTGGTTTATTCAGAAGTAAGCAAGAAGTTACTTGTCCTCTACAAGAACTCTAGTGGGGATGCAGTTTCTGATAGCAGAATGTTCTTTAATAGAGGATAAAAAGACATGTAAGTGGTTACAATCTGAAGCTAGACAAATTCACACTGGAAATAAAATGTACATTTTGTAGCCAGGAGAGTTAGATGCCAGAACAGTCTACGTTAGGAATGGGTAAAGTCTGTGATGATTTAAGACTGAATAGTAGATGTATCTTAAATGATGCATTACACCTCAGGCAGAAGTTATGGGACTGATGCAGAAATTGTTGGGTGGGATATTCTTGTAGCATGAGTTACACAAGCAGCCAGGCTACATGTTTATAATGGTCCTCATAGCCTTAAAGTAGATAGAATAAGCTCGCATTTGTTAAAGCTCACAACAAAGTTGATGGTATAGACACAGAAGACCACTATGTTGAATTCATTTAAAGGACTGTTGTGTATGCTTGTGCTACTTAAGACAGAAGAGAGATAGGACGAATCCCTGTTTCTCTGCATTGGTATGGAGAATGTGCATAGGCAACTTGATTTTATGATGGAGAAACAAGCTTTGGACTAGATGACATGACAAGCTGGAAAGATATGCAATGGTGACAAGGATCAGTGCAACAGGAAAGAGCACTATAAGAGCGGGGCAGAGAATGGAGAATTCAACATTTTGATAAATTTTTATATTTTAAGTTATATTTTAATTGAAATTCTGCTCTGTGGTTGTGCTGGATTTTGGGTGGCTTGTCTTCCAGGATATGATACGGATACTATGATACTGGATTCTTATTCAGGAGGAAAAGAAATATTTGGGACATTCCTGGCATCAACCTAAAAATGTTTAAAAGAAACTTTGCCATTACTGTTTACAGCCTTGTGTACATAAAGCATTTTGTTTGTTTTATTGATTGGAAGGAGTCCCTGTTCTTGCTAACTCAGCTACTTTTACTGTTTAAGTATAAGTCACAATCTGGTGGGAAATGAAACACTGTTGTTTGTACATTATAGTCCCTTGTCTTCGAGTATAATTGCAATTATGTTCTGTAGTTATAACAAATACTCTGAATGTATTATAAGGGAAGGAAAAACCTGCTGCATTGCAGTCCAGAGCCTATTTCCAATTCCTAATATAATTTACTGACAATGAATTCTGCAAATTATTCATAAAACAGCAGTGGGCCTCATTTAACAACATGACAGGGCTGCATGTAATTAGAACTATTTTAAAGTGTTTTTTTCCCCCTATAGATCAATTGTTCCTGCTATCAGTGTTGCTAAAACTGCGCATACAGTTTTTCACTGTAAAGTGCAGTGCAACCGTCTGAAGTATCTGGATCTTAGTCTGTTTAGTACCCGGGGAATGCTCTAGGTGATTCAGTCTCCAGTGACCTGCTCTGAATATGGCTTATCTGTTTCTTCTCAAGAGTTAGCGAATGTACGTAGCTTTGCAGAGACACTTGGAGCCATGCTCTACCCAAGTTTATTCTAAAGACTGGACAGAACCATTGTAGGGGACACATTTCATCCAAAGGAGAGTCAACAATAACAAACTTTTATTTACTCATCCCAGTATGATGGGAATTGTAATTTCACCAAATTAGCCCATTTCTCTGACATGCCAAAGTAGAAAGTATACCTTTCTGGTATGTGCATTGAAAAGTCTCTCTGCTATCACTTCAATTACAACGCTTTGCATTTTACATGAAATCTTAATTTTGTGACAGATTTCCAAGGTATTGGAACCCAGTGTCACTGAGATGGTAGTCACAGTCAAATTTGTCTGAAGGAACTGGTAAGTATCACTTGCCTTTCTGAAAGCAACTACTTTGTTAAGTCTGCTTTAAGCTACTTGATAAAGTGACTGGATCAGAACATGGTTCTTTCTGAAGACTGTAACTCTCCTGATAAAGTGCTACCAGAGTCCCAGAATCAGGCAATGCTGATAGAGGCTGAGGGAAGAAATGACAGGGAATAGGAGCTGCTACTTCATGATCTTTCTATTGCAGAGTTTGAGTGTGAAATCCTAAAAAAAACCCAAGCAAAAAACTCTAATATTCCAATTTCTAATGTTTAAAAGCTTAATTCAAAACTCACTGAAGTCGAGGGGGTCTTTCCATTAACTTCAGTGGGGTTTAGATCAAGCTGTGAAACTTTAATGAATGGCTGTTATGTTCCATTTAGATAATTATTTCTTTCTCCCTTTTCAGATTGTTCAAGTTTGCTTTGCCCGCAGCATTATTTTGCATGTCATTTGCCTCTCTACTGTTTCTACACCAGTGGTTTAACTATAAATGGGACTTAGATTAGCTATATAAGTGTGTTTTCTGAGTATATGTTGAACATTAATACATGTTTACAAATCATAAAGCCAGCATATGTGCATTTAAGTCAGATCATGCCATACAAATTTAGGAGGTCAGTCCTGTATAAGAGAAATTATAGGTTAAAAGGGTGGAACATTGCTCATCTTTTATGCCCAGTTCAGCATTTCCTTTCTCAATCCCCACCTTGTCAAGCCTTTGCAAATGTTAACTACTCAATCACATTATTTTTCACGATATGGGGAGTAAGACTGGTGTATCAGATGGAAGGAGTGTATCTAATCATAAGCACAGTAGATTCTGAGAGCCAAATTCTCAGGTGAGCTTAAACCAATAGTGTACCATTAACTTCTGCAGGCTGTGGTGACTTATCTCCCCTGGTGACCAGGTCCAGGCATTCTCCAAAATAGAAAGGACAGTTTATAAAAAGGGATGAACCTTCCAAGGAACATGTTCCTCGTGACTTTTGTTTCACAATTTGTGCACAAATATGCTGTTCCATTGTACATTTAAAATAACACCTGGACCATATAAGACTCAGTTTCCATCCTTGAGATTCTGTAAAGAGTAAACCACATGATTAAAAATTTAAAAATTCAGTTTCTGACAGAGTTTTCTCATAAGTGAATCATATTTGATGAAAGGCCAAGAAAAAACATCAACTTTCATTAGCAGTGTAAGTGTTTTCAGTTCATTAATTCCTTAGAGTGATGCTTGGAGGTTGAAGAAGTCCCTAGTGTTTCCTTGGGATCTCAACAGGTGCTTCTGAAGCCCATTTGGAACCTTATGAGGTTCCTGGGGACTAACAAATTAGTACAAAGAGACATGTATGGGGGTCGGATTCTGCCCTGCACCTCAATTCAGCACTCCATCCTCCTAGTCATGGCACTTAAACACATATTTTAATAGGCTATTGCTTGTGCATGTTTAAGTGCTTTGATGAAATGGTGCAGATGGGAGGAGAGGAAGATTTCTAGGAAATTACAGTACAGGTAGAAAGAGGGAAGCAGATAAACAGAAATATGGTGGTTTGTAGAAAGAGGCAATGAGAGACAGGTGGTGCTGTATAAGGGAGATTTGTTAATTGGAAAATATATTGCAAAAATTCAAGGGACAGAGAGTCCTTGAAAAAACCAGGCATTGTTTTTCCCAGAATGGTGGAATCTTTGAGAGGGCAGGGAGCTCCTCTGAAGTCATTTGTCTTGAATGATGATGTCCACTGGAATAAGAAAATCTTACTTTCTCTCAAGCTGAGATGTTTAATTTTAGGATTGGCAAGAAATTTATGAGACCTTTTCATGAAGTTAAAGTGTGTCCTAAAAAAAAAAAAAAGGGTTCAAAAGTTAGTTTTCAATCTATGAAAACAAAGGTTGTCTAGAACATTCAGAACCATTAATAGAGAGTGAAGGCAAACCTTCACAAAACAGCCACCAGTTGGCAGTGCTTATGTGGCCTGCTAAGACCTTGGCTCACACAGAAATCCTTGACTTGGCTTTTAAAGCACTCCTGCGTAACCTGAATGCCAGGCACAGACTGGCCATCATTTCTGGCCTAATGAACATTTAAAACAAGACAGCTTAACAAGAGAAACTGAACCTGTAGGTCAGGCAAGGGCAGTTGCATGAGATTCCTGCTTATTTTTGAGTAGGTATGTCTTGCCTCTTTTTGCCTTATTGTCATAAAAAAATCTGCTCTGGCCCATAAGAGATGTTTGCACAAAAATACAATAACATTTATCTCCACTTTTGCAGAGAGCCCCTTGGGGGGGGTGGGGGTGGAAAGGCATTAAAACAAATTCATAAGTAAATTTTCTCCCTTCCCATTTATATGCATAAATAGTTTCTCACCGAGTAGTCCATCAACAAACATGCAGTAGCACAAAGGCTTGGTAAGGAAATTAATTAAAAAAGAATCTACATTTGGGTTGTTTTTTTACAGCCCTGGCATTCGGTTATGTGTGACATTCAGCTGTTGTCTTTTTCAATAGAAGCTCTTTCACAGTTTCCCTTTCAACAGCTTGAGATGGTAAATGCTAACAAAGAACTATGTGACCGTTTCCCATATTGATAAGGGAATCCAGCTGACTTCTGTAAACAGGTCTTTTTCTTTTTAGAAGTCTGCCAGCATCAGGGCTTTGAAACTATGTATAGTAACCATTGCTGCAGGAATCCAACTGGCTTTTAAAGAGGGATTTTAACCCGTAATTTCATCTCACCTGTGGTGTTGCATGAGTGTGGGAAGGCAAAAGAGGCAAGGTGGGCATTTCTCCTCCTGTGCTAATGAGGCTGATCCAGCTGGCATATTTAGATGAGCAGAACCAGGGCTCCTGTCCTGTGTCTTTGTGCAACCACTTTCAGTCCAGGCAGTTGCTGTCCTTCTGCAGGCTGTGCAATGCGACTCTTCAAAGGATGTTCTCAAGGTGAGAACTACTCAAGGGCAAAACCATAACGCTATCAGTAGGAGTAGTAATGTAAATGGGAATCCTGGTGCCGTTGGTATTAAATAATACTTTTATCCTGGTATTTGCTGATAGGCAAAACTTCTATTCAGACTTACATACACACTGAATTCTTTCAGCATAACCTTGCTTTTAGAGCACTGAGATATCTCCCTGGCCCTGCTTGTCATCTCTAAGGTACCTTAAATAACTCATCTCACATCTCTCTTACTCAGCTTCCTTACATCAAAAATAAGATTAAACATACCCATTTCCTTTGTGAAAGAGTAGCTAAGAGCTACCAGTAACAAGGACTATGTGAGCGTCAGAGGTTTCCGATACTACTGAGGGGAGGAAATGGCAGTTGCAGGAGAAGGTTAAAGTGCAGCCAGGTAGCCTGGGATACAAAGCTGTCCTGATGAAGCAGGCCACTGACCCATTGCAGCATGGAATGAAGATGAAATAGCCAGAGGAGCCTCTCCAAGCCTTCCTTCCAATGGAAGGAAGTGTCTCTGTTTCCTCAGTCCTTGGACAAACAGTGGTACAGCTTCAAGCCTGTGAGCCTCTGACATACAGCTTCACCCTCAAGTACATGAAATGACTGACAACCTGTTGTTCCAAAAAGAATGAGCCATGTGAAGCGTTAGCCTGATCACAGCCCCCTCCTTACCAACAGAGGTGCTGATGCTTCAGTAAGACTGACAGCGTTCTCTTGTACTTGTGTGAAGGGAGAAGGAGAGAATAAGACCCTGCAAAGTATTGGAAGGAGGGTGACAACATACGGTGTCCAGCTCTGAGATCATGCAGTTCCCATGGACAATACAGATCAGCATCTTAGAAAGCTTTCAGCTATCTGTTTCCATAGATCTTTGTTCAGTAAAGCACAAAACCATGCCTTATTTACAGTCAAATGCATGCAAACACATGTTGGTAGTGATGATTTACAGCTGTGTTTATATGTTTTGTGAAAGAAGGCTGATGAGTTCAAAAAAAGCAGATACACAGGTCTGTCTTGTGGTAGCTGGGAAGTGGTAGAAGAGCTCAATGACAGATAAGTCTCTGCCATTTCACTTGCAATAATGACTGAGATTCTTTTCATACCATGTATTTCCCAGAGACGTAATTTATTACACAGAATTTCCAGGACAAAACTACAGCCCATAAAGAGAATGGAAGTTTAATTTTACTTTCAGGTAGGCAAGTTTCTTTTTAATTTCTTTTCTTTAACTGCTTTCTTTGGAACTCAGGACTCTCTCCTCTTTGGGACTATAGTCAGACACTTAACACCGTACCTGTGTCATATTTCTACAGCTGAATATGGCCAGACACAAAAATCCCTGGCAGGCCAGAATCTTCTGGGCTCAATTAGTGTGAAGTGTAGAACTCAAAGGTTGAGATGCATGCTAAAATGGAAAGCCCCAGGTGACCTTAAGATACTCTCTCTAACAGTTCTGGTTCCTCACAGATGCTCTCTTTCCTTTTAGTTTTC
Organism: Strix aluco; assembly: GCF_031877795.1. Classification (NCBI taxonomy): domain Eukaryota; kingdom Metazoa; phylum Chordata; class Aves; order Strigiformes; family Strigidae; genus Strix; species Strix aluco. The sequence goes on along the minus strand of NC_133945.1, from coordinate 17,673,242 downwards.
CCCTGATTTTCTTGAGGAAAGTAGTCCTTCAAGATAAGCATAGTACTTCTCATTCTAAAATCTAAGCTCAGTCTCTTTCTGTACATTGTACAATGCCAGAGCGTTACACACCGATGCAGTTAGTGACCTGCTGTAATGTTAATAAAATATTCAATGCAGTAGGTTGTCCTTGCCTTTCTGGAGGAGAGTAGGAGAGGGACAAGATGGTAAAAAGAGCTTTACTTGCCTTGTGTTCCCACTTCAAGCTCTCTTGTGATGGGCCACAGTTTCCTATGTTGGGCAACTCCAGAGCTCCTTAAAGACCTGAACAGGAGCTACAGTGCTGCAACAAAACTGTGGGGACGCAGAAGTGTGGTAGGCATGTTTCCTTCACTTAGTTGCTGCTGTGCGTGCTCTGTTTTGCACTCAGAGGTAACAAATCACTTAGAGTAAGGAAAAGACAGAATTGTGGCTCCCTTTCTTCTCTGCATTCACCTGGAGAATTTATTGGGCGTTGAAAGGCATTTTGGCTCCAGTGCTTGAGAGGTGACATTAGAAATGACATTTCCATGGGCATGCAGAGGGATTATGTCTCTACTCGGGCTGTGGCTAAGGGATAATCAGGAGGTAAGTCAGACAGAAACTGTGTTCCAAATTGCTGCACTGGGATGTTCATAGCAGCTTCTTTCTCAGCTGTATCCACACTACAGCATAAACTGTGAACCACATACTGTAGAATGGGGGGAAAAATACATAAGGCTGGTGGCCACAATGCACACAGACACATAGGACAGTGTAATCCATCTTTAAAAGCAGTTTTTCTATCTCCAACTTTGGGAATTTTCTAGATTAATTTCTTCTTCCAAGTTTTCTGGGAATTTTTGTTCACGTCATGTTTGTTTCTCAAGAGGAACTGTGTAACTGCTGTAGCTTTCCCTGCTACCTATGCATTCCTGCATTAAAAATAAACAAATAAATAAAAAAATTCCAGGTATTTTATCTTAAAGCTGTGACTTTACAATTCCAAATCAACTTACGGCAATAGGAATTCATGACCAGTGTGCTCTTCTATATGGCCTCACTCCAGCAAAGCACTTAAGCACATGCTTAATTTTAATTTTGAACTAAATGAGGCAGTGAATCACATGCTCCAGTCTCAAATGAGGTTAAAATTAAAATTAACCATTTGTCTATACTTTCCTGGATGAAGGCTGTGTACACTATTTCCACTTATTGCCAGCATTTCCATTACTGTGAAATATTAATTCTCACTTTTTACCATCTATTTCTTCATAGTTCTTGAACAGTTTTCTTTGCCTCTTCATCAGATGGATCTTATTTCTGTGAAAACCTATGATATCAATTTGGCGTACGCAAACTGATATCAAGATAGAATCCCAAGGCTATTGCCCAGTGGAATTTTTTCTTTTTTTCCTTTTGAGACTCCTTTAGCTTACTCCCCATCACAGATATATAAGAATTAAAAGGGAATTTAAAACAGCTAATGTTGTCTCTTCTGGTCAAAGATTTTTAAAATCATATTTGCCAGATTGAAAATACCCTAGAGACTGGAAGGGTTTGTGGTGATTTCAGTCATTTGATTAGAAGCAAAAAATCAGAAATTAATTTCAGTCAGTTCTACACTCAACATCTTTTGAGAGATGGAGATATGGTGATCCTATTCCTACATCTTATGTTGTAAACCATTCAGCTGGAGAATATAAAAATGATCTCTCATCCCTTTTATTAATATGGCACAAACTCCTTGATATCTATCAGAATAATTGGGCAATGTGCAGAAAGAAATGGAGGGAACACATTTAAGTGGCTGACAAGAGTCTAGTTTGTTTTTATTTTCTGTTAAAATGTTATTCTGTGCAGGAATGGCCATGTTCACAGCTTCTTGTAATTGACCTAGAGCTTTGGGCCTGTAGATATCTGAGGGATTGAATGCATATGGATTGTGTGTGGCAGCACTTAGAAAGGAGCGAGGCAAAACAAGTTGTCAGGGAAAAAAAGGCACTTTTATGGTTGATATTCTTCAACTGCTGGTTTACATTTCTTCCTCCCTTTAACTGTGTGTTAGGAGCGCAATGAAGAGCTTTTTCTCCTCTTAATCTCTGCATTTCCTTGTATGATTTGATCCCAGCTCTCAGTGGAGCCTCATACTCAGTTTCTCCATCCCAGGAATGTGGAAGATTCTGGTTTCCTCAGCCCTCTCCTACGGCTCTGCTGGAGCCTGAGGGTCTCGCCTTTGCTGAGTCAAACTGCTGCGTGGCTGTGTCCCAGTCTAGGAAGTACACACATTTCATGAAGGTGGGAAGGAGCTGGAAAGCACTAACCTGAGTTTAATATCCTGAACTGGATTAAGCTGTTCCTTTACAACACTTGAGGGGAGGAAAAAACCAACCCAGGATCACATTTTGTAGCCCACACCGTTACATTTGTTTCCTGTACTCCTTTTCTGCAGCTGATTGTTACCTGTTACTGCTCTTAATGAGGGGGCCAGTCCTAGTCATTTGCATAAATAGGAAAGATTTGTGCTCCAGGAACCGCATTCAAAACTTGCGCCAGCTATTGTACATATTGCTAAATAATATTTTTTAGAGCTTTTTATACTCCTTTTTTTATCTCTTTTATGGTGGAATTTTCCCTTAAACTTTAGAAAAATATATTGATTCCTTGGGTCAATTAACAGAAATATTAAATTTCTGGTTTTGTTGATATGAGTAATTTCCTATGTTTACTTAGTGGCAATGTTTAAAAAATGCTAACTTTATGAATTTATTTTAATAGTCCTGACACTAAGGATTAATTTTGTATCTATTAATTTGCTGTACATTTCCCTTGGTATTTAAATCTTCCACTTCAGCTAAACTGACATTACTCAAGCATTAGGTAAGGGCTACTTACAAGAAAGTTTAATTTATGGATGATTCTGAAGAGCCACCAGTAGTATGTGAGCTGAACTCAAGGTGGGAATTCCTCTCTCTCTATGCTATCCAGTGTACACAGTTGTTTTGTGTGTCTCCCTTACAGGCGCAGCATTTTAGGCAAATAAACATCATCCTGATGAAGTTTAGGCACGGTAAATATGCAAGGAGGGAGATATATCAATGCTTGAGCTGGATTTGCAAAGACTCATACGAGTTTGATGGAACTTCTGTTAATTTAGAAGTCCAAGGGAATTGAGAACTATAAGCAAGTGCATCCAATCCCAAGCGAACCATCCTTTGTTGGTTTTTAATGCGGAGAAACACGTTTGGTGCTGGCCTGATCAAGCTGAAAAATTACCTCAATTTATAATTAGGGATAATTTCTGTGCTCCTCTGGCCAACGTGGACAAAAAGAGGACAGGCATGAGGGCAAAGGAAGGTTCATTTTAACTTGATAGCTCTTATCTGTAGTATTGCGGGATTGGCTTGGTAGGCAATAGAAGTAACACAGTTAAAGTGATTTAGAAAGAAATGAATTAATATAATTTCTTAATATGTCACATTTAATTGTTCTACTTGCCTAAAGCACATCTAAATTAGTAAGCTCATGTCAGGAAATGTTTCTGTGTGCGAAGGCCCCAGCAGTAAGGTAGGTTTCCTCTCACAGGTGACCAGTGCAGTAAGATCCCATGTTTGTTCATAGCAAGCACACACTAGCTGATATGCCAAGAAAGGAAATTTTGAACCTATTTGAGAGGCCCTCCTAGAGGAGAGCTTAATTACATGGGCAAAGTTGCTGTTTGTGTTTTTTCATTCATATTTGATAAGAATTAAGAAAATGAAGGCTGGGGTTTTTATAAGTGCTTAAGGCCCTCTCAGTCAAGACAATTGAAAGGTGGTCTTTAATGGTCCAGCCAGCAACCGTGTTCAGAACTGAACAACAGGAGGTGTTTTAAATATTCTCAGACTCCTACACAAATGTCCAAGGGCTTAATCTTGTAATATATATGTATATGCACTATTGTACGTAGGTAAGCCTTTCTCCCACTCTTTGTCTTTCTCAGATTTTCCTCTTTTATTTAAACATCTTTTACTCTCTCTCTGGGTTTTTTTCATTTGTTTTTTTTTGTGTTTTTTTTTTTTTGTTTTGTTTCTTTTGATTTTGCATTCATTGCCTGCCTCTTTCCAGTTCCCTGCAATCTTTTTTCAAGTGCTGTCATGATCCTGTGGTGCTCCAGCATACCCTGACTCTTTTGGTGTTTGGGAGGAGAACGGATGTCTCCATGGACCCCTAGAGCCATGCCTTCATCACCCACTGCTTCCTCAGACTCTCCTGTGTCATATCCAAGATCCTGCTCTTGAACAGTATTTTAACCCTTTCCAGGCTGAGTGTGACACAATCTGAAGTTGTTTATATACTGAGAGAGAAAAGTTTTTTTCTCTGTGCAAAATTCCTTTATGTCATGACCCAGAGACATGGGTAACAGGTAAGAAAAACCAACAAAGCCAACCAAATGGAATATCCTGCAAGCTCAAGGTGAACTTGCATTTGCGCAAGGCTGATTCTTTCCTCCCTCCCTAATGAATGGTATCTTTCACCAGCTTTAAGGAGAAAAAAAAAAATCAAATAATGGATAAGGTAAGAAACCTTAATGAATAAGTCTATGGTGATAATTATGTCATAGAAATTAAAAAAGGTATTTTATCATTATAAGCTAATCCTAGCTTCAATTTAGAGCAGGGATTCCGGGATTTTTATTTGTGATATAAGCGAAAGGGAATTGGAACCCTGGGAACTCCCAAATTATCATTGCCTGGAAATCTGATGTCAGAGCCTTGATGCTTTCACAGGACTGGAGGCACACACTTTGTGATAGCACAGCTTCAGTTCCCAGTTTTCTAGGGGCTGTACAAACACACACAAGACCGCCAGGTTACGTAGTTTAAAGATCATTGGTACCATGGCTCTGCCATGGACCTACTGTTTCACAGACACTCTGGAGACTGAGGGAGCAAGGCAGGGGCACACAGTGTTATTCTCAGGAAAACAAGGTGTTGCCCTGAGATGCCAAATACCGCTTCTGCAACACTTGTCTCTGCATATTGCATCCAGACTACAGCAAATTAAGCTAAATTGTTTCCACCACTAAGCAGATTTCACCAAAGTACATGGGAGAATGGCTACAGAGACTAATCACCAGAGAAAGTGGCATGAATCCTGAGGTAAGGAGAAATGACAGCACTGTGTCTGACATGAACTTAGGTTAAAAATTTAGAAAAAACACACGTTTAGTATCTTCTTAACAGGGCTACTGGGACTCCAGCTACTCTGTACTCTGATGATCACCTATAATGTTAGATGATGACTTTGTCAATGATTTGCAGAAATTGGATGTATGTGGGTTTTTTGTTACTGGTTCTCTAGAAGGAAAGGAAGAATGTTTATATAGAAACTTTGAGGTGGTTGGCTGTGCTGACAGGAAATTGCTGAAAATATGTCAACGCCACAAGTGTAACAAGGAAGAGCTACAGAGGTCACACATTAAGAGATCCATTTTGATTTTATTCTGACTAGAAAGAATGTAGGCAGGGCTATTAGAATAACAGCCTGGATTTGGAAATCCATTTGATAATGGTCATCTTGCAGTACAAATAAAGTACAAGCAAATTTTTTACTAAAGGAAATCATAGAATAATATACATGTGAAGGAACCTGTGGAAGTCTCTAGTCCAACTGCTTGAAGCAGTCATAATTTCAATGTTAGTTCGGGTGTCTCAGGTCCTTGTCTCCAATGATGGAGATTTCACAGCCTCTCTTGGCAGCCAGTCCCAGTGTTTAAACATGTTCACCATGAAAAATGTTTTCATTATATCCAGGTGGAATTTCTCTATTTGTAGCTTGTGACTGTTGCCTCTGTTTTCTCTGCATATCTCTGAGAAGACTCTGGCTTAGTCTTCTTTATCGTCCCTCCTTTAGGAAGTTGAACATGGTAATAATATCTGAAGGCTCCTCTTATCTAGGATGAACAAATGCAGTCCTCTCAGCCTTTCCTCACAGGATAAGTGCTGTACTCCAGGCCCCAACCATCCTGGTGCCCTTCTGCTGGCTTCCCCCTGTTGGTAGAAATCTCTCTTTAAAAGTGGCATGTAACTTTGAACCTTCATGTAGGAAGTGAAGATAGGATCTTGATTTAATGTCACTTCAGAAAGATAAAAGTTGGTGTGATCAAATTCATCCCACTTAACTCTAGCTGGTACGTACTGGGGGCTATTTCTACATGCACAGAGACACCTCCAAATTCCTGGTTGGATGCATACTACATACTCCTTTATTTTTATTACAAAAATAAAACAAAAGAAATTCATGAATACATACCAGAAACAGCGCACCATAGATTAAACGGCTCTATTCACTCAGTCAGTACAACTAAATCCTTACACCAGGTATCTCTATATCATGTCAAACATAATGTGTGCCAAAACTTTGCCTCAGAGTGGAGACCCCACAAAAGATGTTTAATATCCAAAAATTTCTGGTTTGGTGGTTTCAGTCCACTTCTCTTTGTTCCAATTATGTTGAAAATAATGAGATGGTTTCTCTTACCTGTTTCTCCTCCTCTTTGTAGTGTATTGATTGCTTTACACTTGCTTAGAAAGATCAATATTCCATTAGGTAGCAGAAGAATGTACTATAGCAGAAAACAACCTGGCTGTTGCCAAAATTGAAAGCTCAGTGTCGAAAGACAAAAGTTTTTTTTCAAAAGTGGAATGAAAATCTTTTGAGTAACTGAACAAATGATGGTGTATTTCTACAGACCTGCTGGCAGGGTGTAGCTGTTATTGTCAAGAGAAATTGTTTTGCCCATCTCCACCAAATCTTCATTAAGTCAAGGAAGCACCTGATAAATGTGCTAAAGGAAACAATTCAGCAAGATGGTACCAAGCAGGAGTACATTAGAAGAACCATAAAATGATGCTCTGTTTAACTTCACTGATACATAGTGCACAGACAGCCACAGAGATATTGTCACACCTAATGCTTGTTTTGTCCTGAAGCTTGTGTTTCTCTACTGTGAGACTTGTGCAAATAAAGCCAGCACAGTTTGGCTTTCTCAGTAGCTACTTTCCAGAGTTTTGGAAGGTGTATGTGATGTTCTTCTTCTTTCATTTTCTTAATTGCATTTTCATAATGAATAGGAACCTGTATAATCATATAATGAGGCACTGTAATTATGATGGGTACAGATATAATTAAAAATCTTTACAATATATCATGAATAAATGTAGGTTTTCTACAATGAAGATATTTTTAAAGATTAACAAGGGAGTTATTTTTATTTGCAGGTTTGGAGTCAAAGGATTTACTAGCTAATGGGAGGTATGCATCTATTAAAATCCAGCGCTTCGCATATTTAGAAAAAAAATTTAGCCTGGCATTCCTGGAAATATTAATTAATATTTTCAAGCCTTAATAGAGCCCAGATTCCTCCCTGTACAGATGGTATACAACAGATGTGGGGAGCCCTTAAGAAATTTTATTATCGAGACTCTGTTTCTCAGATGTCCAAAAAAGAGGCACCAACATGTTTCAGGACTGGCCCCACTGTGTTCTCCAAGGAGTAACACTGGTGAAAAGTTTGACTCAATGCACAAAGGGTTGCTACACTTGTTTAAATGCTTGAATGGGCCCTGGAAGTACTGAATTCCTCTAAGTCTCTTATATCATGTGCATGTTTTAACTTTAGGTCACAGTGGCGTCCTTAGTATAACCCCAGAGTTCTGCCAGATTATTATTTTTAAGAACTTGTTTTTGTAAATATATCTATAATTTAATAATGAACCCATTTTACAATTCATTTCTTGATAGATGAGAATAAATTCCTTTAGAAATAATACTCAGATTAGACATTTTTTTTTAAGAAGACAAACACTAATATTAGAGACAAAGTGCATTGTGCACACATAGAGCTTCCCTTTATCATATGGGGGGAATGTTCTGGATAAAAAGACCCCTTGCTCAGTGTACTGTATTCTTCATTATATATGTCAGAAAAAAATATAGATATAATGTGGGTTGGATTTTGACTCTAATTTTGACTTTTCTCCTCAAATAATATCAACAGGGATTATGCAGCTAAATCTCTGTGCTCTTAATGCCATGAAACCCTTTATTGTGCTTGAGGGAAAAAATGGGAAAGCAGAAAATTGTTACTCAAGGACATAACATTTGAAATGGCCATAAGCCAATAGAGTAGATGATGTAGTAAAGCCTGGAGAGTGGTGATTAAAAGTGAATGCAGTGATGCTGAGCAGAGTTGTCATTTTCAGTGACATTAAACAGTTTCAGTTGAAGGTGAATAGAAATTTTTTGCCAAAATATCTTTTTTTTGCTAGTATTTCTAGAAAAAGGCCACAGCTGACCGGATACTGATGTAGGTTGTTTAGTTCTCTGATTATCTGGGAGTTTGGTTTTGATGTTTTTTTACTTGGGAGAAGGTATTATGATCTGCCTTTCTAATAAACTATGCTAAACTTAGAGATAAAGTGAATAGCAATTACAAATTTAGAGGAATTTCTCATACTTTCATAAATTCTCTTCAGTTCCATCGCTATTAAAACTTTACCTTTCTCTGGCACAATAAGTTTGAGCACTTCAGAGTTATCATTTAGGAAGACACTAGCCAACCCCAAGTGGTGATGAGCCAACACTGAGGACATGAGGAGGATGGCATTAGTACTTCATGCAGGATTTGTGGAAGTAATGAATTCATTGGCTGGTGCTATTTGGGAAAGGAATAGTCCCAACCTTAGTTGTTTTCCAGTAAGCAAATAGATAATATCCAATAACTGGGGGCAGTGATAGAACATGATCCTAGCTAATGTACTAGACTTGATTTGGGGGGATGGACAGAAGGGGAGAACAGTATTTCAGTGGTTTGCTGAAGGAAATGCAGACATCTCACAAACTGCTGTCCTTTCTGCAGGAGACAGGCAGAAACAGAGAGGCAGAGGTAACATTTAAATCAGCCCTAACTCACTGAAGCAGTTCCAATATGATGGCAGATTTTGCAAAGCTATGAGGTGGGATTTTCTTCAGCAGCTAGCTTTTCTGAACAAACCCATCCATTTGGTCTTGCTGTAGTAGGTATTTTGCAGAGGTGGTGTTCCAAGGGGTGAGATTAGCATGTCTGCTGGCATCATGGGCATAGCAGCAGATGCTTTTGAAACAGGCCAGGCAGCATCTGGGCCAGAATGACAATTGTTGGTGACAGAATTTTCTCTCTGTTCTGTGATCCTTTGGCAAAAAAAGATGGGTTTTTTGCCAAGTTCATCACTGTGAACCCTCCAATTTTTTCTTCCAAAGCAACTGGGCTTCAACTTCAAAGTCCATTAACTGTTGAGATTTGTTACTCTTGTCTTGTGATAGAGAGGAACAGAAACTGAGTTCAAAAAGCTAAAACAAATGGCATATATGATTAATTAAAATCAATTATGTTAAGAATCTCACTTGTTTTTAAGTCAAAGTTTAAAGCATACACTTTTCTCTTGCATCTCTTATCTACTGATTTTGTTAAAGGTGAAAAATGAGACATCATGTCCACTCATTCAAGCACCAGCTGCTAGTTTGCAAATCCTTCTTTTTTTTTTTCTTTTTTTTCCTTTTCTTCCTCCACCTTCTCCCATATTTGAGGATTCCTGCTCTGATATGAAAAGTAGGATTATACTAATTGTTCAGTTCAGTGACTCCAGGTTTATGCTTTCACCATGGAGAGCAAAGCTTGGCTTCTGCTTTCTTCCAATTTCTCTCCTGGCTGTTCTGTGTGCATATGAGACACTTCAGCCCTTTGGCTTGGGATCTCAACTCATCTTCCCAGTATAGTATTTCTTGATTTGTGGCCAAAGTTCTGCCAGTAATGAGAGTAAGCAAAGAATAGTCTCAGTTTTTAGTAACATTGAAGCCGGTAGTGCCTTCTGACATTATCCACATTTACATTATCAATAAATATGTTTGCTTGCAGTGCCTGTGATAGAATCATGATCCAGGGCACTGCCTATGGGAATCTTTTAGGCCTTTTGTCTCTAATTAATCATTATTCATAGAAATAAGTTATGCCCTTAAATGGCACAAATTATTTAAAAGGCCTTAATCTCTCTTCTGTCTCCTAAATAACTCTTACACAGACCTCTGTTTCAATGTTGGAGGCTTCTAACTTGCATTGGGATTTTTGTCCCCTGAAGTTGTGATTGTGTGTGAGAAAGTGTATCCTTGTATTTTCTACACAGTGTGATCTGGCAGGAAAACCAGAAAATAAATATGTGAAGAGCGGAGATAGTAGATTTTTCTAAGGCCTATGTGCAGGTCTTTGTAGGCCTGTAAGGGCCTTTGTAGATTTTCAAAGTGGCAGCTGGGCATTTGAAATTAGATCATGTCAGTACAAATAGGAGTACACAGACGTTAAATCCTCTGCTCATGTTTTTGAGCTGGCTGAATGTGAGGCAGTGCTGGTCCAGAAGCCACTCATCCAGCCCGTCGTGGCACTGTGCTGGAGCCGCTCTGCTGCCTCACCCACCACTCACAGTGGTCACCCAGGCACACGATCTTCCTTCAGTCACTTCAGGGAAAAAAAAAAAGGATGCAAGTAACTGGTTACTTTGGTATAAATCACTTTCTTTAAACTAACGTTCCAGCTAACCTTACAGGAACTGAAGATTAGACAGGATGTAGTGAGGCCAGAAGACTGTATTGTGTGATAGTGAGGAAAGTGGTGAAACCTGGATGTCAAATGGAGGGGGTGATCCTGCATCTGGTGAATGTGACAGTGCCACAGGATAATTATCTCATCACGGAAGATAGATGTGTGTGATTCCAGCACTCACATGAGGATTTAATGCACAGGTTTAAAAATGGAAAATTACCTGAAAAAGTCATTGCAGGAACTTTTTTTTCCTCTAAAGGTAATATTTATGCGTAAAAATCACACGGCTAAAATACAAATGTAAGGTATCCATGGGCATTATTTTCTAAGCATCTGGCAAAGTATTTCCAGAAGGGGCTATAATTAAGTGTTTTAATTCCACCAAGGAGCATTTTTCTGCTTACATAATCATTGAAGTAATTTTTCTGAGTGCTCCACTACTTAGTAAAAAACAAACAGTTAAGAAAGGAGTAGCCATCAGCACAGAAAATCAGCGAAGTCCAATTAAATTATTCCAATGGGCTATAAATCAGTAGAAACAGAAATAAAATGGTATTTTGATTTAAATATAAAATGAAATTATTAGGAGATGGAACCTGCATGACCACAAGATGGAAGGTAACTTCCACAAGAATTAGAGGCTGCTAATGTTTATGAATTAAAATAATTGATAATGTACATGCTGTAAAAAAGTATGTTTCAATATTATGACTCAGCCTTCTTAAAAGGACAAGAATGAATACAATCTGTTTACTGTTTCTTAGTTTTGCAGAAGAGATGATAGAATCTTTCCCCCCATTTTCTGGAGTAACTTTCACCAGAGCGGAAAAAAGTTATGGGAACCCTTTATTCCTTCCAAATGAAATTTAACCTGTGCAGGTGGGCAGCATTTGGACTAAATATTAAAAAAAAAAAAAAAAGAAAAAGGTGAGGATTACAGGAGGGTTTTCATTGCACATATGCTTCTCAACAGAACTGAAATTCCTGTAGGGCACACCAGTAGTTCCACAACTGTTCTTTGGGTGATGGACAAAACACAGACTACTGCCCTGGGAAACCCTCCCTTTTCCAACAATGTGTTTTACTATCTTGAGATGGTTTTGGAGAAACATTTCTGGCATATTCATCAAAGCTGCTTTTTAAATTTAAAGCCTTAGCAGCCTATTTAAAGGCTTATCTTCCAAATATTGAAGTATTGGGGGAGGGAAGGGAGATTGGATAGAGAAAAGAAGAATAAGAGAAAGAAAAGATGTTTTCAACTAGCAAATGGAGCATCTTTTCCTGTGTACCATAGTAGTGATGGTTCTTTTCAGTGCAGCTGCTGTATGCATGGGGAAATGGGTCAGATTTTGTGTAGCATTCAAAAGTACTGAAGAAAACTATTGAAAACACCTGTGTCAACTCATCTGTATATCTGTGATGCACTAGTATCTACCTGTGCCAGTGGGGTTTGGCTACAGAACTGTTCCTTTCCCAGCAAGAAAAAGAGAGTATTAGAAATTTCTGGCATTGTATTGCTGAGTCTTTATTCATGCCTGTTACTGCTTATAAATGTGTTTAGCTGAATATAATTTTGCTTGTAAGTTCTCTGGGACTGGGCCTGCCTTTGGTACAGTGTTTGTATCATTAGCCACCTTTAAAAAGTGTCTGTTTAGTTGGGAATACAGACAGGAGGAGAGGAATATATTTGGGTCCAGGAAACTGCAAAGCTCCATTAAAAGCAGTGATTGTGGTCTCTGGCGTAGAAATGGCTAGGAATGAAAAACAGATTTCAGATCCTATTTTTTTTTTAATTGGTGTTATTTTAGATTACCAGAACTGAGATTAAAAGTAATGGTTTTTAATAATTTTATTGAACTACATTTTCTTTAAAAAAATTTTCCACTCATTCATCTTTTATTGTGCAGTGAAATAGAACAAGTGTCTATAAGCTGGTCACTTCTTTTTATTTTTTATACCTTGGGCTGTTCTCTAATATTAATATTATTATTAATATTAAACTTTGGATTACTCCAGTTGGAGGAAGTAGATTTTTATTTTTACCTTTCAGTAATTTAAAAGTTTAACTTTTCAAAGTTGTATGGAGTCAGAAGGAAAAAAAGAGAAAAAATTCTGTAATTAACAATTTTCCTCTTTTATTCCCTGCCAGAAAATGACAAAGAAAAATATAGGAACAAAAAGACAAAAACTAAATGGTCTTTACTGAAACAGTGTAGAAGCAACCAACATTGCTAAAAAATTTTCAGCTATAAAAAAAGGTCCAATCTTCACAAATATAAATGTTCACCAGCTCTCCTTCTAAAGAAAGGCTGAATTAGGTCAGATCAAATTGCCATATTACAATTGGATTGACTGAAAATTGGATCTAATAAAACATGAGAAATTACATTTTTTTGCTTCCTTTGTGCATGGTTGGAGTTCTGACAATGTCATCAGTAGTAGATACTTAGGGAAAGAGCATAAAAAAATAAAGCAAACATTGCTTGTGCTTTCCTTGTTATATTCTCCCCTGCTTCTACCCATCAAGGACTTCCTGAGCCAGAGGTTGCATCTGCTCTGTTGTGTTTAATAAGCATCAATGGACAACCTCATCTCACAGCTTTCAGGAGTCTCCTTTTGAACACTCTTATTTTTATTCTCTGCAATATCCTGTGAAAATTTTCTATGGCAAGAAACAAGTGAAAGAGGCATTTGTTTAATTTTTAGTGGCTGGTCTGTATGCTTACTTCAAAATGACTGTGTTTGCTGCAATTTATACCAGTCTAAGCTGATGAACCTTCACTTTGCTACATTGCATCTCCGTGCTCCTTGCTCCTACTGCATCTACATCTACTGTTAGTCCTATGATGCTTTCTAATAAGATAAAACCACTTCTGGGATTCTATCCAATATAACAGGTGTGGACCAAGCAACAGGTTCAGAGGAGTGACAACAATGATAACTAGGACCTTTTGGATTGGTGTATTGCATGCCCTAGGACCTTGCAGTAACCTGGCATGTATTTTTGTATGCTGCACTTCCCAGCCAAAGCACTGTTTCCCCCACCTTTCTCTCCACAGGAGCTGGAAGCCAAGGTCAGAGTCTGTACCTGACAGTTTTACAATCACAGAATCATAGAATGCAGAAGACAACCCTGAACTTCAGTTGAAGTATTTTGAATTGCTTGTTAGATTAACACAAACAGAGGGAATGCATACCTTGGAGCCTGGGAAGAACAGTAAACATACTTAAGGCCATATTTTTTTTCTTCTCCTGAACCTATTGGTTTAAAGTAATCCTTGCATGCACAGTCCTTGCATAATCCATTTCTGCACTTGGGAGGGAGAGAGCAGGAGGAGCAGAGAGCTGATATAAGTCACCAGAGTGATTGCTTCACCTACTGGGTTATGCAGGGCCTATCTGGCCAGCAGGTGCTGTTTTGGGCAATCAAGCCTACGCATTGTCATTCCTGCCAAGGCTCTCAGGTTGGAAGTGGCAGTCACACAAATGTCTCCCACCTCACATTTTCCCTGCAGCTTGGCCTCTCACATATTCATAGTTCTGTGCTGTATCCCCTTTCCCCTGTGGTGTCTGCCAGGTCCATCGGACTCGCCCAGGTCACAGCTGAGGACGACTCTCTGTCCCAGCCAGGAGGCATCTTCTCCTTGGCTCGTTGGAGCTTTGCTCTGTAATCCCATCTCTCCCTTTGACTTTACCTGCATCCTCTGCTCTACTGATTTGAAAGCATTCAATTCAATCTGCAAATTCTCCATGGTTTACTAGACCTGAGATGGTTCATCCTGCCTGTGATAGGGCACATTGGCACTGTTCGCACTGATCTGCTTTGAGAATCAGCTCTGAGAGAGGGGGGAAATCAGCAATTCTGGGATAGGCACTGCACTCTTCCACAGCTCTGCAGGGCTGTCACAGCATGGAGTTAGTGCACAAAATTCATGCCCATACAAAAAAGCCTGTGCAATAGTTCAAATCCTACTTTAATTCTTAGATCAGGATTTTCAGGTTATGTTTCATCGTGGTCCTCTGCAAATGGGGAGACTCACCTTAAAATGAAGTTTTTGAGTCAGAGTATCCAGAATGAAATGCCTGCAGATAGTTCTCTAAAACGGATACAGTTTGTATTATATAACGACTTCAGATGATGCTAAATTGATTTTCAAGAAGAGGAGGAGAGAATATCAGGAAGATATTTTGTCCAAAAAAAAGCACTGGGTGGAATATAGCGTTCACAAGCCTTATCCCCATCTGAACTGTTCAAATCTCGCTCAAATTTCATTGTGCTTTTTTTTTTTTTTTTTTCATTGAGCTATATAGTTACTTATAATTACAGAGGTACATCAGCATCTGAAACAGGGAAGTGGGAAAGAAACTGAATTAGATTAACTATTGTTCTTTATTTTGATGTGTTATCTTCTGTGTTCCTATGATAGAGACCTTTTGTCTTATCCACCACAAAATCAATGCTAGTTCTAAAACTCTGCTTCAGAGGACTTGGAAAATACATAACTGAATATCTATAATTTCTTAAATAATCCAAAGCAAACTGCATTTTCCCTTTACTCCTGCATAATCTTTCCAACGTCATTAAAACAACCAGCTCACTCTGCTATGGGAATTTTCCTCTTTTCTTTGTTTTTAATAAAAGATGATAGGTTAGAGAATAGTTTTTCTTATCTGTTTGCTTTGTGTCTTAAGCACTGTCTCTTTTTAATAAAGTGTTGGAGATAGGCAAATAAAATACCTCATGAGAGTCTTCTACCCGTGATTAACTGAAAAATTAAACATTGTCTATCATTCACATATATTCCTAGATGACCCTTCTCAAAAGCTTTACAACAGAACCTGAAAGCTTCCTTTCCTAAGCCTTCAAGAGCTTATTGAAGTATAAATTATACTTTTTCTTCTCACAAAAGAGGGTGTATTGTATGTGTATGTTGGAAATTAATTTGGTCCTCATTAAGAAGAAAGATTGTATGGCACAGAGGGGATATCTGCAGAATTCTCTCTATGGCTTTGCTGGTGCAACTCAAGCCCAACCCACAGTATTCCTGTTGTTCTCACTTTGGCTTTCTTCTGAGATGGGGCTGTCAATTGTTCTGAACTACAGGGTGGTTTTGTGATGCCTGTAAACACGCACAGGGGATGTAGCCACCCCTTCCACTTCTATGCTTTCAAGTTAGTTCCCCAAAGATGAAAAACTTTAACCCACTGAGCAGTCTTCCTTGGTGGGGAACCTACTCTAATGTCCCACAAATCCAGGTCAGGAACTAGGGTCAGAAACACTGAATCTCTCATCTATCTTCCCATGTCAAATCATCATTTTTATTTTTTATTAATCACTACTTTTTGTAAAGTTTTGTTCTTTCTCTTAGTACCAGTCCTACTGGCTGTGTCTAAACTTCAGTTACATGTGCCCTGCAACGTGACCCCAGTACTGGGCCCCTGGATCAGGATTTCTGATGGAGCATGCTGTGGATCCTTCTTGCCACATTTCAAAGGAAATCAGGCTGAAGAACTGTATCTTTAAACTGTAATATTAAATTATTCGACCCTCCAAGGTTAAGAGCTCTTGGCATTTTCTGCAATGAAAACTCTCCGGAGAGAGTTGGTAAGACATCTTTGTGGCCTATTGTACTGAGAGAGGCCCTTCCATTAATTCCCTTTTTTCTCTCTCTCCTTACTGAACACCATTAAGTAGAAGAGACAAAGAGATGGAGATTACTAGAATTTAGGAATAGCTCACATGGAAATACTTAGGTGAGACTGTCTTCTGTGCCTCGAATATTCAGCAAGAGTTTAGGGACTTTGGAAATACTGAGGTGGCAGAATGGGATAGAGGAGCTGTGTTGGAAGGGAAAACTGAATTTAGTAAATGCAACTTCTTGTTAAAATTCTTGAATGATGGTAATTTATTTTATTTTTTATTTTTATTAACCTGGTGGATAAGAACCACAAAGGACACAAAATAAGGGTTTGAAATTAAATTTGGACTTTACAGAATGTATGGAAGGAACAAATTAAGGAGCTTACTGACTTCTGCTTTCCCTCCAAACTGTGACAGATTCCTTACCTGATGTGAACAGAACATCCTTACCTGATGTGAACAGAATATCTTCTCCCTGCTCAGTATCCCTCTGCCTCAATTTGGTTGTGCATCCTGTTTTGCAGAGACTCAAAAGTTTTTGCAATAATATCATCTACTTGGATCTGCTGAACTGTGTTTTGCCAGGTGTTGTGGGAATGCAAAATAAAAATATGTTCCATGGCTCAAAGAGTTAGCAAGCTGTATGTTATACAAAAGATACCAGGGTTGGTAGATAAATTTGAATAAAGAGATGAGCTGGAGGAAGCAGTGGGGTAATGTTGGTTAAAATGGGACTAACGTTGTGAAGAAGCAGAGTGTAAAGAGGTATTTGGAGAAGCATAAAAGGTGGATGGAAGGAAGGTCTTGTGGCAATTTTGGAATTCTGTGGTGGATGCTGCTTCTACACCCACCACTGTGGCTGCACTGTGAACTGCTTATGTGCACGTCAGGAGAAGAACCATTTCTATTTGGAGTATCTTCTGTGTTTTCTCAATAATCATCTTATTCATTGTGTGACATTGCCTAAAATCTCTTTTTCTACCTTTCTGGTGTTTTAATTACCAAGTTGTCTTACATTTTGTGAGCATGAATTCTTTCCAACTGTCTCAGTGCTCCAGGGGATACCTTACATTTGTCTTGTCCATCATATTGCAGTTGTAAATGCTCATGTGTTGTTATTTCCCTAGATGTTAAACTGAAAGAGATGGAGTGGTTTCATTTCCTGTTTTCTTTCACTTGACTTCCCTCTGAATGCTCTTGGTAGATGTATTCATTAAGGATGCACTCATAAGCAAATATAAATAAATGATATGCAAAGAAATATCCATCCCCTGCTTCTAGAAAACATAGTGTTACATGTTTTGTAGCTGACCTGGGAGGATAGTGAAAAAAAACTTTTTTTTTTTTCCAAGTTTCATTCAAATGAATATTGGAACCCAGAAAACCTGATTAGTTGGTAGTCTTGTGAAATCTATTCATTCATTTTATTTAATATTGCTATTTTAATGTGCTTTCTGAGATATTCATGGAACCATTAAAAACTTTTCCCTCTTTTAGTTATTCAAAAGTAGCTTCACTGAAGTGTTTTCAAAGCAATGAGAAAAGGGGTAATGAATAACAGCAAAGAAAACCATTGAGACTCTTTGCAATAAACAATCTTTCTTTGTGTCACAATCACACAAATTCACAGAAACAAAATTCATAGTGAAAAAACATAATGAAAAAAACCCACAGAATCACACAAACCAAATTCCAGCCCAGGTGTCCTGTGTTATCTTTCAACGGCAGCCTTAGGAAGATCATTAGTGATATTCTAGCTACCATGATGAAGATAGTTTAAGTGCCTAGATAAAAGAATAAATAAAATATTTTTATACACTGTAAACCACCGGAGCAGCTTTTTTGAGCTCCAAAACTACATTAATTTGTTCTAATGTGAAAATTATACAATAGCAACCTGAATATACCAATGGTACTAGATTTATGCTTTCAGCAGATTTAGCCTGAGATCCTGTTTCGTTTTAGTTTTCAGCTTTTGGAAACTGTCTTTGTTCCTTGCTTGTTGAACCTTATCTTGCATAAACACACAGCCAAAAACTCCAGTGGTACAATGCAAATTTGCTTGTGGTAGAGAGAAAGGGATCACAATTAATAAAGTGTATCAGATTTTATTAATATTATTATTAATTACTGTTAATATAATGTCTTGGCTTACTCCAATCCTGTTCTGCTGTTTACTGCTGTTATTATTCAACATTCTAGAATATCAGAAAATCTGTATCATCTTCAAACAGGCCTGTACTGTTAGAAATTGGTCTTTTTCTTTATGCAAAGAGACAGATAGCAAGATCATTCAGAAGCTGTTCCACATATTCTTTTTTTCACTATGTGCACAATACTTGATTAAAGTAGAGTCCTAGTCAATTTATTAAGGCTCTATTCAGCAGAAATACTGTATAATACAGGCATTCTGCTCCTTTTGACCTGTTTAGCAGAAATGTAGCTGAATAGTCCAGACCAGGGCAAGGATGCACAATAAGCACTGCACAATTTAATAATCTTAACTTGCTGAGGCACTTCTCAATACAGTCTATGACATGTAAATCCAGCTAATGGAAAAACTGCTTCAGTAAATTTAAGGGTAAAAACTGCATGGATCTAGTGGAATCAGGAGTGGGTGTTTGAGTCACTATAAACTGATAATTATGTAGCAAATCCAAGCTCTCCTAAATGCTGAGGTGATTTTTTTCCCCCTAAATAAAGCTGAAATTGTATACTGAGAACATTGTTTTTAAAATAATATTTGAAAACTTTGGGTTTCAAAGTATACGCTGTATCATTTTCCTATGTAGACGATGTCTTAAGATGAAAAAATATATATGAATTTAAAACTGATTTGTATTCTCAGTTAAAGGTGAAAGACACTTACCAGCATGTCTAGAAACTTGTGTTAAGATGATGCCCTTTACATAAAATGTAACTATTTGAATCTACAATTCAATTCCAAGGGATACAACCAACATCCCATTGTCATAGAACTGTAAGTGCCTATCTCACTTTCATTTTATAATATTAGGGATAAATTAAATTTAATATAATTCAAGTTTAAACAAAGTTGCACCTTCTCCATAATCTGGAGATAAACAGAAACATTTGACTGAAAACATGTTATCAGAAAGCCATGTGAATCACGAGATGTCTTCTGCCATCAGTTAATTGACAAAACTTGGCTGACAATTCCTTTCACATTTCTCTATTAACTCATCAATGATAAAAAATGTTTCTCTGTAATGTGGTAGTGTTTAAGGATGGAAGTTGAAGTGGCATATTACTCCCTATTTTTATGAGTGGTTTATTTGCAATTGTCTTTTGTGTGGAAGTTCTCAAATCCTTAGGCAGATGGAGAAGAAACTGCAAGCTGACGCTAAACGCACACACGGGGAGCTTGGTGCCTCGCACCACATTTTCAGTGAGCGTCTGTAGGTGTTAACAGTGTGTATGTGGTGTCCCAGGCACAGCCTTATCTTACATCATTCACAGTAATTTAAGTAGAGAAAAGTCTCCAATGAGAGCAAATGGCATGGGCAGTAACGTCTCTTCTACTCTTCTGACTTTTTGGCATCTGCTTTGAGCTTTGGACCATCACTGTGGTTCCCAGAAATAGTCATTAAAGGTAAACAGATTCCATTTTCATTCGTGTGGAAAACAAGAGTAGAAAACTGCTTTCTTCTACTTCTTAGTGTAGTAACTGAACTAGTGGAACAACCCTAAAAGACAAAGGATCTTTTACTTGTTACTGTTGGAGAAGCATTTAACTCTCAAATGGATTCTTCTGATTCCACAATTTTTTTCTTACTTACGTAACCTTAATAAAGTCATGACCAGATTAAGCTCTTGTGAGGGTCCTTCTGTGTTCAACATACCTAAATAAATGAGCCCTTCTCCAAAAGGGTGGTGTCGGAGTCACCATTAGCCGGGGTCCTTATTTCTCCGTGCGGGAACAGAAACGACACAACACCAATGTGATGATCAGGTCGTCCATCTTTTTTATTATAGTTATTGGGTTTTTTTCTATTCCTTTTCTGGTTACATTTATACTCTACTAAGTTCCGTACACGCACTCATCTATCTTCTAATAGGCTACAGGTCATCCACACGCGCTGTTCACGCGCCTCTACAAGCATTTGCATTGGTTAATTGCAATTAGCACATAAAGCCCAAAACTTGCCAAAACTCCCTTATCTCATACCCTGTTTTGCTCAGACTTGTGTGCTTTTGCTGACCACAGGTGTTTCTCACTTATCTGCTGTCTTGTGTGTTTTTGCCAGCCTTATTTTGCTGGCCTTGTCTTCGTCCTTGCATTCTTCTGTCTGCACTAACTTTCTCCCAGCGCGGCCCAGACTCCTACAGGGTGGTATGCCCTCCACCCTGTAGCCAACAGCAGGCCATTAATGTGCTCTTGTAACATGATGTCTACTGTCTAAAACCCATCAGAGTATTTGGAGGGGAGACTGAGCTTGTGTCTTATTTCAGAATATCACAATTTTGAGAATCTGTGAGGGTTTTGAAGTACCACCAAATCTAAATGCATTCTTCCAGTTTATAAAAGTTTAGGTGCATTTTCAAGGTCATGTTAATTGTTAAATAATTACTTCAAAGGTCTATAATTGCTAGTGTAAAAGATGCCTTGATTCAGAAAGGTGTGAAAAAGCTCAAATGTTTCGCTGGGATCAAGAGGGCACTTCACACAGTTATAGTTAACCAACATGGGTAAGTGCTACGTTGCATTAGGAGAAGATTGACTATAAGAAAAATGTAGCATGCAATTTTGTGTTGAAGCAATAAATCCAGGAAATACAAATCTTTGCCTATAAGTTTTGAAACAGATATCACTAGGATTTTTTTCTTTTTAGCCAGATGAGATGTAAATTTGTGAAAATCACATAAACTGGAATCCCACTCATCTTATCAATTCTACTTCTGAATATTCTTTACTCTTTTTCTCAATAACAAAAGTAAGGTTACACCAGACTTTGTGCATAATAGCTCCTTTCTTTCCTGTAGATATTTTGTGGAAAGCTCCAAATAGAGCAATGGAGAAGTAATGAGGGTAAAATGTCAGTTTATTCACATACTGAAAATATAATCATTGCAATTTGTCAGACTCATCTGCCCTTCACTTGGTAAACATTGATAAAGATTCTTCCTTACAAGTATGAGTCCTTAGATTAATCCTTAGAGTTCCTTTTCTCCCAGAACTCTTTGCTAACAAATATAATTTTCATGCTGCTCAGTGCACTGCAATTTTTGATTCTTTGTAACCACCCTATAAACAAGTCTATGTCTTCTGACACTTCTTGTATTTCTAGATCTATTCTTAGATATTCCCAAGTGCCATGGAAGTAGGTAGTGATGCTTCACAGAGTAAGCACCAGGTCCTGGGAACTGCTGCACTCCTTATGCATCACATGTTTAAACAAAAAAGAAATAGTTATATCTTCCCAAATGGTTATTTCCACTAAATTCCTTATTGCAGAACCTGGGACTAGAATTAAGTGAAATATGAAGAAACCCTTATTGAGAATATAAAAGTGAAGCACCATCTTAGACCTTTGGAGGGCTTTGTTCTAAAGACTAAATTAGATGTGCTACACCTAAGTCATGTCCACACAGAATTTACTGTGAAAGCTGGACCATATACCAAGAGATTTAAACATATGATATACATGAACGTGACCTTTAAACTACTTTTCCAAGTTTTCACAGGCTGCAGAGCTGAGTAAACAAGGATAATATTTACACTCAGCAACTTTTTGAAGATACTTCTATTCTTCTCAAATCTCAATGACATGCATCTTTTTTCAATGAATTAAATTCTGCAGCTTTTATGGTCTAGCATATTCTTGGCTGCAGAATGAAAGCATTGACCTTGACTCAAGTAATCCATAAAGATAGAAGGAATCAATTTAAAAAATAAAGTGCTTGTGAAGGAGATAGTCTGCTCTAACACTTTGAACTATGTGGGCTTGCAGGTCATTACTGCAGTGCTTTCTAACTCTGCTGGCACCTCTGCCTTGCTGACATTTTCATGTTAACCTAAATCTATAAAAACACAGTCATGCTTCTTGTTATTATCTATTAAAAGTTGGTGCAATATGGCTATACAATGAAAAGTCATTAGGCCTGCAGATAAACCAAATTTTTCTTGGCTAATCAAGAGACACATAAATCAGTCACAACTTAACTTCATGATCACTTGTTTTCCATGTATTTTTATCCTCCTTCAAACTGTACTTTTCATGTTTCAATACAATTTTCACTTTAAAAGCATGAATTGGAAAGGGAAAACTTAAAAAAAAAAAAGAATTTTTAAATCTATCTATTTCTCTTTTTAATTGTAATCTTTACATTGGGAAATCCCTTCTGCCATGAAGCCATGTTCCCCAAAGGATTAACCAAAGAAATGAAAATAATAATTTTGTTGCAATGCAGTGTTAGTTGGTAAATGTTGCCAAAGCGCTCTTGAGACTTTCACAGGATTAAAATGCATATGTTTGTAGTGGAATGATGCTAACAAACCCATGTCCTAGTGCTGCATCCAAGGGCTGCTGATATAGTGCTCTGAATTATTCAAAGTATAGATGTGTAAAGTTGCCTTTTCAGACTCCCCATGACTCAAATTTGGTGTTATTGTTACTGTTGCTGCTCCTGTTTTGTGTGGGTTTTTTTCCAATAGATTATTTCAAAGTACATTTATATTAACTGCATAAATCTCACTGTGCTCCCAAGAGCTGTATTTTATGGTTGCATTATATTTACTGAGGATAAGATTGGGGCACATAGAGGTCACTGTCTTGACCCTCTAAAGTATCTTCCATTGAGGTTAAGTTGGCATCACATCCTGAAGGGAGACTTTAGGACTCTGTAAAAACAAAGCCACAAATGACTCGTATCCCTAAGGCATGAGAACCTAGTCCAATACCCACTTAAGAGAAATACTTCTTGGAGCCTTTTCACAGTTAAAACCAAATCACTGTGTTCTTGCTCACTTCTGTAGCAAGTAGTCCAGATGACTTCAGAGGGACCGCTTGTGACAGAAAACAGCACTCAAGGATTTCATTCTAGCCCTCACAGTTTCCCACAGTTGTCAGTATCCAGGCATGGTTATTTGTAGAGGTATCACAACTGACCACTCTTTCAGGCTGTTGTGTTTCTTCAAAATCAGCAATTACAGAGGTAACAGGAAAAAGCTGCGTACAGCAAATGCTGTCATGATGGCTCATGTTGGCTCTTCATTTGGACTTCTCAGTATAGGAGAAATAGGAAACTTGTTTCCCTCCAAGGACTATTTCTGAGTTATTAATTCTGCCTCTAAAAATACAAGATAGAAAGGCAAATACACATTTGAAATGGTTAAAATGACTGCCTTATGGCACAGGAGCACACAGTCAGCTGAAGCAGCCCTTTCAACCTCCTCAGTGACCCCTCCACTGAATCCTTCACTCTCGTTATGGACTGATGTGAGTAAGTGTTTGCAAACATGGGAAGGACTTCAAGTGTTGGCAGTCAGACTGACAATAGCCCTTTAGGTATACTTCTGTAATTATATCTAAACTCAAGTGCTGGGTGACGGATCTGGCTTCCCTGAGTGTGGATGTGTTTTTAGAGTGACATTCAGATGGGCTGTTTTATCAGGATCCACTTTAGCGAAACTTGCAACGGTTAAGTGATATTAATGCAAATGAGTCACATGATATTACCTATATTGTAACAGCACAGGATGCCCTCCCATTTGTGACAACAACGTACACACAAATAAGGACTGTTGCCATCATAAAGAGCTCTCAGCCCAATAACTGAGCCATAACCAGGTTATGATAGGAGAGAGGACCACCAAACACCTGTGAGTGTGTTACATTGTTCCACATCTTCTATATTTAGCTGTGCCAGGGAACCCTTCCTCACTCTCTTGGCTCAGTCTGTTCTGTGATTAACCAAGCAACATCTCATCTGTATGTGAATAATCACAAACACTGTGAAAGAATGAAAGCCATTGTGCTGGTGTCAAACTCTGATGGCAAGCAATTTTGAAGTGGTTGCCAGAATTGTAATTGTTTCAGTCATTTCAAAAGAGTTTAAAGTAGTTGTTAAAAGGAAGGTGCCTCATCATTCTGAGAAATAGAGGCGTTCTTGGCCTTCAGTCAGGAATTGTTCTTCAGAGCTACTGACACATTTATGTGATTATAACGCCAAATGACTTTTCTGTCCTTCTCTGTTTGTATAATAGATGAGATGTGTGTGTTTTTTTAGTATGGAAGGAGTAAGGGACAATGGGATATTTACATTTCAAATATGGGAAATTGTACAATTCCCCTCATCATTTAAAAAACCAGAACCAAACAGGATAACCAAATTGTGATTTTAACTTCAAAGTGTAAGTCTAAGACAGGTCCTTGCGTCGGAATTGGGCAAATGTAGCTGTCCAGTTTCTTGGCCAACCTGGGGCATATCAATTCCCATTGGAGCTATTATGTGCCTGTTTTCTGCTGATTTTGTCAGCCTGTTCAAAGGATGGGTAAAGATATTCTGAAGCCAGCTGATAAAGGTCCAAAACCTGCCATCAGCAAAAGTGGTACAAATCATATTTGATCAGATATACACCAGATCTACAGAAACTGAGAGCAGAATTTGGCCCCTTGTATTTCATAAGTGCAGCACAATATTACACACACAGATCTCTTGATGCTCATGCTGAGTGTGTTGACAGTGCTAACAAAATTCTGATTAAGTTTAAATCACTACTGAAATTAGTCGTCTTGATTTGTTTCCTTTGCTGTACCTATTTCACAAGTGTTTCACATTTTCAGAGTAAATACAACACTTCAGTAAAAAGTTTAATAGCCCCATCTGTCACCCCCACCCAGTTTGTTCAAACAGTTTAAAGGGGGGGGGGGGGGGGGGGAAAGGCTGAAATTTAAGGATTCTGCAGTATATAAATTTATAAATTTAAATTTTGATTTATAAACTTGGCAGACAATCTCTACCATTTTAAAACATGCATAGTTGGGTTTTTTTTAATCTTCTCAAAACACCAACAGTGTTATTACTCAGCTGGTCTGTTTTGTCAGCATGTGCCAAGCCCTGGTTCTGCCGCAGTCAGGGAACTTGCCTTTGCACCTGTCAAGGCCCAATCTGGAAAGTGTTGCATGGTAAAGACTCAAAGTAACAGTCCCAAATTGTTCATGCGGTAACCTTTGTAGAGACTTTTCTTTCATGTTTTAACTGTACAGTTTCAATTCCAAAAGCCCTGTTTTCTATACCAGACAATTTTCAGCAACAAAAATAAGGGAAGTCTAAATTTGTAGGTAAACCCTGACGTTCAAGTGCTGAAGTTCCTCAGAGTAAGGCATATTGAAAGTTACATCACTGAGAGATTTTCCATTGAATTCATATTATAAGAGATGGACTACTCTTTCAAAGATCAAATGATCTGGAAATACAGATTGGATCATTTGATTTCTATGTCTTTTTAATAAGCATGCCAGCCCTGGGCAACCTGCTTTAGCTGACCCTGCTTGAGGAGGGGAACTTGATTTCCAAAGCCTTTTTAATAAGCTTGCCAGCCCTGGGCAACCTGCTTTAGCTGACCCTACTTGAGGAGGGGAACTTGATCTCCTGAGGAGCCTGCCAACCTCAGCTGCTATGTGATTCTGTGCATTTCAACAAGATTTACACCCCATTTATACTTGGCCAGTGGACCAAATACAATGAATACTCTAGCATAACTTTGTCCTTAAACCATGTATTACAGGTTTATGAGTTAATATAAATAAATGCAAGAGAAAGAATGATTCATCTTCACCCCTTGAGAAACTGTAATAACTTACACTAGATAGACTGTCAGTATAGAATAAGCTATTTCCCATATTGGTACCTAGTTCTAAGCATATTTTTTTATTAATTCCCGTTACAACACAGAAACAAATCTTGAAATTTTAAAATAGCACTTTGCTTAGTATCAGAATTAATCTTCAGTGCCCTTAGGTGGAAATAATTGCTGTAGTTTTATGATACTCAAAATCTAATGAGAATTGAATCTTTTTACTCTCAGGAAATTTATCCTGTTTTTATCATCAGAACAGTGAAAATTGAGAAAGAATAAAGATCTGCATTGTCAAAAAATATTTCTAGATAAGAATGTAGTACTAATTAACAATGGTAAAATTAGATGAATTTTTATATTACCAATATGCTAGTAACTTCGGTATTATTTAGATAATACTTCAGGATACATGCTGAACAATGATATGTGCTTAAATGCTCCCTATTAAATGAGCCAAATAAATCAAACCCTTGTTATATTGCAAAAAATCGCTCATGTCGAGGTCATGAGAGAGAGTATAATAAAAGGATAAGAAGAGCTGACTGGATTTTTAGACGCCAAAGTAACTTTTATGTGTGAAGTCACAAACTCAACTTGCAGCAGCCACAACCCATTCAGTCTCAGTTTTACTGAAGTTTTACTGTCAAAACCTTTTGCAATGTAACTAAAATGGTTATATGCCAAACTGGATAAGTCACATCCCCTCAATGTGAATATGAACAACTTATTACAAATAATTCTGGTTAGATAGTTTGGAGAATGTCTGTAAGTGCTAAATAGATCATAGAATGGCCACACAGCAGAGAGTTTTCTCTCTTGTTTTTCATCTTAAGATTGAGTCCAGAGAATTATGACACTATATTCACTGAGCTTTACTACTGTTGAAATGACTTCCTGTTTTTTACCATTTTTTTGTGTGCTTGAATGTTTATAGTACATTTTTCTTTCAGCTGTTATGGACAGCTGCACTTTCAGAGACTGGGACTTCTGTGATCACACTCAGCTGATACTGGGTGATCAGTTGGATACATGATGGCCAATTTGGTTAGGATGGTGACTATGATGCAGTTTAAAGCTAAAGAAATGAAGAAGCAAGTACCCATTCCCATGGCAGTCAAAAGGCTTTCCATTAGGATCCTATCTGTAAAACAATTTCTTATTTCCAGGCAGCATCACTGAGTTTGTCGTGATGTCCCATCCTGCCCTTCCTAATGGACATTTCCATCCACTGATGCCTTTGCAGCAGATGTGTTCTGTCCAAATGAGAAATTTCACATGCTACTGAGCCCAGAGGATGTTTTAACACTACTTAATTCTATTTCAGCTGACACATGTTGAACTGCTTACTCTTTTGACAGCCTGTTCCTCCTACCCCGTACGTGTGATTTTTCCCTCTTCTTGACAATAGTATATGATTATGCACAATTTGTGACTAACAGCGATAGTGACTCCTCGTTGAATTAATTTTTCATGCAAGTACAGGACAATCATTTAAAAAGAATAGCATTTTCAGTCAACTGTGGTGAAGTCCTGTTAAACAGTACAGGAAAGCCTTACATTTTTTAAATTTGCCTGCATGACTCTCCATTCTAATTCTGGTTTGTGTCTTTTACTATTGGTAGAAGTCTTAAAAAAAAAAAAAAAATTATTTTATTTAAGCAACACTCATGAAAACCAAAGAAAATTATCTCACATATGGCAACTAGAAGATCAGAAGGCAAAGCTAACTTTTATTATATTTGTAAAAAATATCAATCATGTATATAATACATTTGTATAAAATGTTCTCTCTATTAATTTATCTTTCACTTCCAGCTGAACTAACAACATTGAATATGTCTGATTCCTAGTCTTGGTCTTGCAGCCAAAAAAAGTAGTGGTATGGAAGGTTACATGCATATGGGAAAAGACAAGGCCTTTTACTTCTTTAATTTTTGCTACTTTTATAACCTTTTAGGTTGAAAGTCATTCATCATCTAAGTTTTTTATATAAATAGTCCCCTCTGCTATAATGCTGTTATAGTACTTTTCTACAATAGCCTCTCTTTTCCCTGTCCAGAAAGAAAATTCATTTATAATTATATCAGTGCATTGATTTGTTGTTGCTTTTTGAATTATTCTAATTGATAATAGGTCAAGCCTACGTTCCTTTACATGGAGAAGATATGCAAAAAGGCTGCAAGGCCTGCCCCACTGCTCTTATAGTAAATATTTGAGTAAAATAATTGCAATGTCTGTTTTTCCCTGGACTATGGGATGGCAGCAATCTGTGATGGATCCAGTGTCCTGGAATAATCTATTATCTTCCAGGTGGATAGTGTCGGAGGTGGAGAGGAAGAACAGAGACACCTGCAGGGGAATACATCAAGCAAAAGAGCAGCTTCTGCTAGAGAGCAGCAGATGTGACATGATGTAATGTTGCTTTCCAGGTTGAAAAAATCCTACCTAGAGAGTTTCCTGAACACAGGTAACTTTTAAATGTGATTAAAGTCACCAATTAATTGTTCTGGTGTTCTTCAGATATTCCATCCTTGTCTACAGAAGCATGTCTAAGATTCCATAGGCATTCAGAGTAAAATGGAGCTGTCTCAGCATAACTAAAAAAAAAGCTGTATGCTTTCTTCTTGGGTTTGCACACACTATTCTGTCTTAAACCCAGAAAAATTAGGCTTTGCTATTAATGACATGAGCAAAATCCTTGTGATTTTACTGGATGGTCTTTACTATGTTTAGGTTAGGTTTGAAAGGTTTGTGTTCAGTTTCTTGTGGTTTCTTAAGTTAACTGGTCAAAGGATGTATTTGTGAGCTTTGTATCAGACCCAGCAGGAATATTGTAAGAACAGTTATGAGATTTTAACTAAATTATGGTAGAATTGTGTCAGAGGTTGATCTCTTGCAAATTCCAGTATGATACTTTAAAGACTTTTGAGTTTTCTGGCATTATTCATTCTGAATCCAAACTTGAGCTTTGGCTAATCTTTATTCTGATAGACATAAAACAAATTAATGAATTTAACAGAAGCATTGTTATATATTTGAGATAAGCATAATACCATTTCTGTATTTTTTAGATTTGTCTCAAAAAGGTTTTGTAAATGTAGGAGTTGAAAACATTAGGGATCATGAAGCTCTTAATTACACATCAGAATTCTTCTCACTCATTGTAATAAGTGCCGGAGGAGGATGTTCTGCAAGAAAAGAGAGAAGTTTGCCTGTGAGAACAGGATTTCATAATATGGCAGCAATGACCACTCACAACAAATGGAGTTCAGAACAACCTTTATAGGTTTATGTCATGAGAATACATTAGGGATGAGGCTCAGAGTCACAGCAGAACTGGGGGGTTTTTTTGAGGAAAAACAGGCGTGTAGACTTTACAGCTTTGTGAATTTGGTCACGGTACATTTGACCTATCTGAAGGGTGAAGAGTCCCTAGTAAAATCAAAAAGGAACCTTTACAAAATATATAAGGGATGGAGTACACAGAACTAACAGTTTAAAATTTGTGAATCCATTATATTTTCCCTTCAGTGTTAAACCACTGCTTTGACCATTTATCAGTTGTAACTCTCCAGAGTGTGTCTGATGTATAATGTGTTTACACGATGTCTGCTGTAGTATGTCCCACCTAATGGTTAGACCTTCAGCAATTCTGTAATAAACATCAATGATAATGGTAATAAATTAAGGCAGAGCATATGTAGAGTGCAGGCTTTCTTGAAGTGTAGAGCATATTCTGAAATGACCTGTGTGGCATAGCTAATTTGTTAGGCTATTATGTTAGTCCTGCTAACAAAGAAAGTGAATTTTTGTGGAGATGAGTTTTCATTGAGTAGGGGACAGTTTTTTCTAGGTTTTACTAATCAGCACATATTACTAGGCTTAATTTTCCTATTGCTTCCTACAATTAATTACAATGTTTATGTAACTCAGTAATTAAATCCAGGGCATCTGATTGTCTTTTGGCACTTATTATTTTCTGTGAGGCTAAGCCTCTTGAGACTGTCCATATGTGATCATAAATTATACAGCAAAGGCCAGAGAGAGAAATTTATGCCTCTGTGATGTAACTATTTTTTAGATAATCCATGATGCATTTTTCCTCTCTTTCCTGTCAGCATCCACAATAAAATAGAGATTTAGATTCTCTATTTCTGCTGGTTCTAAAAGGAAAATTATCTCCAGTGAATAATAAATGTTTCATGTTTGCAAATACTTGTTTGTGACTCCACCTTTTTCCTAGAACAGATAGCCATATAATCCATTCTCACTAAAGGCAGTTCTGAATGAAAAATATAAAATACAGAATTGTATACTGAAGAACCTTTCAACTCTGAAGTGACAAAAAACTTTACAGAACCAGTCTGGATAAATTTGTATGTAGTCTGAATCAGATTTCTTCCTCTGAGAAGACTGTATGCAACCTGCAGAAAGCAGTGTTACTGGGTACGTGCTTGACAAATGTGGCAGCGTACCTGAGAGCAACTTTCTGAACACATTTTAATCATAGATCTCTAGACATATCTAAAGGCTTCACCACTTTTTATCATTTTTTTCACAACAGAATATTTTTCGCTATTATTATGCTCAAATTTATTTTTTTTTTCATTATAAAGAGGGATAGTTCAAGATAAGAAAGAGCAGGTTGCCAACTTTCCAGTGAGGTTTTTTTTTTAAACTGTTTTTGTCTGCAGAGATTAAAATTAATCCTGTGGAAATTTTCAAATACAGTTAAGGAATAGCTTGTCAAAAATTATTTATTCAACTAGTAATAGGTATGAATATCTTATGGGATTTTAGAAAGTGCCTGAGCAAGTTGGAGCTAATGAAGTTTAGGCATTTAATATGTTTAGCTTATCTTAAAAATTCTGTGAGATGCTGGTGCCAGATTATAAGAGAATTTTTTACAGACTGACATAAAATGTTTTAGACCCAACCACATTTTCAGAAGTGCCTTGGAGACACTTAATTGATTAAATTAGAAATAAACCAGTCACCCTAGTATTTAAAACACTGAATATAAATCTACAGAGAAGTATTGTTGCATTTGTGGAGATTTCAGGTTGGAAAAGAAACAAGGCTTGTAGGGAGAAGTGGCTAATACCACTGAAAAACAGAACAATTTTCCAATCTTTTCATCATATCTCCTCAGTGTGTCTGACAGCCTGTTTGCCTTTTCCAGCGATATCAACTATTCTATTAAAATGTATTGCTTCCCTGAGAAAACCTTGCATTTCCACATGAATATCAATCTGTTAGTTATTAAAACAAGAGAGTTTAAAAAAATGTCTCCTACTTTGTACTTAAAGAAAAAGCTAAATCATGAGAAAACATAACAGGAGCTCACCTTGGGATTATGTGCAGTGACAGTAACAATAAGTACTTCTTTAAGAAGAAGTGCTACATCTTCCAAAGAACTAACTCTTTTCTGTCTGTCTGAGACATCAGAAGAGCCTCCTAGTAACACAGTAGCAAAACCAAACCCTAATTATTATTCTATAGAGACACAAACTGCAGCTCTTCATTATTCATGATAAAGGCAGCCAAAGCCCCTTGGGTTTTTTGAGAATGCTATTCGATATCCTCAAGCAACCCTGTGTCTGGAGACTGTTTATCAATCCAAGCAGTATTATGTGCTGTGCTTAGCTGCTAGGCTTAGGTTTCTATGTATTTGGGCCAAACTGGCATTTGTAATAGATAATATTCTGAAATTCCAGGTCAATATTCTCATGAGAAGTGTGGTTGAGCAGACTGAGGCCAAAAGAGTTCAAATTCGGTGCAACTCCACCTTATTCTTATCAAAGCTGCAGTGGTGGACATGACACACTGGACACGAGACCCACACCAGCCTGTCAGGCAGTTAGGCTGAAGTTGCTCATGTTTACTTTCAAATTGAATGGAAATGCAAGAGGTTTATTTGATGAAGGTGTAAGAAGATACATACCCCCTGAGCTGACTCTGTAAGAGTGTTTTAGGTCTTCTTACAGCAGGTAACAGTTAGTTGTATCTTCTGTTTGCATTTGCTATGTCTCTTCAGATCCTACTCACTCTGGCTGAAAGATCCGTTTGTACCAGGTTTTGAATATTTTGTCTTATTGTCCTGAAGGAGAGTTTGCCAGTTCTGTAATTTCAATAAATTGCACATTCTTTGCTATATTTTTACCTTCTGTTCCTTTACTTTTGAAGGCTTAGGTGGAGAGTGAGAGCTGCCAAAATTGCAACTGTGCAGTATTTCCTGGCCTGGCAAGTTTGACATTTTTCCCTTGCTGACAATGCCATGAATAGCTGAGTGATAATGTGGTTGTTGCTTTTTAAACCTTTCCCACACCTGTCTTTGTTCGTCTGCAGAGATTTCATGTTCTCTTTTAAATGACTGAAATGGGAGTATTTCCAAAATAGTAGAAGGAAAACATGCCCACAAAAACTCCTTTCCTTTATACCGGTAAGGTACGGGCTAATTAAAAGCAGCTTTTACTGGAATTGGACAAACCTCTTTACAAAGGGGAAAAGAGTCATAATATGTATATGCAGTCCAGAGCTGAAATTAGGTCTCACTTATTCTAAAAGCTACTGGAAACCCAAAATCTGTTAGTTAGATATCATCCCTTCTCTCTCACAGGGAAGACACTTTCAAAACCATAGACTCCAATCATATAGTTGAAGCAGCAAGGGTCTGTGACATGTACCTATCTCCTAAGGAACTTGGACATATAAATATTTTGCCAGACATGAATATGTTATCCACCTTCTGAACTTAATGAGAAAGAATGCTGTGGCTTGCCATTTGAACACTGAAGTTGCAAGCTGATAGACTACAGACAGTCATAAATTGAGAAGGAGTTGAGACCACATCTGTTCTTCTCTATTGTCCCATTCCTGCATTGGGTGACTAGAAGAAACCACTGAAAATAGCAACATACATCTATAAGTCTCCAGAGTGCCTTTCATAGGGAGCAAGTGTCTCCTTTGGACAGCTCTGCACCTTAAAATATACGGTAGTAATTAAATTACTGCTAACTGAGTTTAGTAATCCAAAGGCTTACACACTAACCAGCTAAAACAGGAAATATGAGAAAAGGGAAATACAGAAATACCTTTTCTGTAACTTTTTATGCTTTTCATCTCATAATTGCCTAACCTGTGCTAAGAATTGCTTTCTGTCACATCTCCCATCTCATTTGAATTTGTTATTTTTGGATTTCTTTTCTTTGGGGGCAATTTTGTTTGTAGTTGCTGGTTGCTTACAGGATTGGAAATAAAAAAATTCACTGGTTGTCATAAAACAATTTACCTAAGGGAAAACAATAACACCACTGAGGCGACTGTACAGTTACATTTCTTGGTAAATATGTGCTTTTTACTGATTGCTTTTATTTTCACAATTTCCTCTCTCACAGCCCTTGACAGCTTCTAATTCCAGAGGATAAATTCCCTTTTGCTCCAAAGCAGGATACACTGGATAGACTGATAAAGACAGTTGTATTAGCAGTGGGTAATATCACAGAATAGAGACAAATCAACAATCAATAATGGTAGTAATCTGTCATTAAGAAAAAATTTTTAAATGGCAAGAAAATGGATTCTTTGCATTTTTTCCTCCAAGCCTTGAAACCACAAATCAAGGCTTTTAAAAGCAAACAACTGAACTTAGTTTGTATGGGGCACATTTTAATGACATCTGGGAAGGTAATCTTAGTTTTGTTGCTTTACGTATTTTAAAAAGCTCCTATTGGTCTTAACTGTGCTGGCTAACAATGTTCATCTTCTGGCTTTTTCTCAATTTTCTACAAGTTCTACCTCTTGATTTATATGTGTTATTGTTAATTGCCCTATTTTTGTAATTTATTAAGTATTCTTTTCTTATTACTTCATGGATTCTTTCATCTTTGCAATGAATCTTTAAAAATTAGTAGGTCTCCTTGCTCATTATTTTGTAGTACTTGGAAAACTAATAACATCGTAACCTGCTCTCACTCATGCTTTTCTCTTAAATTTGCAAAACTCATCAATCTGTCTTGTAGTTGATTCTAGCTTTCTTGAATTGGTTCTTTAAAAGCATTGTGGTTTAGACTTTATTTTGCTTGCAGATAAGAAATGCAGTAGCATGATTGGTTTTACCTCAGCTATCACAATTCTTTAGCTCTAGGAGGAATTAGTCTTTATCTCTCAAGGTAAAGTTTAATATAGATTTCCTAGCACATTGGATGCAACCCTTTTGATTTAGGAAATTATCTTCCAGACTAGCACCAGTCTTTCAAGGTACACATTTCATATTGTAGTCCTGTGTGTTAATGAAACATTTTTCTCTAGGTAGAAACTATAAATTGATATTAAGAACCCAGGTGGCCTTTACTTTTTCTGGTTTTATGGTCTGTAAAATGTGTCATTTATATCCCATCTCATGCTTTATCTGTTATCATACTGAGTATTCAAGATCACTTTCATATTATTTTTCAGTGAATCAGAGAAAAGTAATTCAATTTTTTACACAGTTTTCTCAAATGCAAGTAACATATTTTGGAAATCTGTAGTTTCTGCTTATGAAACGGATACAGAATCTATCCCTGCAGTTGTTCTATAATGCAACATCTTTCTCATATTAGATATTTTTCCATAACGTCTTTTGTACTTGAGGATGAGAAACAGTAGCTTATATCTAATAAATATCAGACAGAAGATGTGTCAAATTATCAAGAACAAACTGCAGTTAAGCGCACAGCCTAAAAGCTGCAATGTGCTGTTTGGACTCAAGGGCTAGCAAGGGCTGTTAGATATGTCCTGATCCTTTTATACTAACACTTTTGGTGGAAATGAAACTCTTTAGGTTAAACCAGGTACTCAGCTTGCTCACTCATCCTCAGCTTCCTCTGACTTTTGTTTTATTTAAAACACCCTTGGAATTAGGACATTTAAACTCTGAGAGCTCTGTCATTATACCTTGCTGAAACCAAACCAGTATGGACAATAAATATTAGTTGGTTACTTATGAAGAAAATAAGACTCATGTCCTCCTCAAAAATCACTTCCCTTTCCAGCCAAAAAGTGGTGCCGTCTTCCAATGCAGCAGGAATATTTGAAGGTTGGAATGTGTGTTTCTCTTATTCTCTCCATAGCAAAGCAGCATGGTTTACATATGGGAACGCAGTTGGTGCCATACTCCACAGGCCGGTAAAGAATAAGGATGGATTTCAGGGTTGCCAGGAGGATATCTGAGGCCTTTTTGAGGATCTGTCTGAATAGCACTGCTCCAATGGCAACCTTTTTTTTTTTTTTCCCTCTGCACATTGTCATTTAAAAATGCATCCTGGTCTGAAAATAACAGATCTTGGTTTTGCAAATTTAGACAGGGATTTTTTTTCTCAGTCAGTGAAGTATTAGCACATCCCCACTGTTTTTATTCTTCATGGTAGACATTTTTAAAATGCAACAAAAATAAAATCTCCTGGCTGCAGCAAGGGAGGGATTATCACACATTAATTTGATATGCTTGCTCTGAGTGATTTTGTTGTTTTATTGCTTTTCACAACATTTTAAAATTTCAGTATTCATAACCTAGTTTAGAAATTATCATCAGAGGATATTAGTCTTACCCGTAAAGGACAGATGATATACATTTTTACAGCTTATTAGGCTCCTAGATTTACCCTGAACACATACACGAAATCTGCTTGAAATATTGGCCTCCTACACAGCTACATTCAAATTACTGGGTAGATGGTCCCACTGGGGTTCTTGTTTTGTACCCTGCAACTATCGAGATTCAGTGTGCCAGTGAGGATCCTAATGATAGCTAAGAGTCCCGAAACTTTCGGTTTTCATGGCAACCACACAGTCTGTTGTACAATAACTACTGCTTTGTCATTTGTTTCAAGTTGAGCCTTGAAAACAGTTGGCAGTAGAAAAGCATCTTTTTATGCCTTTTCTCTACAGAGCCTGATATTCTTGCCTGATGCGTTTTGTTAGCGCACAAGATACATCTCTTTCTATGAAGTTAATTGGCAGGGGGCTTTCAGCAATATTAATGGCTATGTGATTAGCTGGCTGTTCATGGCACTATGATAATGACAGTTTCCTTCAGGGGAACACTGATCTGATCCTCTGCTTGCACGCTCCTCACCTCGGAGGCTTCAGCTGAAGCTTGTGAAGGGTATAGTCAGAGGTGAGGAAAGGTGTAATGTCAGCAAGAAAAATACCCATTAGCTGCAGATATCCAGTTACATATCAGCTAGGTGGGGCTGAACACAGTCATTTGTGGGGCGATATTAGGGGGAGAAGAGATCTTTCACAAATACTCCTCTCAAAAGTCTGTTGTCTCTTCCAATTGCTTTGGACCACAGTCACAGAATGGTGCTGGGGCAGGAGCTTTTGATACTGATGGCAAAACCCCACATACTGGGCTCCCTGACTGTTACCCCACATAGTGTTAGTTTATACAGATCTGTGTAATATATCTAAATTTCATTTGCTACTCCAAATGGCAATAAGATCTGAGCTGCTGCCTGCTGAAAGCCATGAAAACAACCCAATAACTTTTAAGGGGCTTCAGATCAGACCCAGGATTTTAATTTTTGCAACGCTCTTCAGGACATGATTCTGAAAAAGCACACAAATGCGTGCCTAACTTTAACAACTGAATATGCTCCATCTGAATAGGGATGTGATCTTGCATCAGGGTGTGGCTAATTGTTATGGTACTGTTATTAATAAGAAGCAGTCTACTGCAGATGTGCATTGGTAGTTGGTAGAGCGGTGCATATAGATCTTTAGGCTTTGTAAATGAACTGATGGGGGAACTTTCTGAATAAATGGCTTTCTCAGACATGACAGTCACAGGAGCGGTTTCAGAAGGGTGACCACCTTAGGGTGGACCTCAGTATAGTGGAAATTTTTCTTGAGAAGTGCGATGACAAGGGAGTTAGATCTATTTCCTTTTTTCTTATTTTTTTTGCATACACAACTGTAACCAATTTATTCAACAGGCAGCATCTGGTACCTTTCTCTGTCTTCATGGTACCATAAAAGTCTCTAAAAGATTAAGAAGAAGCAGTTGTTAGAACCTCTTTGATCTGGGTGAGGAATCAAAGAGTTTAAGACCAGAGAAAAGCAGTTAGACCATCTAATCTGACCTTCTGGCTATCACATGTATGTTGCATTTCACTCAGATGTCATTGTATAAAATCCAAATATTTTAATTATATTATTGAACTTTCAGGGTACTGAACAGTATGCCATATACAGAAAACAGATGGACTAACCTTGCTGCTATTACTGGTAATCAGATGAAATCTGCTATGGTAGACATGAAACATGTTCCCTTGTCTTCTGGTTTTGAAGGGATATATTGTTAAAAAACCCCCAAACAACCATCAGACAAAAATGGCAATGATCAATATAATCCTGAGCTGGTCAACAAACTAGGTGTCAAGACAATAACTTTGCCATACTCCCTTGTAGCAGATGTTCATCCTACCTGGTGTCTCAGCTCAGTTGTAGCCAAGCACTGACTATCAGAAAAAAAGTGAAGGGAAGAAATCCCAGAATAACAACTCTGTCATCTAGTGCCTCTGCATCAGAATATGCTTTTGGCCTTCTGCAGACTGTCCTGCCATAGTGCAGATATACCTGATTGGTACCACCAATTAACATCATCTCCAATGAGAAATTGTTTGTCAATAAGAGTTCAGTTACTGCTCCACCAGCCTTTAAAGCAGGCTGCAAGTTCTAGTGGTAACTAACTCTTGTAGCTGCCTTTGAATGACTGCCCTTTTGCTTCCTGCACTTGATCTGACCTACACGTTTTCTTTTCTTTTTCTAAAAATAGGTGGTCTAAAGCTTTCAGCAAAATGAAGTGACCTGTTCAGAGACAAACTGCAATGTTAAAGAGAGCATTTGCCTTTTAGCAAACAATATGCATCAAATCAATTTTCTCAATAAAGGTTAAATAGCATTTTACTGTGCTGACCAGGGAGCTCCAAGCTTCTGTCGTCTCACACAACATTTTGTTGCTTTGAGAACAGTTTTCTTCATGAAAGAAAACAGCACTGATTAGGAGTTGTTTGGAATTAAAATACTCAGCCAGGTTGGTGTTTTGGATGTCAAGTACAATGATGAAACAAGAGCAATTGGAACAGGAAAAGTAATTTTCGTTTTCAATGTCTAAATTGAGCAATTAGGAAAGAATTAGATTGGCATGGACATAACCAAGAAATGTCAATAGGTAACAAGAGTCAAGTAAATCACAGTAGCACTGTAATTTGGGCTAGTCTTTAAGTATATGTTCTTGCTCTCTCCCTAGCTCCTTCATCCATAATTTCTAAATCACTGATGGGATGAAGAGACACAGACCTCAGAAAAATATGAGGATTACTCTAGTCTCAAGATTTGGGGTTTCATGATGAAATAGTCAAAGTATCTATGGGATTCAGGAGTCCAGGTCCCATTCTCCAGTTGGGTACACAAACACTGCTGCTCTGAAAATACCCAGCCTCCATCAATGTGACAGAAAAGGAAGGGAGAGAGCCAGGAGTTGTGTGGGGTTAAAAGGAGATCAGGGCAGAGCCAGAAATAGATCTAGTTTCTACACAGTGCTATGCTTCAAGACATAAGTTGCAGGATGTACTAAGTGTAGATCCAGATGCACATTTTCAATCTGGAGTTTTAGACCTGCCACTGTCTGAAATATTGCCCCACATTCCTGTTTTATTCCCTCTATGAGCGTAGTGTTGCTTAACAGGAAAGGCAATTACAGTCTCTAAACATGCTAGTCTGCTTATACCTTTGTTTGTTATTTGCATGATGTTTTAAACAGCTGCTTTGGGAAGAGGCTTTCATGTATGGAATTTCCTCTAATATTGTCACTTGAAAGTTTGAAATGCTGCTGCAAATATTTTGACAAAACCTATCAACAGGGAAACTTTCAATGCCTTTCAATTCCTCTTGCTGTCTCATCTAAGGTTAAAAGAGCCACAGATATAGTTGTTTAACTGCATTTTGGGGGACTTGGGCCTGGGATCAGGGTTAACCAGGGAGTAGATTTTCCCATTCACAAGAGTCGTGTCTCAGTCACCTTGCCAGTAAGTTTCCAGATATGGAGTAAGAGTTGTTTTTTCTTTGGAAGTCTTCCTTGTTGGCCCTATATATTACATCTCTTCCTGTGATGTAAGAGACAGTGATACCCTGCTCAGGGTTCCTCCCTCCCTCCCTCCCTCCCTCCCATCCCTTCCCTCCCTCCCTCCCTCCCTCCCCTCCCTTCCCTCCCTTCCCTTTCTTCTGCTTCCCTTGCCTTACCTATCTGCTGTCTTGGGAGAATAGGTACCTTATCTCCAGGGACTGGATTCCC
The DNA here is from genome assembly GCF_031877795.1 of Strix aluco. NCBI lineage: Eukaryota > Metazoa > Chordata > Aves > Strigiformes > Strigidae > Strix > Strix aluco. Next base: position 17,633,827 of record NC_133945.1, on the reverse strand, counting down.
CTGAAGGGGCCATCTCCTGTGTATCCATGGCTGTTATTGATTATTGCATATTTTGTTTTGCACTTGCATTTGCTTTGCATTTGTCTTTCTGGTATACAGTCATTACCATCAACATTGACTATAAATCAATTCCCTGATGTTGACAATGGCTGTAAGTGATTTTCAAAAAGCAATTATCTTTGTTGTGGAAAATGTCCAGATATAATTCACATTAAACTATGCCGAAACCTATAAGACAAACCATTGGAAGTCTGAGTGTTTTAGCAAGATCAGCTCTCCAGTTTTAAGTGTATGTCACTGCAAGATGAAAGGCACTTTCACAGAGCCATGAAGTAGAAAATGAAAGTACAGCAATTAATTTTAGAAGTTTGATGTGTTGAGTTGAGAATACACAGATAGGTTCATATGTGATTGGATCCTTCCATGTACAATGAAATGTCACTCCCCTATAGAACTGAAAATCATGTGGACACTTTAAGAAGGGCAGGTGAATTTTAAATCAATTAGTTTTTCTGCCAATCTGCATTTGCAGGCAGATTTTGAGGCAGAAATAACAACGTGCACAAAGTGCTGATACCTAGTGTTCTGGAAATCATATATTTTTACACTCTTCTGAGTCCTAAATGTTCCTGTTTCCTTATTAAATGTAAACTGGTTTAGTTTCTATATCTTTCCTGAATCCTCAACTGAATGAAAATATTGGCACTTGAAAATGATACAGTTTCTAAAAACTGAGTCTCTAAACATGATAATCAACACAACATCATGGACACAGCAAGGACTATTTGAGCAAATATTGCAGTGTGAAGTGTTCATAAAACTGGGGCTGTGTTTACTCCAATTCTCATGACAGACCGATGAGTTTCATCAGGTTGTTCAGCCCAGTAGCACAGAACTCATGACCAGATTTGTTTAAAATAAGCATATAACCAAAGTATAACTGAGCCCCTCATTACCATACATAAAATCACTTATACATATATTTTTTTAGAAAGTCTCAAAATTGGCAAGTCTGGAGAAACATAGCACGTTTCCTCACTGTTGCCTGGCTTCCTTGAAAAGATCCCAGCCTTCATCCCCTTTTCATCCCAAGCCGTAATTGTACCAAGCTCATAATTTGAAATGTGTTCCAGTGTCATGATCAGCTTCAAACAGGGTGAGCAGTAAAAAACCTTGTAACTCAATAGCTTTATCTGACATTTTCATTATGTTTCAAACAAAAAGTCATATCCAGTCATACCCAGCTATTTTCAGTTAGAACTAAATTAGTTTTAAAAGGTGGTTTTGTCTGGGTGGCCCAGTATTATTTAGAATAAGGCATAGTTTGTAAATGTACGTTTTTGTGCAGAAGTAAACTTTAGAATTAATCCCAATGAAAACTGAAAATACTTGTGGGAGAACTTGTGTATAAAGGTCTAAATCTTAGAACTTCCATTAGCTCACTTCTGAGTACAGTGTCCAGCATGGTTGCAAAACAAAAATGTGTAGTAGCCCACTCATCCTTTGGAACACAAGTTTAAGCTTAACTGCCAGCAGAATTAACAGAAATGTCTTGAAGTCGATGCAAAAATAAATCTATAGGATATTTGTCTTATACCTGACAATATTTTTTTTTTTTTGTCATTAAAAAATAGGTATCTGCATTACTCCAGAGCTTCTGGTGAGGTTATGTCCATTTATTTTAGAATGTCAAGATTGGTTAAACCTCAAGATGGTGCTAGATGGTTAAGTTGGCTGTCACAACGACTATTTGTCATTTACATTTTTACAGAATGAAAAAGCATCAATAACATGTAATTGGTTAATAATGAACAAGAAGGATAAAGGCTTCATATTAAAGGGCATCACTTTTATAGATTAATATATTTATCTACCTGAGCAAGACATGAATTGATTTGAAATGATATTGATTATATCAATGTCTCAGAATAAAATAGTGCTTAGGAAGAAACAGAGCAGATATAAAAGTCATTGGAACAACAGTGATAGAAGATATACAATATGCAGTTTGACAGTTTACCTAGTTATTATTAGAATCAGACAGTCTGGAAGTAATGGGAGTGTCATTCTGGCAAGTTAAAGTAATTGAAACCTATCAGATAAATAGTAAAGACCTAAAGTTCTTGAAAAACTTAAAGAACTTTAACTCTTTCATTCAAAATAAATAGTATGTAGAAGTACTTTAATTATTCCAAATGAAACAGTTTTTAAGCTAGAAGATGGTTCTCCAGGGCATGGCTGTAGTATTTAAACTATAACAGTCTATGAAAGTGGTAAGATCCTGCTAGTGCAAGCACAGAGGACTTAATATAATGTATCACTACACCCGTTCTTGGATCAGCAGGGAAATGAGCTGCACTGATACGGCAGTTATTCTGACAACTTTCTTAGCAGAAGCAGTTGTATAGGTGATGTAACTGGAGAATAGAAAACACAGACTGGTGCTGAGGTTTTTCCCTCCAGTTATGGCACCAGGTCTGACTTTCTGGTACATCCAATCGGTCGCCAGATGACCAGAAAATCATCTTACAGCTTCCTTCCTTGTGAAACAGTTAAGGGAAAGATTTTCAAAGGAGCCTGTGACAAAGTTCTTACCTTTTATGGCAAAAAATAGTGCTAGGTTTGGACAAACTGCTTAGAACTCAAGGTGGTGGTCACTAAAATGGGCCTACCCGCTTTGAAAAAATCTTTTCCCAAAATGAGCTGTGGGTCTGCTTGAAGATCCTGGTTCCTAGGCGTGTCTCTTGGTATCGGTGGGTGTTTGAAAGCAGCGAATCTCTCTTCCCCACACTGGGTATTTTTGTTGTTCTTTTTATTTTTTTTTTCTTTTGTCTTTTCTAATGCTTGCTTTTTGGCAACAAGATTTAATCTTTTAGAAAAGCTGCAAAATGGGAACAATCTATGTGTCAAGTATTTTGCACCAGAAATGCCTTTCAAAAAGGTGGCTGTTTAATATATAATCTTATAAATGAATCAGCAAAATAATATAGGGACTTGGGGATGTGCAATGACAGGAGGTTTTTTTATTTTCACAGACATTTGTCTTGATACCTTCCAAAGTTTTTATAATTGTTTAATGCAAGCAATTACTAATGAGGTGGCTGAATCAGCCAAGACAATGTTACAGAAATGTGAAAAACTCTGGCATTAAAAAAGGGTCTGAAATAATTGGAAATTTGCCACCATTCCTTTGTAGCCTTAAAAAAGATTTTATGGTCCTTCTCATTTGTAAACCTGGAATGAAATAAATGAACACACTGCTGCCTATGCTGCTCAAAGTCTTAGTTTCTTTATTGTTTATATAATGCATTTCTTGGAGAGAAAGAGTCAGCTAAATGTAGTTGTTTGGCTTTATAAAGCAGGGAAATAGAAACTAGACTGTGTGTCCTACCCACAGATTTCTATCAGATACAGATAAAAGTATAAATAGCCTAGGAGACAGTGTCCTCTTAAATGATGATCCTAAGTTTAGTGGGGCTTTTCGAGAAGATTTTTCTTGTCTAGACAGTTATAAAGAGACTGAAAGTTGATTTAAGGTTTTATTACAGGGAAAGTAATTCTACATCACTCATATTCAGTATTTAAGCAGGAAGGTATTTTATGTATAATTTTAGAAATCTATGCAGAAGGAAATATACCGGTCATCCCAGCTACCTGAAAATCTATTTTAAAAAGTATTTCAAAAGGAAAATAGATGACATTTTTTAGAACAGTGGGGAAATCAACATACTATGCTTTTTTTCATTAGATTAAATTCAAAAGTGAAATTCCAGCTGACAGAAGGAGAGAGCCAGTAATAAAATTCATGCTTACATGGTTCAGGATTAATCAAGGGGAGAGCTAGGGTAAGAGTGCTGAGCTAAAAGTCATTTTAAGTCACAAGTACATAAAGATAGATGATTAATTATGTTGTCCACTTTGGGCAATGACTGTGCAGGACAAATTGCATTTGAACTTCGCCACAAAATATTTTAAAAAACAAAAGCATTGAATGGCAATAAAAAATAAATACAATATTTGCTTCCTCTCAAAACATTGTGTATTGATACAAGGAAATTATTCCCTTTCCCTTCATAGAGGAATTTAGGAGAAAGTTGTCTATAGATATTGATCTTGACACAGGATCCTTCTAGTAACAGTCTCAGAGGAGCAGCTTGCTGAGATGTAGAGGCTGAGTGTTTGCAGTGACCTCTGCCACACAAAGATCATAGTCAGCATCTGGATCTCCATATGGAGGATAAAACTTTTTCTATTACAAAAAAGCTTTCCAACTATTTTGGCAGGTACCATCATAAAGAGAGTATTTGAGCATCTTATTACACTGTTAATATATTCCCATCAGGAAGTTGAGCTAATTAACTCCTCTCTTATGCATACCTTGGTGATATTTTTACATTTCCCAGGGCACATAACCAGTCACAAGAAAAGGAAAATGTGACCTTCCAATAGTCACTCCATAGCAGACACCGGAGGACATTCTTAAAGCAAAATATTTTGTGTGCTGTTAAGTTTCTTGTCGAGGCAGAACAAAAGATCATGGGCTCACCTGACATCTTTGCTTCAAGTTGGTGTGTATCTCTGTCTAATTTCTAAATTTTTACTTCTTTGTGCTCTTGATATCAGAGTTGCCTATTCTGGTAGCATTGTCTGATTGCCAGGAAAAAAAAAAAAAGAATTATTTCAACATTGAGAGATACAGAGCTATTGGAGAGTTCAGCAAAGGACCTCTGAGATGATTAAGGGACTGGAGCACCCCTGACATATGTGGAAAGGCTGAGAGAGCTGGGACTGCCCATCCTGGAGAAGAGAAGGCTCAGAGAGGATCTCGTCAACATGTACAAATATCTGAAGGGAGAATGTAAAGAACATGAAGCCAGGCTCTTTTCATTGGTGTTCAGTGACAAAACAAGAGGCAGTGGGCACAATCTGAAACATGGTAGGTTCCCTCTGAACATCAGGAAACATTTTTCTACTGTGAGGGTGACTGGGCACTGGCACAGGTTGCCCAGAGAGGTTGTGGTGTCTCCATCCTTGGAGACATCCAAAACCTGTCTGGACATGGTCCGGGGCAGCCTGCTCTAGGTGACCCTGCCTGAGCAGGAGGGTTGGACAAGATGACCTCCAGAGGTCTCTTCCAACCTCAACCATTCTGTGATTCGGTGAGTCTGTAACATTGCTGTTCAGTGTTTCTGATGTCATCTGTGATTGTAAAGCAATGATGTGGGAATAAAAGACTTGGGTATCTTTAGCCTTGAACTAAGCTTATTATCCCACTTGCCTTTTTCTTTGTTAGGCTTTCATTTCTTCAATCTATCTGTGAAGACAAAGCCTAAGAAAAGATTTCAGCAATGAGCATTGGTCAAGTAGAGCAGAACATAATTTAGGTGAGTAATGAAGGACAAAACACAATACCAGTGTCTGTGCGCAAACTCATCCTCTGATGACAACTGCTGTCGTTTATAGTATTTTTTCTATTGTGAGGGAGTACATTTTTTTTAAAAGATTGTCTATATTGTGGAAACCAACAGTAACACAGAAGTACAAGGACCATTGTCTGCATCTGCCTAATGCTTCTAAATGAGATATTTTTAGTGAATTGGAATCTAAAATGGCTTGTGTGTCAGTCAAGGTCATTTTTTTTGAGCTGGTCTGATACACACAATAAAGCTACTGTATTAAATGCAATTCAGCATAATATCCCTAATTTAAGATGTAGACAATTATGACAGATTAACCAGAGATAATAGCTGTGAACCTGATTCTTTATTACCTGGATCAGCGATGTTGGAAGAATAAATGGAAGGCATAAATGAAATCTGTTGCTGGGCAGTTGAAGAACACACTAAATCACCTGGCTAACCAAGAATGAAGATTATGTTTTTGAACTGACAGAAAAAATCATGGTTAAGGTCACTGTAGATTTATTACCCCAAGGAACATTATAATAAACTGGGTTGTCTTTATATTATAATTAACTAAAAGAAGCCTCAATCTTCAGCCGGTTCTCTGCTGCAGGCACACAGATTTGTACTAGAATTAATTAGATGACAATGTCATCTGATCAAATTGATGGAAATCTATTGAACTGCATGAACTATATGTTTTCAAAAGAGGCAGTGAAGACTTTGGCAGCGCTTCCTTGTCTGGTTTTTAGGAAATCCACAGTTGAATAACTTTGTGTTCCAAAGCCAAGATAAGCAGGGCCTGGGTTTGGTTTGGGGGGTTTTGTTTTTGTTTTTGTTTTTTTTTTTCTTCAAAGCAGATTTTGTGAAAGAAAATCTGGGTGATTTAAATATAATGTTCCACCTTCTATTTTAAACTGTCTAGACTATTCAATGGATATAATATGCAATGAACTTTAACATCTATTTCATTTAAAAAATAGAAACATATTCTGAAAATATTTAAAACCATATTCAAATGTTTATAATTTTTAAAATGCACTTTCATCAAAATCCATATTTAAATGAAATTTCAATTTTTGTGAAGACACCATTGTTACTGAAAAACTTTGGATGAAAACATGCTGTAAGTCCTATTCAAGACTATATGTCCCCTTAAATGTTATCTTCCTGTGGAACTCAGCTGCTTTGGAAAACCTAGGCCCAGACTTATCCCATGTAACTTTAACAGTTTCCCTGATGTGCTGGGCAAGGAGTCTCTTTGCTGGTACGGCCAATGCAGAAAGAAAAGCAGCTCCAGAGAGGCTACAATCCACATGGCAATGTTTTTGCTTTCCACTGATAATAACGCCAACATATTTGGGCCTCCAGTGCTTAGAAGATACACAAACTAGTGATAATTAGGTAACTGAGTGAAGGACTTGGGGTTTATTCCTGTTGGTAACTCTAACAAAGACTATTACAAGTCTTGTCTGTTATAAATGAGGCCATTTTTGTGAAGTGTAAAAGGATCTTCTCCTAGGCAGGTATCTTGCTCTGGTCTGTCTGAGGAGGCTACTTTCAGTGCAATTCAAGCTAGTCAGTTAATTTACACAATAAAATTGTGTCTTAAAAATGAAACTGAAAGCCTCTGGTTCAGCCTCTTGTCTGGGGATCTCTGGGCAGCCATAGAAACAACACAGAAGAAAAGGATTTCATACCAAATCTTTATTTTCTGTCAGCAAATGCATACAGAATTACAGGGCAATAATTTCAGACAGATTGAGTAGCTTCATGGATGTTTTGAAGTTATATATATTGCCCAAAGATCTTCAACTCAGTGAATTTGAGTGTGTAATAGCCTGTGATGAAGCGTGCAGGCCTATCAGTGCCCCTGGAGAGGACTCTGAAGCCATTTCACACTCTGTGCTGAGCAGGGTCTATTAAAAGGAGATCCTGCCAAGCCAAGTCCCCAGGAAATAAATTCCCAGCCAGGGTTTGAAACTATTCAGGGTGTTACTAATAATGGAAACATAATTATCTGCAGCCAAACTAATTTACATTCTATATTTTGAAAGAAGGGAATTGGGATTAGTTAGCCGAGGACTGTTCTTCCTCCCAGCCAAAGGGGTGAGCACTGGTGTTACCTGAGAGACTTTTTGATTTTGTGTTCTTGTGTTTATTGATTGTCAGTCTACATGGATGACATGCAGTTGACACATTTAAACTTGAAATAAATCTCTCATGCTTACATGCTTCTTGTTTAGATTTTAATAACTTAATAGCCATAGTTGTAAAATCAGCATACTAGAATTTGTGTGTGTTTCTACTGGACACTGAAATGGTAGCATGCATGGTGTCTCTGGGCAGGACAGTTTCCTTAATGCAAGGTTAATTCCTTAGCAACAGCTGTACTCCCTGATTTGGGGGGTGGGGGGGGTGTTTATGTGATTATCTCCATTTTCTGTTAAATAGGGATAGGGTTTTTGATTTTCCCTAAGACATAGATCAATCAGCATCAAGAAGGTAAATGGTGAAATCAAAAGTATGGCAACAATTTGGATACTCAAACAACGTAGTAACGTGACGTAGCAGTCAGAGAAACCATAGCCAGCATGTATTTCTAGAACCGAGCCTGCAAAAGACATGATCTACTTTGAGTGGAGGTTATTTGGCTCAAAGTAACCTAAGTGGGTACAATTTTGTGGCTTATATTATGCTCAAAGTCACACTAGATGGCAATAATGGTTCCCTAAAGGCTTACAATAGGACTACAGAATATGGATTCATTTTCTACTTTGTAAAGTGAAAATCATCTTTTACTGTCCAGCTCTGCCTTTCTTGCAGAAGTAAATTTTGCTTCCTCCCCATCTCTTGTTAAAAGATAAATCTGAAGCCAGTGGTTTCATTTTCTACATGAATGTTGTTTGTTCAAAGCACTAACCTGAGAACCAGCAGCCCTCAAGTTTTTGTTCACATGCACTCCTGTTGCTAGAAATAAAATATTGGCCTTGGGAAATATCTTAGCTCCTGCAGTGGCCAGTACTGTACTATCTGCCTCCGATGCCCCGAGTGCCAGAATGATTTCAAATATCATCCACAGTGAGCTAATATTACCAAAGAGATTTCAAATACCAGCCAGCCTTTGCTATTCACACCCGAGTAGTTTAAAATATCAGCACTACAGTAGCCTCATAAATTAGCAGCACATTACATCTTTTTGTTACAGATGTGGCAATGTCATCCAAGAAAGTTAATGACTCAGGCACCAGGAAATGGTCTTCCAGGTAGCAAATGTTCAGCAGATCACAGTATTCCATTTATAGCACAGAAGATGATCTAAAATGTCACCATTGCTCTGGAGAAAACAAAGTACTGCATCCAAACATGCTGGAGGCTATGTCAGTGAGAAAAGAGTTTCCTGCGGGTAGTTAAAATTCATGCTCATCTATTACATTACATGTTGTCTTTAGCAACTCTGTGGCTTTACATAATAATATATGGTAATTTTCTCATGATGGGTATTGGTAGTCAGGACTAGAATAGTGGGGGGGGGTTTTAAGGCACACTACAAATCTTAGTAATTCTTGCTGCCTCTCTGTGATGTTGGTCCTGTTTAACTATCTCAGGAACACATACCTTGAGATAAAGAAAGGGAAAAGAGTTTGGTCAAGGTTACCTCAGTTCTCAGTCTGCTGACCTCCTTGATACAAGCTGAGATGCTGTTTCCAACAAAATGGAATTTTGCATGCCTTTCTGTGGAGTATCTCTGATCCTATAGCATACACAGGTGATACTATTTTATGTTAAGATTTACAGCAAAGTTTCTTAAGTAAGTTCTGTGGCATTCCTATGATGTGTACCTAGAGTATGAGGATTGACTAGCTATTTCACATAGGAGACTGTAATAGTGTGAAGTAGCCTGAAACAAAGCAAGGAGTATATAATGTCAGTGTTTACCCAAGTTTGAGCTTTCTGTTATATTCACTGATGTTTAACTTCCTAGGAGGAAATTCTAGGTGAGTTCTGGATGGATCTAATATATATTTTCACTCTTTTGGGTAGTCAACTACAATTGTTAAAATGGTGGGGAAACATCATCTATTTTAGACTTCCTTTGTTAAAGCAACTTCTTAATATTTATTTACACTTAGTGTTCACTTTCACTGAGTTTCACTTCACTACAAGTACATCTCTGGATGCAGTGTCAGGAGGCTTTCCGGCTGGAATGGAGGGAGAAGAGAGGGGGAGCTTTGTTCCTGCCAGGCTTGTGGCAGGAACATAATTCCTGAAGTCCCCAGAGTTGCTGTCACTAGTTTGGGCCAGAAGAACTTGGGACTCAAAGCCTGTCAGCAGCGTGGCTCATCCAACCTGCATAAGAACTGTACTTGCAGAAGCAACTCGCTTAGTGGCCAAGTTTCAGTTTTTGCAGGACACCTAATAGGTGTCCTGGAAATATGGACTGCCTGGGCACAAAGGAAATGTCTGGCTCTAGGCCCTTGGATTGCTACATTTCCCCAAAATGTTCCCGAAATATCACATAGAGAATATTGTCCAGACTGAGTTCACGCTTGCTCAGATATTTCTTACAGTCTCCACATTGTTTTCAGTGCCCAGGAACATTCAGAACTTCAATACCTGTATGGATAGGCTTAAAAAAAAAAAAAAAAAAAAAAAAAAAAAAGAAGAAGAAGAAAAGAGGGGAATGCATTAGTCAGAGTTTAACAGTTGCTTTCCAGGAAAATGTCATGTCTTTGCAAGCTGGAAAGTTTTCCCTGGATACTGAGTCATTTCTGCACAGAGTTATTCTGGGCCATCCAGTCCATGATACTGAGTTGTATTCTTTACATGTAACAAAAATAAGTTAGGCCGAGTTCATTCAACACCTTGTAGATGATTCAGGAACGTCTGTGACAGTAGCCACAGGACAGGATAGTTAAGAGTCAGGTTATATTATTACAACTTGCCAGAAGCCAGACCAGAGGGCAACTTTCAGTAAGGCAAAACCCATTCTGGAGATTTTTTCATCAGTTTCCTCTACCTAATATATCTTCTATTCTTGCCTATATGGAACATAGAAATGAAATTCTTCTAGACAAGTTAAAATCAAAGACTTGAACTGTAAATAATCCTTTTGTTGGTAACAGATTGAGAAAACTGGTTTAGTTATATGGATATTATTGCACCTGAAGGGGCAAAGCAGCTTGATCTCCTCTGATGTATGTAAATATGATTGGGTCTTTGTATTTTTATGCTAGGGTCACGGAGGGAGAATTTTGTGTATAATTTTAACAGAAAGTCACCTTATAAGGAAAAAAAAATTTTTTAAGAGTTCACAGCCTTGTGTGAGAATAGAAATGAAGCTCCTGCCAAACCCTTTTTCTTTCATACCTCACTGACCCACCTTTGCTCTCACAGATTCCCCCATCTCTGAAGGAAGCCTCTGGATTTCTGACAGTAGAGGTTGTCTTTGAAATATGCCTTCCTTTTTCTCTCCTCACTGACACTATGTGTTGTCCAGCCTTCAGTCAAGAGCATCAGTTTTACTTCAGCACTAACATCTGATTCGTGCTATAGATAGGCAATTTTCTTCATTTTTTTCAGTTTGTTCAGCCTCCCAGAGGCTGAAGGAGTTGCATTGCCATTTACTCTCCCAGCTTTTGACACAAATATCTTTTGTGCTCAACCCCAAAGTATTCAAGATCTTGTGTTGAAGATGTTTATCATATGAAGTGGTGAATACTGCATAAAGAAAGCAGGAAAGTTTATGAGAATTATTGGAAAACTTATTTTAGAGTGGTATTTAATGTACTTTATTGTCCATATCAAAAAATAAAATGATAAATTAGTAGAATATTCCTCCCCTTTCACATATTTCTAATCAGCAAAATATTGAAGTTTCTAAATGGAAACCTGTGAAGCCCAACTGGATTATCCTGATCAGATGTTGAAAGTTAGGAAAACGTTGCTTAAAATGTGGGTTCTGTTGGTTAGATACTTTACATTGCACCCTCTCTTAGAAGGTAGATGGTGGTCAAACAGTGTATGTCCTGTGTACACAGTAATAGTGAAATTTTAATGTGTTTGAGCTCTGTGCACACATCAGGGAGTGGTGTGAATCTTATAGATACCATGTAGGTCTTGATATCATCATAGTGATCTTGACTAAATTGCAGAGCTCACGCAGTAATATGATGTTCCCAGGTCAGGAATAGGTTAGAAATGGCTTTCTCGCTGTTTGTGAGTGAAAGCTTTTCTACAGACTCATTGTACATGCCTACATGGCAAATGTCATCCCAAGATTTTCCAAATCAGGCATCCAACTGGCTGTACTCCGTTAGCTCCTGTAGAAATTGTTTGTGTTGTTCCACATAAAGGTACCTCAAGGAACAGAGTGGATCTCCTTCCTGCTGCCTTTGGAAAATAGCATTCAGAAAGTGTTGGGGGCGAGGGGTGAAAGTGGAGATGATTTGGTACCAATTCCTTATGTCTTGTACTTGGGGCAGTTTCCTTTGGTATTGTGAAGGGCCCATGGAAAGTAACCCATCAAGGGGGATTTATTAGGAGGCAGAAGGGAAGGTAACTCTGCCCTTGAATATGTGATGTATTCGTCTTGGTCTTGTGATAAGAAAGCAGCTGTGCTCACACGCATTATATAACAAAACTGTTCTGGCACCCGTAGTCAGATGATTTCAATCACATCCAAATTTTCCTTTGTACTGCAGTTAGAATGGGGCTGGTATCTTGCTTTACAGAGATTTAAACCAGATAGGGAGACCTCTTTCAAAAGGGTGTTTATATCCATTGAGTCTACTTGACATCATGGAAGTGTTATAAAAGACCCTTTATATGATGGAGAATCTAACCCTCCTATATTAGTGTAGAAAACCAGATAAAATACAGTAAGTAAATATTTCAAAAGAAATATCAATAAAAAGAAAAGGAATTGAGGAAAGATTATTTGGCTTTCAGAATTGCCAAAGTATTAATATAAGCTGCACTTCAGTTTCTCTCCCACGTGATCTGAAAGTCTCCTGAAACACTCTGAATAGAATGGCCAAGTTTGTAAAAATATGCTAGCTAGTATAGAGTGAAATACCTTTGAAGGCCTGTCTGCAGAGCAATATCTTACAGTTTATTTTGTTGTTTCAAGCTATTTTTACATAAACTAAAACAGCCTTTAGTTACTATGACCCTTGCTTTGTAAAATATTTTGTTATAATAGGGTTTTGTTATTGTTGAATGTAGACAGTTAAAGGTGAGCAGTGTGTTTATATTGCCAGTGATGTGATTAAACAAGCCGATTACTATTTCTTAAGAAGCTGCTTAATATTTGTTAAAAGCAAATTTTCTGTCAGGTTCCAGGAAGACCAAAAAACTCCAAGAGGATGCAACGTTCGATTTAGAATGATTTTGAGATGAATGTGCAACAGTCCACGCCATGCCCTGGACTGCATTTGTACTTGTCATTTCTACATTGTCACTAGATGGCCATGACAGGCTTTCAGGCACTCAGAGACTAAGAGCTTGATTCATCCATAGAGTGGGAGAAGTGATTTATGGGAAAGCAATAAAAGAGTAAGTATAAGAGAAGTGAGATTTGAAGGCAGAGAGAATAATTTTCATTAGAGGAATGGAAATTGGAAAAAGTGGAAAAGCATTTGACCATATAGTCCCATTATCAGGTTTCTGATTTTCCCAGATGTTTTAACTGCCTTGATATAAAATATGACTCCTCTCTACAATCTTGCTTTCGTAAGTCGCAGCTTATATCATGGCTGTAACAACAGCGTTCTACTACAGCACTGAGTAAAATATTGCTATGGCATGAGCTGAACAGTACTAAGCAAACAGATCAATCTGCAAATGTGGGAATACTAACAAGTAACAGCAGAGGTTTTGTCACAGGCACTTTGGCTGTGAGTGGAGCAAATCTAGTATGAGAGAAGGCATTTCATTACCTTTTGGAAAACACAACATGTTTAAGCAGTGGAGAGGATTTTATCTTGAATGAACATTGGTGTTAGGTAGTATTTGCCCACTTGTAACATTGTCAGACCCAAAGGTCTGGTGAAGTGGTCTTACCAGCCAGTTTCCCTCAGAACATGCCTGTCCTTGAGGCAGGCAAAGGCCTGATAAAGCGTGAGGTGTTTCTCCCCAGACTTTCCTTACAGTCCTGCTACCTCACTGTCTGATTGGAGGAACACCCTGATGTTCATTTTACCTGTGTACTCTAACATGAAAGTATACATTTCCTTTGCCTTTATTTGCAGTGGTAGGATACTCTTTTATTAAAACCTTGTCATTTCGCTGTGCTGAGAGTGTCTCCATTTGTGATATAGCCTTTCACATGTGGTGTACTGATTGCGATATCCTAACAAGTGAAGCACTGTTATTAAACTTGCATTTTCCTTAAACCATCTGCTGTAAAAGGTCAAAGTACTTTAATTCTGAGTTAAGGCATCTGCCAATGATTGGCTCACTGATTTGCCCATATATACTGTGCTTTTTCCCTGACTAATCTACCTATTCAGTGAATTGAAAATAATTGATGGAAGCCCTATGCCAAGCTTTCAGTCAAATGCACTTGGTTGCAAATATTTTGGCAGGGTATACAGGAGGGAGAATTGCCATATCTGTAAGAAATTATATCAAATGTCAGTTTACTTCTGTGAGGCTTCACATGGAATAGAGCCTGTTCACAGCAACAGTTCAAAGCCCTTGGTCCTGTGCAGTGGACCATTGCAGGTATAAATAACAGAATACCAGACAGACAGTTTTATGTGTGGGAAACTGGTTCTTTTCAAAAGCTTGGGAGTGCACAGTAGCTTGTAACGTGCTCGTTCCCTTTTCAGCCTGCTCTAGTGTTGCAGTAGGACATTGGGAAAATCCTTTCACAGATGAAGAGAAGAAAGCTGCTGAGAGCTTGGAGAGCATCCTGTACCTGTTTATATCACAGGTCTCTTGGCCACCCTTGTGAAGGCAAGGTGAGCCCTTCTGCCTGAGGTAGGGAGCTGTCTCTGACTGCCAGAAATGTTGCCTTTCCAAACAGGTAGTGCCTAAGCCTCTGAAATTACATCTAAGCAGCTGTTCCCACAAACTGGCTGCTCTGTTACTCAGCACAATTAGGAAATGGCAAGAAACTCCTCAGCGGGATGTATTTCATGGCAGCAAACTCAAGAAACATTGTTCTCCCATATCTTATTTTACCAAGCATGAGATAACATCTATCCAGAGAACAAAAAAAACGTAATTTTTGTCCAATGCTTCTTTAGTCTTCTGTTTTGTTTACAAGTGAGCATGATTTAGAGCTGAATGAATAATGGGCAGCATTATTTCTCAGATAGTTTAGGTGTAAAAACATAAAATTTAACAAATGAATAATTCACTGAATATATTTGTGAATTATTTAGCTGGCTCTATATGCTGAATAAATACGGCCTGATACAAGGCTCAGGGGAGTCAGTACCTTTCTATTGACTTCACTATATTTTGGATCAGGCCTTACAAGGAAAAAGAAAATTGGCAAATAATTTATTTGAAAGCAATTCCATAAAATCTTGACAAGTTGTTCTCATTTTGTAATGTGTATGAATTGCATTCAACCAATGCCAAACACATTTTGAAATGTGTATCGTCTGTTCAAAGACAGTTTGTAAACAGAAAATTTTAGCCTTTCCACCCACCTGTTGTGTGGGTGTAACTTTTGGGCAAATCACATTTTGGAGAAAGCCAACATTTTTAAGGGGCAAGAAATTAAAACTAAATGTATCATATTAAACGTGATTAAAAATTTAATTTTTAACAAGAAACAGGAACTTAAAAAACTTGAAACTCTTTCTGATCTTTGAGGAGATTGATTAATTGAGTTTTATAATTAATAACAATGATTATACTTTCGTGAAAAATGCAGCTTGTTGAAAGAATTTCTTTTTTTTTGGTAAGATTAAAAATTTGGCTGATACAACAGGAAAGGTGACATCAGATGGGAGCCTGACTGAATGCATATGTCTCTTGGGTTTAAAAAGTAGACAGGCACAAGATAAAATATACAGTAAGCAGATTAAAACATCTTCGGAAATGTGTATTTTTCTACTGTAGCCCTGTAGTTCAAGGACGAATGAATTAACAGCAATCCCATGACCTTTTTTCACAAAAATGTCTGATTGGTTGATCACAAGGTCTTGTGCCATCCTAATTTATGAGTCTGATGGCAAAAATCAAGAATTAATAGCATTTGTAATTTTACTGGCAATGTAACAGCTACCATTTTGAATGCTTCTTTCCTGAGAGGTTTCTGCGTAATGACTGAGCAATCACTGATATAGTTGGGATTTTAGAGTCACTCTGAGATTTTTGATTGCCTTTTCTAAGAAAGCATTTTTGCCTTCGTGCTAATGAGAATTTTTTTAAGAGCTTGAGTAGCTAATTTATTTTGCTAGGTGAGAGGACATGTTTTTCTTATTTTAGGGAGAACTGAGCCAGACTCTGAGCTGATTCACCAACAGAGCAGAATAGTTTTATCCATTTCAATGGGACTGTATTGATTACTATTGATCATAGCACAACCCCAGGTCTGTGCCTTTTTTGTGAAATGTTCACTTATAAGGTATTCTGAACTATATTCTCTCATGTCAATTAACTTGTTTACAAGAGGCAGTAATTGCATTTGTCCATGGAACCATATGGATTTGAGCACAAGTTCTATTTTTGAACCTCACTGAATTACAGGAAGTTCCTTTCTCTTCTGTTTTTGATGGATTAATTATTTGTCCTACTTTAATCTTAAAGTAAAACCGTATATATAATATCGTCATACTTGCAACTTTTTTGGTTGTGTCTTGATTACTCATTTAATTCTTAAGTAATCATTCTGATAAGTAAGGATCTATAATATTTAGTTGAGATGAATGATTAGATGTTATATGTACAGTTTGCCCTCTGCCTGTCTTAGATCTATCAGTTTTAAAATAAGTGACAATGGGGAAAATATAGGATTTTAGAATTTATATCTTGTAATTTACAAAATTTTAAAAAATGCTGGTTTTATTCTCTTCAGAGGCTCAGCTGTATACATTCGTGCTGTCATTGATTGGTAGTGGTTCAGGACCTTGCAGGTTGGCTTCTTGTCATAGGAAATACCATGCTCAGGCTCTGGCTCAACCCTCCATGTTGAACAATACAGCTGGGCAAGTATGTTAAAATGCTGATGCATCTGGTGCAGCAGAAGTTGATAGGAAAAACCCAGTCTTCCTAAAGCAACAAGTCACGTTCAATGTGTCTGAGCTCAAACCAGAAATCCTTGAGCAGCTATAAAGGCAACAGCTTTTTCACACTATTGCATAACTCAAAGACTGGATAGAAAACGTTAATCTTCCTGGGGTTTTGGCATGAAAAGGAGCAGGAAGTATTTTGACAATGCAGTTTGCATGTCATTCCCTTTGTCCATACTCTCTTTCAAAGGCTTTAAATAGACGCTTTCAGCCACTCTCTCTTGTTCAGCATAATGCACTTTAGCAAAGTGTAGAATATTAAACCCCAACAAATGTTGTTTGGTTGACTGTGTCTTAAATTGTTTAATAGTGTGCACAGAATCTGTAAGAAGAAACAGAGTACACTTGAATATCAAAGGAGGGGAAGAGTGGATTTAGGTCTGAATCATACCCATGCTCAGGTAATCACCCAGACGGGACACAAAGACTCTTTGAGGACATGGCCATTGTCACAGACAGTCAGACAAAGGTACGTTTGGACTAGATATAAGGAAGAAATTTTTTACAATGAAGGGGGTGAAACACTGGCACAGGTTGCCCAGAGGTGGTAGATGCCCCGTCACTGGAAACATTCAAGATCAGGTTGGATGGGGCTCTGAACAACCTGATCTAGTTGAAGATGTCCCTGCTCATTGCAGAGGGGTTGGATTATATGACTTTTAAAGGTCCCTTCCAACTCAATATATTCTATGATTCTAAGATTTAGCCCAGTATTCTTTCTCCGCTGCTGACTAGCAGCCGATACCCTTCAGAATCAGGTGAGAAAGATCTCTCAACTGTCAGGTTCACACCCCCATGGAAGAGGCACTATTATCACAGCCTAGCCATTATTTTCATTGCTTGTTCATCTGCAAAACCCATTTGTGGCTTCATATGGGGCAGGGATGCCAGGATGGCCTTGTATAGGTCCTTGGTGGGATGATTTGGGGTTTCAGAAGAACAACACTGCTGAAAATGTCCCCCACTGCTACACATCCACAAATGATAAACAGAATGTGACTGTGTGTTTAGTTACAGCGGGCCATTTTGCTTGCATGTTACTAGAAGAAGGATTGGAATGAAGGTCCAACATTCATAATGACTGTCAGAGATCATTTAACTCTTTTCTCCAGGGAATCAGAGATGGCACTGACAATTTTCTCTATTTCAGCTTTTCTACTTCCTAAGACAGTTTAGGGAAACACCATCTCTTCTTTGTCTTTGTCGGGATACTATTATATATATGGTGTTTCTGGGTAATCCTGACTCAAGGACAGTTACATTCCCTGGTGTAAGGATATGTTGCCATGTGAAATATTACAAATCTGGTGTGTTTGTTTTTTTGTTTCAATTTCACTTTCTCATTCATTCCATTTAGCCTCAGGAGAGGCATTGTATTCTATTTAAAGTGCAGATTTACATAGCAGCAATTTGTCAGTTAACCTAAAAGAAGCAGGTGTGATGCTTCAGCTCATAACAAGGATGTGATTCCTAGCTGAACAAAGCCTGACACATTTTTAACTGGCTTGTTTACACCATCAGCACTTCTGTTTCAACAGCCCTGCTCTCTAGTTTCTCATATTAATTGGGAACTGCAGCCAAAAGGTATCAAGTGTCGCTGTAAATTGCTGGTTGCTGAATGACGCATGTGAAACTGAATCACTACCTTAAATGTGGTATAGTAAGAAACAGAGCGCTTAGCACACAGACCTGTTGCTCCTGCAACTCCAGCTATGAAAGGAGGAATATGTCCCATAAAACACCGCACGCTAACGTTGTCTCTGGGGATTTCTAAAGAGAAGCTGGGGGTGCTGTGACTGAATGAGTAACAGTAATGCAGATGTATGCTGCAGTAAATACAACACGATCAGCTGGTTACCAGCTCTGTGTACTGCCTAACTAACTGTAATGTGGCAAAGCAAAACAACTCTTAGTTAATAAAAGCTCTTGGTGTATCTGTCTCTTAAGGATTTGCTCCCTCCGCTTCACTTCGTGCCTTGGTGTCTGTTTCGCCACTTTTTCTGTCTACCTGTCACCTCTGGTACCTGTCCTTTTCAACCACCTTAAAGTGCTACCCCATCATCAAACTCAGTTTTTCAAGCATTTTCCTTCATGCTTTCACTTCCTTATTTTTGATTACAATGCCAGACTTTGGTCTTCTACTGGCTACTGACTTAGTGTTTGCTTTTAGGTCTCTTTTCATTTTCCTCCAAGTGTTAAATCTCTGGTCCATCTTTCAGACCCCTTAAATCTGCACTTCTGTCACTTTTGTGCTTCTGAAATCCTGACCTGAATGTTAGCATCTCTTTTTGACAACTGCAGTCTTTATTATCTTTTAATTTTTATTCTTCTATCATCCTAAAACAATAGCAGGAAAACCCTCTTCAGAGCCTAGCATTCTAAATTTAATCCTTCTTGAATAACTTTCCTTTCATTAAAACTAATCTGAGGTGCACATAGTCTTTCTCACCAGCACTGGGGATTTCATTGTTATTGCTTTCATCCCATTCTACCTATTGCTCCTCTTTTTTGAGCCTTAAGTCAAAATGAAGCATTCATTTCATGGGCTTAGTGGCTTTCGGTCAATTCCTGCAGCCCTCCTTCCTGTAGCCACAGAGAATCTCTTTCCCAGCCTGTTGCAAATGTCACATCTGCATCTCGTCTCTCTTATGCAATAAGAGGACGGAATGTGTTGCTCCATTTTTGTTAAGCCTTGTGCACCTCTCCAAACTATACAAGAAAATCTCATATTTATCTATTATTAATAGGACTGAATCTCCAATCTCCTTGGCTCACCTCAATATAAATGCAACAGAAAATACTCAATCTATTTGCTTTGCCAGGATGAGAAAATTAATATTTTATTCCTTTTATTAAATAAATAATGTTTTGTAGGACTACCATCCTTTGAGATATAGAGATACTTCATTAATTACCACCTATTTCCTTCAATCCTCCCAATGAACTAAAGGAGAATCACTGAAGTGTTTTTGCTATTTCTGATTAAACTTTGAGAATTTTTTTTGATCTCAGATGAATTTGTGCATTTCACAATTAGTTCTGTTATGAGAGTGCTCTTTTCTTCCTCACATTTGCTTGGGTAAACGTGTGTCCCTCAATGCAGGCTTGGACACTTGTGGTAGCATAGGCCTGAAGATGGTAAGAGATCAGCTGTAAGTCTCTAGCTGTTGCAACTTTTTTCTCTAGCTCTCTTTAATAGCTACTGTTAGTATCTTTATCAAATCAGGAGTGTCATTCCAGCAAGTTCTCTGCATGTTCCTCTCCTGGCTGCTCTGCCATGTTAATCTGCTTTCTCTAGTGAAGATGACTGGAAGCCATCTCTCCACTCTGTGCAGCACTTCAGGGTCTTGCGAAACACATTGGGGAGCATATTTATTTAAACATTACCATAAATGCAAAATGAATGTCATACTTTTCACCGAATAGCCTTGAGTAGGTTCATTTTGTGAAAAGCTCTCTGTTTGTGAAATCTCACTACTTGCTGAGAGAACAGCAAGATGTTTTGTGGGGAAAGTAGACAGAAGATAGGGAGTCATCAGACTCTAGGAAATTAATCATAACTGGATTTTCCTAGCTAACCAATAATTCCAAAATATTAGTGCTTTTGCAGAATTTCTTCACCTGTAAACCTTATCTTTTGTTACATCTTATCAGTAAGCTTGATTCAGAGCCCTTCTGTGTCAATAAGACTTGTAACAATCACTGAATACAGGATGACTCTTCATAGAATAAAACAACTATTACTGTCTTGTAGATAGGATGAAATTTTTCTAAAGCAGATTATTTGAAAGTGGGTCGCTGTAAAGTTCCTTGGATCTTCTTCAGAAGAATTTAAAACATCTACTTCCAGAGATAAGATGCTGTGCTAAGGTGGCCCCACTCCGATTCAGCACTGCAAAAACTGTAAATCTCACTAGATTTGTTTTAGGACATCTGGCTCTGCCTCTTTCTATTTCTGACCACAACCTAGGTTGCAATGCTCAAGAAGACAGATAACAATGTGTGTCATTTAAACCCCTCAACCTCCACATCTACTGTAAGAGTGGAAACTTGTTTAGGAAGAGTTATGCCAGGAAAATAACTTATTACATTATTTCTACCTATTCTGCAGCACAGCGTTTAAGCTTTTAAGCCCATTACTCATTATAAGTCTGGTGGATGGGTTCAGTATCTCATTGATTAGAAAGTCAGCAGCACGTTTTACCAGGGACGAGGACATAGTACAGGTACTAACTATATGTCATGCCGTCCTAAAGAGTGCAAGGTTACATTGGCAATTTACTTTAATATATTTTTAACAGTACACAGTGTTCTTCAGGTCTTACACCTCAAGATTATTTACTCTTTTTATATGAACTCATGCTAGATGCACAAACCAAAGCAGTACTTAAAGGAGCAGAAATCAAGCTCAGCATTCTCCTGTTCCCTGCAGAGGAAATTCTAGGGCTACTTATACCTTTCTGCAGGCTCTTTAGTTTCCTGGTCTCTAAATTTCTACAGGAGAAGATTTGAATTCCTTCAGGCTTTGAAACCCCTGAAACCCCTACCTCCTACTTCTTGGCCAAGTGCTTTAGCTACCATAGTCCTGTATTCCTCTGCTGTTTTTAGGAAAACATTCCTGATTTGGATTTTTCAGTGATTCTTAGTCAGTGCCCATCCAGGATTGTGCTCCCAGGTACATGATTTGAGCAAGTAGGAGCATCTCTGCTGCTTTGCTGACTGCTGGTGTGATTAATGCTTCCTACCAGCATCTCTGCAATCATCATACAGGCTTTCCTAGTCTGTCCCAAGCCACCTGACCCTCCTTAGGCACTGTATGAGGAAAACACATCTTTAACTCTGACCTTTGAATGTTGGTGTGTGGTCCCTAATTTGGAGGTTAGGTCTGCTTGCAAGAGGTGTCTGCCTTCACGCTGGCTTGTGAGGGAACAAGGATTTAGTGTACAGCTGGTGACATTGCATTGCTCAGAGAACCGAGCCCTGTGACTGCCTTCTCCTCTGTTCAAAGCTGAAAAAAGTTAGACACTTGCTCACGATCCTGGCTAGATCCTGGATGAAACATGGTGTGATGCAACGTGGAGTGATTAAAGAAAAGAAACCCATCAGGACAGTCTTAGGCATGCTGCTAACTTTAAATCTAAAACCCGTCCCATTTAAATCAAAGTTAATCAGAAGCTGAGAATTTTTGTGATTGGGAAAGAATTAAGCATGCACTTGAATATTTTCCTAAATTAAAACATCGACTATGTTTTTCTTCAGTTAAAGATGGACCTCTTGGAGGAAGCCAAATGTGAGACTATTCATAGTGGAATGTTTAATGTGATCGTATCTCTTCACAGATGAAACGATACACATTAAGATCAGTGGCAAAACAGAATATATTCTTACTTTCCACTTACACCACAGTTATAGCTTGCTTTTATAAAACTCCTTGAACTTCTGGTGGTAATTTCTAATAGTAATTAATAATAGTTTATGTAACAGCTGTACAGTATTAAATAATTAGCCTGCATATAAGGTATCACAATTTTCACCATAATATGTGATTGTGATGGGTTTTTCTACCCATATTCATTGTTGTATGATTTGGTAACTGTTTGATGTAAATGACTTTCCAAACTGTATGTATTAAATCTTAGCATTCAAACAAATGAAAATTATAAAAGGGAGACTTAACACTCTTTCTTGGCCAGGAGTTTTTACAGCAGTTGTGAAAGATTCTTTATGACAGATATAAAGACAAGTTACTAAAATACTTTGTCTTTCTGGAAACCTATCATGGTCTATAAATGTCTCCCAAAATAATGCTAAGAACATTCTGATATTGCCATCCCAAATATACACTTTTTTCCCTTGTCTTGAAACAAACCACAGAAAATCTTTGGTTTGGACTGTCAGGAACAGCACTCACCCCTAAAGGGAGGTGTTTGACTTCCATCTGTTTAGGGGTTGTTTTTTACTTGTTTCTTTTTTTTGCTTCTAATTTTTAAAATAACTTTATCTTTTGAAGAAACCTTATTTAACCTTCTTTCTGAGTTTTGAGTATTCAAGCAAAACACCGAGAACTAGCAAAGTACTAGCAAAAGGATTAGCGTAATTTAGAAATATAAATTCATCTTCTCACTCTCATAGAAAATCTGTTAGCAACAATTTGATGTCTTTGTTCATATTGTGATATCCCTCATGTAGTTATTAATTTACATTGCTGCGTGAATGAGCATGAACTTGCCAACTTTGTCTTTTTTGGTATTCCTGCAGCACAGACCCTGCTGCCTCCCACTGATGTCTGTCGCTCTCAACATGTGGAGGGTCACTTGCAGGTTGTGATCTTGTCTTTCATTCATTCTGCTAAAGATTGCTTTGTCTTCTGGTAATATATTGTGACTCAGGTTCACAAGGAGAAAGCCTCTATGGGCAATTGTTTTCTGTTATTTCTATTCAATACTTTAAGCCACTCACATATTTTGTGCTTTATTTTCCATTCATGGTTCCATTTTACAAAAGTGGTTTTGTTTTTAGCCACAGGCATGGGTAAAATGCACATATTTCATGAATTCTGTGAAAGTTTTTTCATTTAGTAGTAAGGCACATTTTGGTAACTGATATGAAAAATAATATATCTAAAAGATTCTGTTGATCTGAAACCAGTAATAAATATGCTGCTATTAACAGAAGTGAGCAGTAATTTTGGGAACCGAACATACTAAATAGCAAAGAGTCAAACTTCCAGCAGTCACCAAGCACTCTTTAGGAAAACACAGGTTTCTTAGCTTCAACATATAAGGTGGATCTAGCCAGCCAGAAGCACTGATCCAGCCTGCAGTGCCTTCTCTACTGCCTGAGACCAGGCCAAGAAAAGATACATAGAGTGATCACACCTGATCCCAGGTTCATTCTCCAGATTGACTGTTAATACTACTGTTAGTTCAGTAGTTTCATTGCTAATACATGAAAGGATTCCAAGAATTCTATTTTACAAAAATGTGTTACTGTTTGGGGAATAGATATTGTAGGATGTAAACAGGCCAAGTGAGACACATCATTTTAGGAAACACAGTGATTATAGGAAAGTACCTGAGAATTCTTGGCCTGTGTTTTTCACCGGGGGAAGGCTGTGGAAAATATCATATTTTCTATTGCATAGGATATATATGTTCTTATCACTTTTGTTTTTTAAGGCTAAGAGAAGAACAACTTGGAATGATGGGGTAGGGGGGTGAAAGGAAGGTTCAAACGAAGAAGGCTAGAGAAATACAGCTCTAATATACAGTAACTAATTAAAACCAAGGGAACAGGAATTTTAAGAAAAGGCCTTTGTGGAAGGGCACCGAGTCTGAAAACCCACAATTTGCTTAGAAAGGGAACTCAGGCCCAACGAGCATCAGGTGAAACTAATATGAATTAGTTCACCAGTTGCTGGGAGGTTCCAGAGAAGCAGAGGCCAATCAGGGCAGGAAGGCAAAATAAAAGGGTTTGGCAGCCTTTTCTATGTTTGATACTTTAAAAGAGATTGTAAAAAGAGAAGTTATTGTATTCATGATCCTTTTCTGGAAAAGTAATCCAGATGGACTTAATTCTGGAGAATGATATCACACTCTAAGGTGAGCTAATGAAATGCTGTTCTGGCTTAACGGTGTACCTTATTTTGTTATTCTTGAGAGGAGCAAGTCTGACTGGGTTTGATTACCTTCCTAATTCCTTCTTAATTCTATACAAATTTTAATACTATCTTATGCTAAAGGTGCAGGGTTGGCTCTTCAGTGTTGTTAGTTTGAGTAGGAAATACTTGGTTGAGTATGTGAGAGTGTGTAAATATGCTTGCATTAATGAAATATAATTTCAACCCTAATACTGCCTTAGCATTTATTGTGCATAGGAAAGGTAGAACCTGTAAAGTGTGGGGTAGCTGCATGGTCTCTTTCATATTTTTGCTAGAAGGTCACTTTCAGCAGTATCTTTGACTTTTATTTTCTAGCTCCCTATCTATGTGAAGCTTTGTTTAGTGTTTGGAACTGAATATGCTGGGGAATTCCTCGGAAGTAATGAGGAAAGGCATGGTTTGATAATACACATGTCTTCAGTTAAGTTTCAGTCAAGTTCTGGACTTGAAATCTCTGGATGAAAATGTATGCTATTATGAAAAGGTTTTGCTACAGAAACAGTGGCAACTTTATAGCCTGTCTCTTGAGTTTTTACAACTGGCACATTGGTTTTCAAAGTTTATTAAGGTATGAAGCTTTAATCTAGAATGAAGCATGCTAATACATATGTTTCCCCTTAATCATTGTGGTCTTTCTGAGTTGGTGTTGAAATGATTCAACCTGCATTCTTGGAGTCATCTCCCACAGTCTCATGTAATCTGGGTCAAATTCACCTTTTAGTTGTACTGGAATGGCTTCCCTTTGTGTAGGAGGAAGGTGTTCTATTTTGGAGGTATCTTCCTCTGCTGAGGAACTGATAAAATAGCAAAGGTGTTTTCTTAATGGAGCTGGCATTTCACCATCCATTTTTGTAAGGAGAATTGATATCTTTTTTTGATAACCTGTCATGAGGTGACACTTCGAAAGAAGTGCCAAAGACCTTTGAGTGCTGATTTAAAGAAATATGTACTTCAGCATTTGAAATGAGAAAGAACAACCTTTCCTTCCTACAAAAGCTACATCTTGGAAGAGCATAGTGCTTTGAACTGAAAATGTGTACTGCCCTTCAGTGAGTATATACTACCAGCTTTACTGTAGAACAATCATCATGTTCATTGTCACAGCTATAAAAGCTGTGATGGTCTATCTAGTAAAACTTCCTTTTCATTTTCTTTTTATTTTCTTTTTTAATAAATCTTTTCATTGCTTCTCTCAAGTAAAATAGTTTTTGCAACTCTTCTGCATTCAGGACCCAGTGGAATAAAAGAGAATTATATGTACTGTCACAGTCATACTGGGTTTTGTTAGATAGTGGCAAGAAATAATATTTGTTTTGGATGTGACATGTAGTAATGCATGACTGCTTACAATAATGATATACACATTTATAACCTTTATTGATTGCATTGCTGTCTCTACTTTTCATGCTGACTTCTGTTCTGCTTTACTTTGCCATGAAGAGCTATAGATGCAACTGACTGCAAAACAGGATCTGAGGTTAAGACTGGGAAATGCTTGTAAGCTTGGGTTACAATACTGACTAGGGAGGAAACCTGTGTGGAGACCATCAGTTAGTGTTGCTTCATTAGCATGTGTAGTAAGAGCAAAGAGACCTCTGAAAGTCTTACAAGAGCTAATATGGTAATAGTCTCTTCCCTATTAGTACCACATGGATGTCTCTTGTACTTCTATCTAACATAAAAAATGTTACCTTCTCTTGGAGTCCAGTGTACTGTCAGTAATAATGTGGCTTTGTTTACTATGGCTTGTATCTCTAGTATTCCTTCTCCTCCTCCTGCTTTCTGCAAAAATACTAACACTTTCTGGCTAACTTGCTACTTTATTAAGGTGCAGGTTGGCTTTGTGCTAAAGGCTATACAGCACGAGTGAAAGGCAATGCATGCTTCCTTGTATGAATTCATGAAATGTCAGTATACAAGTTCAAGTTCTTGTTTCTCCACAAGTCCCTCTCCAGTAGTGATTATCATCTTTTGTTCCCCTAAAGATATCTTTCATCATTTAAAAAAAAAAAAAAGAATCTTGTTAAAACTGACGTTAAATATCACATCTGCAAACTTTGTAGTAAAGCAAACTGACTAGCAATAAACTCCTGTTTCTGTACAATATCTTGCGTTCCTCTTTTGCTAAATCCCATCATGTTTTCAAAGCAGTACCCGCTGGTCTCAAACAACACATGCTGTTACCAGCACCATGCTAGACCAGCTGGCATGTTCAGGACTGAGGAGATTGGCTGGGCAGGGCAGTGGGAAGGAGGAATGCCAAGTGTAAGGGGATTGACCTGCAAACATACTTTTGATGATGGCTCGTTCCATAAATAACCTTACACCCTATTGCCTCCTCAGATACTAGTACTGTTGCAAGAGCTCTAGCATTGGGACACAATCCCACTTTAAATTATTTATCCTCCCAATACTGCTGTGAAGTTGGGAATTACTTCTCTTGTTATTCATGCGTGGGATAGAGCCTGTAAGACTAAAAGGCCTTCCCTGTGCTGCTCTGTATGCAGGAATGCTATGATACAAAATAAAACTAAACCCAAATATTCCAAGTCCCAGTTATGGTTCCCAAAAAAATAAGAAGCAACTTTGCTCTTCTGTTGGTGTGTTCCAAATGATAAATGTCTGGCAGGCTCTTCTTAATGCTGTTAATCGCTTATTTCCCTAGACCAAATTCAGTGCCATATCATGCAGCAAAGCCATGGTCAGAATGCTATATGGCAGTAAAACACTATTTTTGGATGTTGGCAGGGAGGTAAATCTCCTTTCCCTGGATCAAAAAGTAGGTTTTACTTTTTCTGACTTTACTTCCTATTTCGGTGGCTAATGTGGGACTGTTTGACTGTAAACTAGGCACTGATATTGTATACAAAATATGGTATGCCCAGGAAGATGCAGGGCCGTGAATTATAGGTGCTTCTTCATGCAAACAATGTATTGGTATAATGTCGCAGCAAAATGAAGTACAAAGTATTATCAGTTCTCTTGTAAATTCTGTATTAATTTCATCCCGGATAACAACAGGATTAATGTATTGTCAAAATTGTCCCTTGTCCTTTCTTGATGATTAATAATTAATCTGCATTCCTTTCACTCTAAAGCAATACTAATAAATAGGGGAAAGTTTCCTGTGGAATCACTGCTTGCAAAACAAAGATCCAATGTATGGTGATAATATTGTGGGCGATGTCAAATGGAGTTTGGGTTTACTGGAGAGTCCAGGACCTTTAAGAAACTTGATTTTAACACTTACATGTATATATACAGACAGATTCCTTCTCTGAATTACCTATCTGATGGTTTATTTAACAGGCTGCAGTGATGTGAAGTGTTTAACTGGACATCGAGATATAATACCTGGGAGAGAAATTTACTGTCAAGATGAACAAAAAATCAATGAATAGCTTCAGATGGCAGATGAGGTTAAAGCTGTTATATTCCACTTGTTCAAGTCATAGGATAAGGCTTAATAATGTGGCTGTTCTAAAAGAAACTTCTTTGTGTCTTGAATAATTGATTTTTTTTTTTTTTTTTTTTTTGAGGGACAAGCAGGTCTACTACTGTTCAGGACTTTTTCTGCTCAGATTTAGGGCCCTAATGTTCTGTGAAGTCAGAATTTCACAATACTAGCTCTCCTGGTTGTGGAGAAAACGGGAATTGAATGCAGCTGGTGCAGTATCTGCCTCCCAGCAGAGGGGTGTCCCTGCCACATACCTGTCACCAAATTAGGCAGCGGGGAGCAGAGGGGGCATTGCTGTTATTCTGAAAGGTGGGTCAATGCCAGGACTCTCTGCTGGGTCTAATTGATTTTGAGAGGAGAGGCTCTAATTAATTTTTTCTTTTTTTTTTTTTTCCCTGAGCCAGTCTAAGATCCCATTTTTCTGAAAGTGAGTTAAATGACTTGTGTGATAGAGGAACAAGGCAGTGTGCTGTACAAGACCTGCTCACCATACAAGTAACCCAAAGGATCATCTTTATCTAACAAAGATCGATGGGTTGGTTCTTTCTCCAGTGCTTAGCTGGCACCAACAGGTACTATCAGTGACTGTTGCTAAGTAGGGTTGACTACCTGGGAGAGAGGAGTGGCATGAACCTAAAGCAATCTTTGACTCTCTAGAAATGACACTAAACGATGACTGGACTGGGTGAGAAGGTCAGGTGATGAGGCACTAACCTCTTAAACTAAATGAGATTATAACAAATTTCTGGTCATATGTACTGTATTTGGCAAAATACCCCACAAGGCTGAAGTGAGATGGATCACCCTGAGCCAGGATCATGTTTTTAAAGCATTCTGTAATGCTGCTTTTACTTCTCCCCTCTTCAGATTTAGAATAGGCAAGGGCAGGGACTGCGAAATCTTACTGAATAAATTTAATGCTGTTTAACTTGTTGGTTTAAGGGATAGAGTAATGTTCTGTATTTGCGTAACTCAACTGGGGAGGACCCCTATAGAATTATATAAAATCTTGTTGTGTTAGAGTCACAAACTTAGCGCATTCCTTTCACCTAGGAATATGTCTCCATTCTGTTACTAAAATGGCTCTGTTGTGTCGTTTATTAACTCTGCAGTGCATTAATCTTTTATCATGGATTTCTATGTGGTCTGAATTTGTTAGACACTGCACCTTGTACCCTACTTTTTCAATGCTTCTTAGAGCTACTTGTGCTATTTTGAAGTTATGTCACACTTATTCTTTCAGAATTTCTTTTGAACAGCTTTCCAAAAGGAGCCCTGCAGAGGTGTGACTTGCTTGATATGACTGACTAATACTGTCTCTCCCCATATTTCACCACCTATTGATGCTTCTGCTAAACCAACAATGGATAAATGGATACATAATTCACCAGACCTAAAGGAGAGCAGGGAATAATAGGAAATAATAGCTTCCATTTAAGGTTCAAGAAAACTGCTCATTAGTTGAGTTTTTCTTTGCAAGTCTAATATTTTATTACAAAGGGAACAGATTTTAAACTGTGGACCTCTGGCATAGAGTGACCACTGTGGTCTCCAGGTGGCAGTAACACTAGCCATCACGGCATTATAGGTGGTTATAGTAAGGTTTCTGCCCTTTTTACTTAGGTTCAGATAACTGATTTATGCTAGAACAACTAAGGAATTACCCAGTTGTTTCCATGATTTATCCCCAGAACCACACATCCACCAGTACTTGCTAGTCCTCAGTCTCACAGCACTGCATGATTTTTTCTGAAGCATCTGGCTGTAAAGTAGCAGAGTCTAACTTCTAGATTTGAGCCACACTGAAATGGTTGGAAAGTTTTGTAAGGTAAATGAATGCTCCAGACAAATAAATAACAAATAATAATAAAAAGCTGGTCAGTTCAGCCCAAAGCAGCTCTCTGCCCAGAGACTGTGTGCTCCATCAAAAGGTAAAATATTCAGTCTTTTCATGCTAGTGGCTACCTCATATTCAGCTGGTCATTAATATCTGTACTTGATAACTGGCTTTGCTTGCTCATACAATTGTGGTGTTTTGGTTTTTGAAATAGTGTCTGAAAATCTTTTAAAGACCATGTATTTAAGCTGTGTCTAAACAGACTAGAAGGCCAGTCTAGTAGTTTGTCTCTTACTGCTGAAGATTTAGCTCAGCAGATTCAAGGCTGAACAAGGTCTCTTGGAAAAGCAGAAGACCAATTAAATGAATCTTTTTCCTTCTGGCAGCACACCTCTTCCTCAGTATTTCCCATTGCTTCCATTCATTAAAGACTTTCAACATGACACTACATTTTTGCCTCCTGCTATATTACTGTATGCGGCCACTTTGCCTGCCTTCATGCCACCAGCTTCTATTTCTTCTTTCCTTGTCTGCTGTACAGAGGCTTTTTGCAGTCAGAATAAGGATGAAATGTTATTGAGCTAGCTATTTACATATGCATCCAGGATGCCTTTAAAATAATTTCATTTGATCTGGCAGTTGGTTCAAGAGTTCCAGGACTGCAAGGTTACCAGAATGATTGTTTCTTGTTTGGGAATCTGGTAGTGGTGTTACTGGCTGTTCTCATATAAAATTTTGTATCAGGCTAATTAATATTAAGTGGCTGCCATGGAGTAATCACTTCCTAGTGTTAAGTCCTTTTAAAATCAGAATGAAGCAAAAAGACTCTATTCTTAATTTTTCGCTAATTTTTTCCTGGCTTCATTTTTACTACATTCAATGATCACAGCATGCATGAGGCCTAAGGTAAAAACGCAGCTTCCCTTTGGGTGGGACTCAATTATCTGACTGTCTCACTGTGGTGATGCATGTGCATTGGGTAATGTTAACGTGATGTCTAATATATTACACTTTTCTAGCAATATGACTGCTATCACAGAAGGCGATGAGGGTGAGGAAGAAGTGAATGGATTACTACAACAGTGATGCATTTATATTTGGAACCAGCATTGCCATGCCATTATCAGGATGTCTTTGAGTAAATTTCAGGATTTAACATCCATCAAGCTGCCTGACAACACTAAGCCTGCATTTGTGAAATGTCTCATAGGATAGAGGCATAAATCTGAGTTATCTACATAACAGGGATATTGAGTTATGTTACACAGGAGAGGCCATAAACACAGCTGCTCTGGAAAGCATATCTAAGAATAGAGACCTAAAATACAACTCATTGTATTACAGTAACACTGTTTTTATTATAACTCTAACTTTCAGCAGAAACAGAAGGAAAGTAATAATTTTAGAATTATCCCTTCAGGCTGACTGCTCAGGCCACACACTGATGTGACATTTTGCATCTATCAAACATGGGTAAAATTGGAATATCCACTTCTATCATTCTTATTCAGAGGACAACTTATTCCAGCATCTGTTAGCTTAACAAGTACTAACCAGGGACATGCAATTCATTGAGCAGAAGATGAACAAAGCTTTAGCAGATCTCATCTACTGCTGAAATTCAAAGAACTGTATGTTTAGGTAAACTTAGTTGAAACTAATCATTCTGGCCTTAGCTTATTACCTGTGATACTTAAAACAAACTGAAATGTCAGGTTTATTGGGCCTGATTGTTTGTCACTGTTACTACAGCAATTCTAGTGTATATCACTTCTATACAGCTATACCATCTGGAAACTAATGGTATCTCACCAGAATAAAATGGATCTGACAAGAGGGAATCAAGACTATCACTGCATCTTTTCTTTTGAGTTGTGTTGCTGTTGTGAATTGAATAAAATATTTGTCTGTGTTTAATATAAAGTATCTAAGATTCTGCACTGGTAGAGAAAACTCACATTTTCAGTAATTATGTTGAGAAAATATTTCTATTTCTACAAAATTTTTTGCTTTGGAGAAAACTGTTTTCAATAGAATGAAGTATATTTAAGCCACTCATTGGGATATTCTGTCTTTAGGACTTTTTAGGTTTTTGTTCAAAACTTGGAGTGGACTGAAGTAAGTTGTGACACAGCACTGGGTTGCAGTTTGTTCTACAAAAAACCTGACCAAGTGTTTGCTCAAAACACTGGTGTTCTAGGTGTGTAATTGATTTATTTTTATTTAAAACTTATGATGCCTTATTTTGCATTTCATGTAACATGAGAATTATTTAATGGAGTGGAAAGTGATATGATCATAGACTGATGGGGCTGCTGGCCAGTGATGTTAGAGGGTTGTTACCTCTCTAAAAACAAAGCATAACGGAGAATTCGGACCCCTTTGACCCCTGTTTTGTCACCTAGACTGACTGCAGGAACATTGTTTCCCTGATTCTAAGTACATTAACATTGAGAACTATTAACCCTGTGGTTTTCTGGCAGACCATACATTTCAGTTTATTTTGAATTAGATGTTCATGGTGTCTCATAGATACTTATCTGAGTTCAGGCTGAGAGCTCTTCAAACCCTCTGACTTCAGAAAGAAGTGGGAATGCAGTGCTGCCAGCACTGTGAGCTTGGCTTCAAAAGCATGCTTAAGTCTCCCCTCCCTTCTCAAAGCCCTTCCTTGGCCTTTCACAGAGATGATGCAAATTATAAAAGGAGGCACAGATATGAAGAGAAAACAGAACCTAAACTTCCCATCACCCACGTGGAGAGATCTTGAATACAGGGCTGAAAATTGTGGTTAGTGTGGACTTTGAAACAAAGTGCCCAGAACGTCATTGGTTGTGAGCATCCTTCATCCTAAGAGAGAAAGCAGAAGAGGAAATGTGAAACAGGAATGTTTGTGTTTCTGCATTTGTACCTGGACTAAAGACTAACCCCACTTCACAGGGGGCAGGAGCATAATAATAGACACACAATGTTTCCAGTTCATCTGGAACAAAGAGGAACTGAAACACCCAGGGACAAACTTGGTTTTATGTGACTTCTGCATTGAAAACATCTGGATTTATTAGGACTGAAGTATAATTAATTCAGCTGAGGGCTAAAACCAAGTCCTAATCAAAGAGTATATGGTTTAGATAAAGATGAAGATTTAATATTAAATAACATGAACACACATGATGAGATATATGTGCATTTGGTTGACTTCTGGGTCATTAATTCTCCTTCTACATTCCTTTGGTGGGCAGTAATTCCAAATTCTATCAAACTACTGAGGGCAGTCTCCTCCTATATGTAATGAATAGGGTATCATGGTAACTGCAGCAACAACCACCTTTTTTCCTAAAGAAACCTGTCTATGAATGGCTGAGATAAAGGGTAAATCCACATACTCGTTATACTGAACAGGCAGGCAACAGTGTGAAAACCAATTAATTTAATATGTTAGAAAAGGGGGAAAATTAAAACCTTTATAGATGGAAAAAGATAAAGCCTTGTCATGAATGTTTTCTTTTCACTAAAAGAACAAATGCAACTTTGCCAGGGTTTTTCCTCATAGATAACCAGGAACTCAACAATTTGTAATAGTCTTATCCTAAAATTAACCTTAATTACCGCAAAAACAAAGGCGGAACATATAGAATACTTTCTAGAGGCATTGTTTCGTAATTCATTATATCTAATCTTTACCTGATAGTTAGGTCCAAATCTTTGTATACACTGTCTAGATGGTAGCTGTTCATCAGAGGGAAAAAATAGTCTGTCTAAAACTGGCCATGTTCAACAATCCAGTTGAGCTTTGGAGGCTGCATTTTGAGTGACTGGTACCTGGTGCTAATCATGTCCCTGGTGAGGTTTTTGCAAAGATGTATCATTGCACACAATATATATGCCAGGTGGGTAGTGAAGTGCAGTTTGCTGAATGGAGGTGCTAGACAGAGGCATGTATTCAGTACAATGTTCCTACAAGAAACCCCCCTACAGGAGATATCTGTGAGTTGTCCCAAGGATATGGTTTGTTTTGACCCTGGACAGCTAAGTATGAATGTTGGAGACACAATCTGGTGCAGCCCTGCAGTGTTTGCTGTCTTCATCTCCTATATTAGAGAAACATTTGCTCTGACCCGAAGTAAACAGCCCTGTGATCCTACACTGAGCCACAATAAGCGGACTGTCATGCTTCAGGCTGTTCTCATAAGCTTATTTGGGACCTAAATGGATCCCAAAATAAGGGAGGAGCAGAGAGTTAAAATCCTGTGCTCTAACTGTGGTCTGCCCCTTGGCTGATATGAGCAGAAAGATCTCTGCAAACAGGGGGGAGTACTGTGGCCTTTGAGTCCACACAGAGAGAACATTTTTCACCTGGTGCACTGTTTTTTATTCTCATTGAAAAGCCTAATCCTACCTAATCACAGTATGAAGTAGTCAAGTCAGAGCATTCTTTCTCCAGGAGCTGGGGGACTAGTATCACAGTAAAATAAAGCATTCTTTTTGAATTCTTAATGTAACTCAGTATAATAATTCTTCCTGTTCTCTTGTCATTTCACCTCTATTTCCTCTTCCACTTAAAGCTTTCCTTATTGAGGGAGTCTGTGATTGAAGACAACCGAGTGATAGAAGCAACATACCTGAAAAACTAGTGGAATTGCTCATTATCAGTATCTGTACAATGTAAGTGTGTGGAGTTGCAGGAATTACAGGATCTAGATAGCATGCTGGGAACTGTTTTTTGTATTTTAGTAATAAAATGGTTGTGACTTAAAGGCATCATCCTCTCCATGCACTAAGAAATGTTGACATGTGGGCAGGTCAGCATGAATAGGTGTTTTCAGTACATTAATGGAAATAAACAACTTCATTTCCAAGCAGAAAAGGGTTGTTGGGTTTGGGTTTTTTTGATTTTTGTTTTTTGTTGGTTTTTTTAAAGAAGCTTAGATCAATTGTTCTATGAAGCAGTTTTAACTGAAAATTAAATAAGCCAACCACATGAATTATGTAATTTTGAGTATTAAAGAGCACAGTGTATTAATTCTTCTGCTAAGTACAATGGCTATGAAATAGTGCCTTAAGTCTTGTCTTTACGCCCTTTATTTACAAATAAAGAGCAGTGGAACTTGCAGAAAAGCAGATACTTTTGTGGACTGACAAGACACTTTTATGAGAATAAAAATGGGGTGGGAACCATTCACAAATTAGTACAACTCTTAAAAAACCCCCAGAAAAACAGTAAAACTACCAAACCAGAAGTGCACAGGTACTACTGAAAGCTGAGTGTTACAGGAGATTGTATAATAAAACTAAACCATGAGTTTAGAATATGCGAGCTTCAACTCTTTACATTTCTCCCTTCATAAAGTTTAATTTTGAAAATGAACTGCAGTTGCTTTACTTGGAAGAGCAGTTGTAACTGGTGTACAATGCACAGCTCAGACTAGCTTACTTCCCCAAACTGCAAAATATTTGAAATGATGCCACAAAAGTAACACAGTAAATGCGGCTTTGAACAAGGGTGTCAGTGCTTACAGCCAATGCATAAGGAATTTGGATTATTTTAAAAAAAATATTTAAACATTGCTTTGATGTTTGTGTTTGTAGGTCATTAGTTTGCTGTATGTTATGGAGATGTACTCAGCTGTTTGCTAGAAAGGTTTCACTTACATAATATGAACTCTGACTTTTATTTGCAACTACTTTATCTAACTTAAAAGTTTTAGTTTCTGAAGCTAGTTGCTGATTTTTCAGTTTAAGGATATTTTCCAGGCTTAACCTATGATTCTCACCTTTTATAAAGTCATCATCTCTATTAAGTAGAACTACTTAAGGCATGTAGAAAAAACTGCTTTTCATCCTCTCTTTTTTTGGCCGAACGCCATATTAATAGTCTTCCAACAAGAGTGTAGGCTGGCAGAGAGCATAACTTCATTCAATAAAAAGAATACTTGTCACTGTCAGAGGGTAAGAGTGAACTGTGTTTACTCAGATGAGAAAAAGTAGAAGTTTTAAGGAAAAAGTATTCTTTGATGCTTTTACCAAACTTTAAATCTTTGTTACTGCCCATGGGATATACTTGTGTGCCCAGCACTGCATCTTTTCTTTTGTTTCAGATCAGGCAGAATAAAAACAATGATACCTTAACATAACGAGAGGATGTGAAAACAGTATGTTTTGGGTGGGGAGGAGTTGAAAGGGAAGAACTAAATATTCTTCTGCTTTGAGTATGACCTGGCATAATTACTTACATGTGAGTATATTTCTCTTTCAAGAAAAAAAAAAGCAGCCTTAATTTCCTCAGCCCACAGTATATACCACAAGAAAGGAGTTTTGCAGTCAAGGAGTAGTTCCTGGCTGCTGAAGGACAGTAAAATTCAGGCCTTCCTCTCTCCTGAGCATGTAGTCTTCTTTCTTCTGGGTCATGGTGGTGATTTGGGGGATGTAGAGTAGACAGAAAAGTCTTAGGTGAGGAGGAGACGGTGGCTTTCAGCTAGACACACCAACTTCTGCTTTGAGTTTCCCCTCACAGGTGTTCCAAAAATCATAGTTGGCAACAATTAATCTATTAGCATTTTCATATTCAAGAAGGTACATATTCTATTCTAATGAAATGTAGGTAAACCAACCAGGGAGTATGCCTTCTACCACAATGCAGAGGCATGTCTTTTCTGGCTCTAATACTTAAAGAAATTAGCACTGCTTCCTAACAGAGGAAAATCAAGTAGGTTCTCAGAAATCAATCAACACTTCAGAGGCAAAACTGGCAAGGGAACCTGTATCTCCTGATTCCTGGCCATGAATTCCTTGTAACAACATGGCATCATCAGAACCAGAGGTTGCAGAACAAGGTTTATAATCTGTGCTCCTGCCAATGCTGTTGAGTTCTGCACTTGTTATTTCAAATATAGGGCATAATAAAACAATCACTGGTGTCCATGGGATTTAGTAATAAAAGTGAAGAACACAGCTATAAGATTAAAAAGCAGAAAGTATGTTAGAGTTGAAGAGGCTGCTGTCATAGGAAATAAATATTCCTGGTTAAAGGGGTGAATGCAACAGGTAATACTTAAGTAAATTCATAAGGAAGGACTATTTTAACATCAGCATGTTAATAACCACGCTGAATTATGACACATGAAAATTGATGTAATAAATTATAAGTTAAACGAAAAAATTCTTCGAAGTGGAGCTAATATTTAAAGTACTTTTAAAGTGATCATATTATGATCCATCAGAGAAAGATCAGTAAAAAGGAATATGGTAAAAGTTACACTTGAGATATACTTCTAGATTATTCAGCATAGCGATTCATGCTCTAAGCTATATTATGCTGTGCTTGAAGCATGGCTAGGGAAACTTATGACTAATATACCAAATGGACCCAATCTTGAGAGGCAAATATCTTAAAGTATGAAATAAATGTTTGTGTGTAGGTGGGTACCTTCGATGAGCGAATTTACCATTGTTTTATGGGACAGATCTTGTAGCTGTTTAAACTGATGTTACTCAGCTGAACTCAGGGTAGTACTAATTCATACCTGTCCAGCATTTGCTTCTAACTCTTGCTAAAAATTCTCTTTTCAGGTAATATAATAACATGGCCCACAATATAATTGTCTATTGGATCTCATTTGCCCATTAAAATAAATCTGTGTATTGAACTGATGTAGCAATGGCCTGTTTTAGGAGGGGGTATTTGTGTGTATCTGCATATATATATGGAAAGAAGCAGGGTGTCATAGGCTACATACTCTGAAAAAGTATGAAAACAGTTAAAGAAGACATTTTCAGTGGTGTATTTCTGGAATCCTGTAATTACAGCAGCGATGGAATTGTTTCAGGCTGTTTGGAAGCTACTTTATACACAAATGAACTGTAAAAATGTGGAATAGGGAAGAGCCCCTTTAGTTTGTGCTTATGTGAGATTCAGCTTGTGTTCTGAATCCTCAAAAAGCAGAGATTTGAGTTGCTGAGTCTTTCACCTTTTATCTTGTAGGCATACGTGAAAAAGTTGAGACTATTTTCCTTTTGTATCTTTGCAGACATTTGTGAGAGAAGAGGAAAGTGGCTATTCAGTTGACCACCAGCCTCCTCAAATTAACAGGAATCATAGGCACATACTGCATACGACTCTGAAAAGCTCTCAAATGATATTTGTGTACACAAGGGATTTTCAACTTTATATGCAGACACCAACCTTGTCTTAGTAACATCTTTTTTAAATAGAAAAAATATGTAAATGTACTTTTTTCTAAATCCTTGTTGTTAGTTTCTAATATGAGCAGGGCTGCTCTGGGGAAAACTGAGCAATTACATCCTTATAAGAACTTAGCTGCTTTGGATTTAAGCCTAGACTCAATACAATTCAGAAATGCTGATAACTGGTTGCCTAGCAAAGATACTATTACAGGTACCTGGTTTTATCATATTATCTAGTCTCAGGGGTACGTGGTACATTTCCTGGCTAAGGTCATGCAAATCTTTAATGTGCTTCTGGTACATTTTGGTGATATCTATGCCTTAGCTGTCTGGAAACCTTTCTTTTAAGCTTCTCAATGGGAAGCATAAGAAAAATCTTTCCTAGCAGTGTTTCCCAAAAACCTCAGAGAGACTCAGACCAAGAAGATAATTACCTCTGTAGGCCATAATGATTAGGGATGGGAAATCTAATGGTCCTTTAGCATTTACCCCTGTTTGACTGACAGATCTGTGTCTGAATTCCAACTGGGATTTTTGATGTGGTTTTAAAAAGAGGATGTTCTGTGTGCTACTAGATATTTGGCGGTAATAGGAGTGAGGAGAAACAGCTCATCTCAAATCTTAGCTTAGTTAATCAGCTATTTTCATAAACTACTTGTATTCATTAAAATCAAATGATGCTCCACTAATAAAATCTGATCCTTGCTTACAGAAATTTATTCTGACACAACCTTTAATAAATAGGAAGGAGAAAGTGCCAAAAAACTTCAGTTGTGCACATCTCTGGTATATGATATTGATACACTTCGACACCTGCGCATTTTAGTTTGCATCAAAGGTCAGTTTAAACTGGGAGGGAAAAGGAGTTAAGCATAAAGTCAGCAAATTTACTTTAGATTTTTTTTTTACAACAAATGTACCACTTAATTTCAGAAATATTAAAAAAAATCCAAACAAAAAAAGCAGCAAAGCCAACAACCCAAAAAGTTATGTTGTGTGCTTCAGACTTGTGTGCCTGAAAAGGTAGCAGAAAAAGCTGTTTGAGGAAAGATTCTTCTACAGAAGCAGCACATGGGGATTGCTATACCCCATCTGATCCCAGAATTGTTTTCTGGTTGTGTCCTTAGTTGATAACTGGTGATTGAAATACCTTATGATAGCCAGAGTTGGATGAAGCATCACTGCATCCTGAGCTGTTGTGTTTGGTAGCCTGTCTAAAGACTGGAAATGCAAAGCAGTATGTAATAGAAAGGGCTTTGGGTCCACCATAAGGGAAATCAGGTATGTTTTTTCATTAATAACTATTAGGTTTATGATACTAAGGAAGCAGGTGGGTTCATATGACTCTAGCTTGGTTTTACTCAATCTAGTAAAAATCTAGTGTGAAATGTTGACTCTGTAAATGGCATCATGGCAGTGGCACTTCTGGTTTGTTCATTAGCAGGACTGAAACTTGATTAAGGAGAAAGTTGGAAGCTATTATCTGAACCCACAGAAATCTCCTCCACTTAAAATCACACTTGGTGAATGGCCAGCTGAGATTAGCACACAGTAAAAGAGCGATGTACTAAAGTTTCTGCAAGATATCTCCTGTAGTTTAGGATAAGACTCTCAACTGGGGAAGGTCTGACACTGGATCAAAACTAAACAGAAAAGCAGAGCTTCATGCTGCTGAAGCACTCATATTTAGAAAGCTTTTTTTTTTTTTAAGAAAATCACAGAATCGCAGAATCAACTAGGTTGGAAAGGACCTTGAAGATCATCTAGTCCAACCATTAACCTAGCACTGCCAGTTCCCATCTACACCATATCACCCAGCGCTATATCGACCCTACTCTTAAACACCTCCAGGGATGGGGACTCCACCACCTCCCTGGGCAATCCATTCCACTGCCTAATAACCCGTTCTGTAAAGAAATACTTCCTGACATCTAGTCTAAACCTTCCCTGGCGCAACTTGAGGCCATTCCCTCTTGTCCTATCACTTGTTACTTGGTTCAAGAGACTCATCCCCAGCTCTCTGCAACCTCCTTTCAGGTAGTTGTAGAGGGCGATGAGGTCTCCCCTCAGCCTCCTCTTCTCCAGACTAAACAACCCCAGTTCCCTCAGCCGCTCCTCATACGACCTGTGCTCCAGACCCTTCACCAGCTTCGTTGCCCTTCTTTGGACACGCTCGAGTAATTCAATGTCCTTTTTGTTTAATCAGTTTAAACTCATTTTATTGTATAGTCAATGGATTCACTGAACATCATGTGAACAGGGATCCTGGTTCTGCAAACATCTGTAGCCTTTTATTAATTATAAATAAAAGTTGAAGTTGGAAGACAATATGGTATATTATGTCTGCAGAATGGCCTGGAATTCAGCCTCTTTGAAAAAGACAGGGGCCATAAAAAGAAAATTCAAATGTTTAGGATATTCTGTTAACAGTTGTTGATCTTTATTGACAAGGTTTTGGGAGATAATCCTGAATAACATGTTAGGGCAGGTTATTTTAACTTCTTTCACTGAGGAAAGATAATTTGAAGAATTATTTTGGAAAGAAATTGAAACAACATTATGAAGCTGCGTATATGTGAAATGATATCTAATGATGATAGTTTTCTTTTTTACAAACAAGAATAAAGCTTCTATTAAATTAATAATTTTAACAGGCTTACACCCTTTAATAGGTCAAGAAAAAGGTCTGATCCTATGAGAGTTTCTAGAAGTCTTGGCATCACATAGCTTAAGCAGAGGAGTGCTCTCTAAACATTACCAAATTATAGTCTCTGTTACTGGAAATTGTGTACAGCTCTTTATACGTAGTCACTTTAAGGCCTCAAAACTGTCTTTATTTTTTACTCTTCTCCCTAATGGTTAATCAGAAGTGCTACGTATAATCGAGAAACATGATTTTCCTTAAGCAAAATAAATATCATGTTGAGGAAAGGCATTGGGTTTAATTTTCCTCACTGGTTACCCAGGAAGATATCAAGGGCAAATTTATCTTGTCAACTCCCAGTGTGCTTATCTCTGAAAAGAGATGAGTGAAATCTCTTGTGGGATGAACTATTTTACTGTTGCTTCTCATATTTCATCTCTAGTCCCAAAGTATTTAACTCCAGGAATTGTTGCCTCTGTTACATTTTAAAGCAGGGACTTCTGATAAAAGGGAGAATGACTAGGTTGAAAGTCAGGACTATAGACACTTTTCTACTTCCAGTAGCTGAAGACTGTAAATACAAATTCTTTTTCTGAACACAAGCTTCTTTGATCTTCTTCTCCAGCACTGTCATCTCATCTGATTCCTGTGTCCTGGTGTCTCCTTGCTGCCTCAGGGATAGCTGTGAACTTCCATTTTCCCTCCTTAGGCCGCCCTAGGAGGCTTTGGAGAACTCTGCTTCTTCCTGTACCATAAGTCTTTGCTCGTCCCAAAGCAATAGCTTTTGGCATGGCGTTGGCTTCCACTATGGCCAGTCCTGTGACAGAGTATTGGTTTACTGAGATGGAAATGGTGGTGGAAATGTCCTGATTTCATGTTGGGGTGAGAGTGCTGTAGCTTATAGCCATACTGAGAGAAACTGTACTCTGAGGCTCAGTTGGCAGCTCTCTGTTCCCCTTATGGCAAAACGCTGTAACATGGGCACCTTGGTGGAGGCAGTGCTGCCCAGTCCTACACCAGCACTGCCTTGGCTACCTGAAATCTATTTCAATCGTACTTAAACAGCAACCCTTTGTTCTGGGTGTGTTTTCACCTTTGATAGATCACAATTCATAAAGCTCCAAACTCTACCTTGGTTAGTGTGATGTAGCTTCACAGAAAGGCCAGCTGTTGCCCTGTCAAACTAATTGACCTTTGTAGAAGGAGAGGCACTCTGAATTTAAAATGCTGCTTCTCTCTAATAGAGCCTGATAGGTGGAGACTGCTTCATGTTTCCATGCCCTATGACCTGATGGACTCAGAAACTCCCTACACTGACTGATGAAAAGGATTCTGAGAGGGGC
Organism: Strix aluco; assembly: GCF_031877795.1. Taxonomy (NCBI): domain Eukaryota; kingdom Metazoa; phylum Chordata; class Aves; order Strigiformes; family Strigidae; genus Strix; species Strix aluco. The sequence continues at coordinate 17,592,051 of NC_133945.1, read as the reverse complement.
TTTTTTCCTGCTCCTGACATTCACCCTTGTTTCTTCAGTAAACCATCAAATTGTTGATCTTGGCCATCCTTCCAGTCTCACCTGTTTTTAATGGGCTGTTAGGTTGAGGTTTGAAGTCTATAAGGAGAGTGATTTACCTTTTTTTACACAGTAGTTTAGGCAGTTTGTCCTTCCAGGGTGGTCAATATTGTGCTTTCTAATAGTTTCTTGGGTTAAACTCTTCCTGTCTTATTTCTGTCTGGTAAAAAAAAAAAAATTATTTAAGTTGGGTCAAGAGAGTGGCAATGTTGACAATTATTTCTGTGGAGTTAGGAGTTCAACCCTTTAATATTTGATTTTTTGTGTTTGTGAAAAATTACTACTGCTGTTTTGGGAATAGGAAGCTAATGTAAAAGTAGAATGCAAAAATAGTAATGCTTCAGAGCTTCCATGTATGGTACACAATTTCTAAAGTGCTGGACATCATCTGGGGGAATGTAATTCTCTAGTTAACATTGCATCTTCTAGACCATCTTACTATCATTTCTGTTTCACGTCTTCCTGTCTGTTACAAACTCATAATATAAAACTACACATGGCAGGAAATGGGATTATTCTTTCTTCTGGCAGATTAGTTAGGTAAAATCAAGATTTTTGCCTTTCAGGCTTAAAGAGAAAATAATTTCCTGTTTCTCTCTGGCTTCTTCAGGAAAAGACCATAACTTTTTTTAGTAATGCATGATTTTTGAAGTCAAACTGATGCCATACTTCACAAATAGCTGCTTTATTTTTGCTTAACCTGAGTCAGAATGCATGCTGGGTTTTTTCAGTATCTAAAAAAAAAATTTGTAATTCATTTATCACAAGAGGTTGAACAGTGTTTTTGTAAGTATGACCTGGGGATCACATTGTACAGCTGTGAATTTATGTACTTGGAAATATTTAGAGATGTTTTGAAAGTCTCTTCATGACAGAAGAACTTTGCCCTGAGGATTAGCTGAGGGACAGAATTTATGGTCTATCACTGCAGATAGATCCAGCAATAATTGTAAATAACCTGGTTGTTCAGCTGCATTACACAGAACTTGAGAAATGTGATAATTCTAACACGTTTCTGTAAGTCACTTCTAACACATGTCAGTGATGAACTATATAGGCTGTTTGATTCCCTGTTACTACACAGTAGTAGCATCTGTGGTTGCACAGTGTGGTTGATCTTGCAGATATGACAGACATAGCAAAGGAACTTTTCCTCTTTATACTGTTATGAAATAAATAACAGCAATATGACCTTATGACCCACTGGAATTGCCAGCCTCTTATTCATTGCGTATGACCTTGTATTTGCATGAGATATAATCAGTTAGAAGGTATCAGGAAGGATCTTTTACAGAAAAAATACACAAAAATAAATTCTCAAAGACAGCAGAACTGGTTTCATTTTCCCTGGCTTCACACACAGCCTAGAAAATGGCTGCTGATTGATTAACCTTTCAAGATTATTCATCTGCAATTATAAAATACAATCAAGGTATTTTACAGCTGTTTTGAGTGGAATGAAAACCAGAGTGTATGTGATACACCTACTTCCAGACTACTGCAGAAGGACAAAACTGTGAAATGTGTTGTTTTAAAGTCTCACTTAGTACACTACATGGATTGAGTCGTCACTGCGCTTAATATTCTGGAAAGCTGGAGCTTTAAATCAAGTAGGTAGCAGGCCTCACTTCTGAGACATTTATATAACTTGTGATGGTAGTTTAAGGACTTGTTTCATTTCACCTTGAACTGACTGAGAATGCTTACATCGTCTGTGACTGCATCTCAACTGGTCCTGTGCTTCAGAAAAACTGGATTCTTACCTTCTCTCTTTGACAATTTCAGAGATAAATGTATCTGCAGATTTTCTGCAAGTGGCTTGATCCTTCATGAGCAGGAAAAGTCTGGCTTATCTCAGCCTTTTCCCCACTTGCTGCTTGACTCCAGAGCATGGCAATTGAAACCCAACTCTTGTTGCATTCTGGGATAAAATAGGATGTAAAAAGGAACTATGAAAACAGAAAGCCTTCTGGTAGAAGGGAGGATGTTAGTTTACTACTTAAAGTATGTAATAATCCTAAGAATGTCTTGTAGAACTCTTATCAAGAATTTATGAGGGGGAAAAAACTGCTCAGAAAACCAATAATCTGCATTAATGCACAGTAACAGTGAAGCTCTATGGTAACTACTCCATTGATGTCATTGCTGTAGCAAATACACTGTTGAAGTCATGACTGCAGCATGGTTTTGAAGAATTACTGACAAGATAAATAATCAAAGTATTATGAGGTTTCTCACAGACAGCGTAATATATAACACAAACAAATACACTTAGAAATAGCAAAGAATAGAGAGTAGAAAGGATAAAGTCTGGTATTTGTATAGATCGACCTTTCAAAACCTCTTTGTCATTTAGGAAAAAAAATCCACTGTCAATAGACTTACTTACATATCAATAAAGTAACACTGAATACCAGTAGAAAAGCAGGTGCAAGAACTAAATCCTTTTGAAGTTAATAATGTTAAAATCCTATATGTCCTCAATAGCCTATATACTATTCTGATTTCCCACTAATTTTAAATGAACATTCCCTGAGCAAAGACTGCCTTGACACGCTGTTATTGCACCTATGTTTACTTCAAGATAAAAAGTTAATAAAGTGTGTGAAAGAGTAATCCAGTGACCACAGATGGGCAGGAGAATGTCCTAGCTGTAGGGAGTGGACAAGGTTCTCCTCAGAAGAGAGCAAATCCTCACAAAGGCATTAATTACATGAAAAGCACCCATGTACTTCAGACTCTCCTCCATGAACCGCTTAACAATGACCCACAATTTAAGAATACTATGGAACCTTTATTTCTCGAACGGCTTTGTTGGTTCAGGAAAATATCTGACAGATATTTGCAGATAGTCCAGTCCTCTGGAACTGTAGCCTGTCTGAACCATTCTGCTTTGGCCCAGCTAAGAGATGAAACATCTGTGAACACTGGTAACAATTCCCTTGATCTCTGAGACCTCTCGTATTGCTCAAGTGCAGTTTACAAAGGCATCCCTCAGGTGTCTCAGAGCCTCTCTTATTTATTCCTCATAAGGGTTAATCTATGTTTGATAGATGACCAAAAAGGAGGAAATGCATATTAAGAAAAATATTTTCTTTCTAACTTGATATAACCACCTATTAACTTAGAAATAAACCTCTCTTCTCCAGGATGCTGCTACAAGTATGAGAAGGCAGAAAATATTCAACTTTCAATACTTTAAATGATTGGAGACTTTTCTAGTTTTAAGAAAGCTGAAGAGATCTTCCCTCTTGAGTAGAGGCCTCCTGAAACCTCCATTTCCATTCAGAGCCCTTCCCTCTAAGCTATTTGTTGGCAGGAACCACATACATCCTTCCATTTGAAGCCCAATATTCCTTTTCACTTGGTTAAACTAGGATTTTCAACAGATGCTAGGGGAAATGCAGCTTAATTTAATGTAATGCTTAGTGATGGACACAATACTAAAATTAACAGCATCTCTTCCACAGGAGTTTTGATTTTATCCTTGCTGCCACCAGTTCAAGTTCTTCACCTATTAATAATGAAGTGAAAAGCAGCAGCGATGGCAGGAGTCAAGGTGCTGTTTAATAAGTCATCTGGCTGCAGAGCTGAAATTCAGGCTCCAGTGTCTTCCATGAGTTTATGAAGCACAGAAGGTCTCTAACTCTGAGTGAATAGAGCTCTAAGCCTTTACATGTTAAACACATTAAATGTTTCCAGTTAATTTCATCTGACATCAATCAAAGCTCCACTAAAATTACTCTCGGGGAAGGTGGTGGGGAGGGAGGGGAATGGCAGTACTTCTTAGATGGCTTTCAGTCCTTTGTGTGAAGAAAAAAAAAAATTCACTGAGCACATTTGGGAAAAAGACCTGTGTCAAGAAGAGTTTTTTCTAAAGGCTGTGTTACCTGCTCTGGTTTCATTGGGAAGGAGTAGGAGAACAGGAAAAATGGAGGTTTTGACTATACTGTAACAAAAGAAGAGTTTTTAAAATGCACTTGTGTGCTTTTTTTCCTGGGCAAATTCAAATAAAAAAATATCGTAAACTAACATCCTTCAGTCAGAACTTCCTTCAGAAGAACTATTAAACTGGATACAGTTCCTTGTCCACAGACTAAATGGTAGCAAGTTCACGCATTTGGAAAACAACAGAAGCAAGGTGCTCTGAGTTACAAAGAGCTTCCCAGTTATTAGCTGGGCAGTACTTGTAGAAAGCAATAATTCCGATTTGGTGAATTATCCACTCTCAAATGAGAGAGACATGAAGGAAGGAGAAGAAAAGATACTTTAGTGCTTATCCAGAGGAAAAAAGCTCTAAATTACCTTTTGATAGTCTGTTCTGTGAAGCAAATGAAACGGCTATGCATTTAGATGGTATGAAAATGTGTTTGAACTATAATATAAAATGGGATGCAGGGTTTGTCAAGGGTCCTTGTTGTAGAACTAACAAAAGGAGTGATGGAGGTCAGCTACTTTTGATGAAACTGGGGGAGCTTTAATGAGTTACGCCAGCATCCCCATCTGTTCACCTACACTGTACAGAGAATGAATCCTTACTTTCCACTAGTCTGTGGAGAGATAAGTCTCCACTCTTCTCACAACTTTGAGTATTTTAATGAGTTTCTAATTTTCTTATCCTACTGGCTGAAAGGTTCCTTGGCCTGGGAAAATCTCCAGTGGCTTCTAGCCCATCAGCTGAGTTAGCCTGTTCTGGTTCATCCCCTTGTTCCCCCTCTGTTCTTCACAGAGGCAGTCAAACTCTGTCCCTGTGCTGTTTCACCTGTCTTAGTTCCCTTGACCTTTTTACATCTCTCTCCCTTAAGAGAAAGGGCTCACACAAGGAGGTTGGGATATGGTGCCCCGGAAAGAAAGTACATGCTGCAAGAAGAGGTACCAGAGGGCGAAAAGGAGAGGAGGGCCCACTCCTTGCCTCATTAGATGGCTCTTGTTCTCTTCCACTGCTTCCACGGTCACATTAGTCCTTTACATTCTTCTTTGCAGGTGCCAGTTCCCACTTGACTATGCCTATATTTGATCTGTTTACTGCATTCACTGGGGCTGACAGCCATCGAGTCTTGTTGGTGCCTCATAGATCATTTTTAAGTGTTAAATGAGGTATATAATTCTATTATGATTATTCCTGCCTTGCCTCATTTTTCCCCTTCAAATTAAAATTGCTTAACAACTTTAATCAAACTCAACTAAGCTCTTGACTAAACTAGGAAATGTTGAGAACATCTCATTGCATTTCGATTTAGTATATTTTAATGGGAAGTGGGAGGTACAGATGCTATTGAAAAGCACGAATAAGCCCCGAGAGACTTGGCAGAATACTAACATTAGAAGGAAAGAGTTGAATGCACAATTCTATAATCCATGTGTTGCCAGAAGCAATGGCCACGTGCCACAAGCCTTCATGTGCAGCCAAATTCTATCAGCTGCACTAACTGCTATAACTAATCCTATTTACTGTCATCACTGACCCTAAAAAGAAAAAAAAGGTTGCAAGCTCTGAACTTCAAATTACCTATATGCCTTGTCCTCTATCTTGCCTTTCCAATATGACTATGTAGCTGAGTGCTGAATTCTTTCCTAGATGTACTGGAGAATTTATTTGAGAGAAATATTGCCCAGTAATTTTAGAGAAAACATCAACTCTCTCATCAGTGCTGAGAGAAGGGTCCTCTGTAGAAATACGTAATGTATAAGCACAAACAGCTAAAAAATGCTGAGGAGCTATGAAGACTAGAAAAACTAATCATTTTTTGACAGAGTGAACACAACTATCAGCAGTTCTGAAGAGTAAGCCAACGTTACCTGAGTCAGCTCATAAATGCTTCAAAAGCAGGAAACTCTGGCTCTTAAATCGGGGATATAATGCTAGGCATTTGTTTAAAAAAAAAAAAAAAATTCAATGCAGATTACTCAGTTCTGAGCCACAATGTATCTAGTGTTTCCTATGGAAATGAGAATGTCTTGAGCAGCTCTTAATGGTCCTAGAGGTGACTACTTTTTTTCTTATCTCACAAGTTTTTAGGGAGAATATTTAGTTTTGCATTGTTTAGTAGTTCAAAGTTATGTGGAGGTTTAGGCTGGCTGTATAAAGGTTTCATGCACCTTCAGTGTGAACGGAGACCTGGTAGCTCACTTCTGGAATGAAATTTGAAGCTGTGGGGATTGCCACTCAAAGGCAGGAACAGGCAGCACCAGAAATCTTCATGTGGAATCTGCTGTTGAAGGAAGCACTGTGCTGTGTTGATGTAGGGACAGTTATAGAGTTTAACACTAGATTTGAAACCTAAAGGGCCAGAGGATGGTTGAAACCCATTCGCTGTGGCTGACACAGGTGAGCTTTAATGGGGCCATGTGCAGGGGCTGGAGTCCACCTCCCCAGTGGTGGATCTGTGCCTCACCCTGGCTGCCCTCTTGCAAGTGGGTTTAAACCAGTCTGCAAGTGGGCAGCTGAATTCCATGCACATGCTTTCATTTATAAGAGAAAAGAAGTCTTTAAGTTGTGGGCAGATACCTCAGCTCAAGTGATACCTTAAACTGCCATTAGCTAAATCTTGTCTCTTAACAGCACTCTCAAACTAGACACATCACTTCAGTTTGAGCCATTGGCTTCAGTGGTGACCTACAGCAAAGGAAGCTCAGTTGGCAAGAAAGGGAGAACTTGCATTTGTTCTAATAAAAGATTGGATATTTTCAGGTATTTTTGTTCACAGTTTATTCTGTCTGTGTCTGGATTGTGCAATGACAGGTCAGACTGACCATCCTGATGGTACATTTGTATCCTGCAAGCTTTCAGTCTTCCCTCCTTCCCAGTACACGTCTTAATAAATTATTCTCATTGCTCACATTCAAAACATGCTTGCTTTGTATATTGGGCCAGAGTCCTTACATGCTGATCTGCTGTTCCGGCTCATCTCATTTAAATTGCATTCTAGCTCAGCTTATTCAAAGGGAAAATGAATTCTGACAATCGGCATCTCTTCTTCATTATTGTGATTGGTGTAAATCTAAAATTTGTTTTGAATGTTAGCAAAACTATTGGACTCAAACTACCTCATCCTGCTACCCGTTTAATAGAAAGTAAGTATTCTAAGTGAAAATTTGAATAATTAACCTTTTTGTTATTTAGCATTGGCTTTTTTCTTTTTCTCCATTCAAAAGTAGATTCTTTAGCACACGGTGCAGCCTATGAGTGAAACTTATAAGACATTTCTGTGCTCTCCAATTTCTCTCTTAATAGAATTCTGAAAGTAGGCAAACAGACAGAGTTTGACTACTAAATGGGCTATGCGGTCAAAAACAAAATGAGAGGCGAAAAGTTGAAGAAAAATCAGGAATATAAAAGAAAGGAGTAGAAACAAGAGATGGAGAAAACTACTTTGGGGGAGGTGGAAGCCTTTGTAAGTATTCTAGAAAACTGGGGGGAAGAAGGGAAGGTATTTTTAGCACCTTCCTTTTTATTTGTTCCCTCAGATTTCTGTGTTTGACCATGACAATTTTGAAGAAGTACCAGGAACTGCGTACACTTGCTGTACAACTGTGTGCACAGAAGCTATAAATTAGAGTTAAAGCTGTGTTGACGCCTTTGTTCTGATACCAATATTTCTCTGCATAACATCTAAAGGCATCTAATTACACAAAATAAGAACAGCTTCTACTAAGAATCTTTTGCATTTATTTTAAAGATGTTTCTTAAAGAAATTGGAAATTTAATGAGACAGAAAAATTCTCCATGTATTATTTAAAACCTACTCCTCTGCCATCATAACAGTTCACAATACCCATCTGTTCTGCAGTATGCAAGTTTTACTCTGAATGCAAGTAATACAAGCTGCTCTGGCACATTCATTAACCCAATGAAGAAAACAAAGACGTTTTCCCAGAAATTACCCCTGGTGTAAAAGCAAGAAGAAAAGCAAAACTTACATTAAAAAAAAATATATCATCCTATCAGTATGCAAGCATTACACTGACACAAGTTTTCATTAATTTATGCATCTAAAAGATCATCCATGCATGAAAAAAGCTACACACGCTCATTCTTATTTTCCAACAGATCAATAGAATGACACATCAATTACTGTTTTTTCTTAAGTAGAAAAACTATTGATAATCCCATGTTAGTGGTGGGAGTGAACAATGCAGATCAGGGTCTTTAATCTATAGTGTCACATGTGATCTAGTATTAAATGTTTAGATAGTTTTAATTGGTGCACTATAATCTTTATATTTAGGAAGGATTAATTTCTAGCCTGACTGTGCTTTATAGGTTGACATTCCTTGAAACTTGTAATGGGATTATTTGAAGGAACCACTCCTGGGACACAAATAAGGAATATTTTGTTCCTTAATTTGATAGTTCACTGGTTTCTGCACATTCATAAAGCATCACAGTTCCTGATGAGTTTTGACTTAAACTTGTTTCATACAGATTTAAAGCTTTATGTAGACTAGAATAAATGTATTTTAAGATTCTTGCAGCACAAAACCATGTAACTTAAACAGGAAAGGATCTTGAAGTTATTCAGAGGATCTCCGTGCTCCTTTACTGCACGTTTAATCTCAGGTAGACACGGGATACAGCTATGAAATGTTTCTGTGATGAAAAAAATCAGCCTTATATAATAAACTTTATAAATTCATGGTCTCTGCTTCTTACCAAGAAGGAAAGTATGAGCTAAGGTTTGCTCAGAAGAGTAAAGCTTATGCAGACATATGTTTACAAGCTTTTCTGCTGGACCTGAATCTTGTATTGGAGGCTACATCGTATTATTCCAGCCATTCCTCAAACCTCCTGAGGCTGAGGATGGAGGCAGTTAATGTAGTGAGAGACAGAGAGGTATGTGCAGCTAAGATGTCCGCAGTGCCAGGTGAGCATGTAAATGCTTGGTGTGGTGACCAGGGGAAAGGAGTAATGTCCATGAACCTGCTTTGCATTTAAATGGAACATTGTTAGAGAGCGATGGGAAATGGGTTTCTTAGCAGCTGCAGACCCTTCTTGTGATTCTGACATCTGAAATGCAATTCCCAGCTTTAGTCATTTGGACAGAGAGAAATTTATTCATTTTGGGGGTGTGGATAGGCAAGGCTTTGGCTGTCTGGTACAACTGTCTTAGGAAGCAATGAGAGGGAAGGAGACCTTCCTCAATGAGCACAAAAATTCAGGTCATTGCAGTGGTCCAGGATCAGGTACTCTTCTATGGGATGAAGAAGGACAAAGGAAGAGTCGGTACCACCCTGGCCTGCACACTGTCTAGTAGCTCAGGGAGCACATATGCTGCAATTTACCACCAATATTATAAATTATTGCTTCCCGCAGAAATAATTTTGCCTGAGATAATATTTCCTAATGCCCATGTGTCAGTGTCTCTGTTTTCTGACACCCAGCTGCTGTAGGAAAAGGGGTGTGCTGCATGGGGACACCCTGGGTTGCACGGGCCAACTGCCTCGTGCCATGTCTGGCTGCAGCGTTGCAACATGGGGAAAAGCTGTTCAGCTTGTACAGTTTACATCAAATTAGGATCAAAGTGATTTAGTGACTTATTGCCTGTCAATTTTGTGCCACTAATAAGTGAACTGAATATTCAGTATCAGTATTACAAGGGGTAACATTTTGTCTGCTGTTGTGGTTTAATGAACAGCTAGGAATTTTTCAACACCCTCCTGTAACTAATCCTGAATAGCTCCAACTGCCCTTCCACGGTCCCTGCACACCCTTTCTCACAGACATGGGGTTTACAAGCACCCCCTCAACTGTGAGCATGGGGTCGAGCATCCTGTGGGAGCTGCAGGGGCTGTAGCTTTGTGTTGCTGCTCCCTGCAATCGGCTCACCCATGTAGTAGTGAGAAAGCATCCCACGAGTTTACATGCTCACGCATGAGATGAGGGTCCATAACATGCACATAATTCATTGATTCAGCATTCTATTTAAATAGTGAATCTTAATTTCTTCAGCACTCCCTTTGTGACACAAATCATCCTTTGCTAACAGGACACATTTCACTATGTCTTAATTCACTAAGATTAATGTTGGAAAGTTCAACTTTGTGCAAGCCATTAGTGAGACACATTTTTCATTGCTTTTAGTCAACCATTGAATTATACTGAGTAATTTCATAGTGTAGCAATGATTTAAATTAAGGAGATAACCTATTCACTGATGCAGACTAAACTGATCTCAAAATTAAAAGGTCAGAGCCTCAACTGGTATAAATTAGTGTACTTCTGCAGAAATCAATGGAGCGGCACCGGTCTGTGCCAGACAAGCTCATGGCACAAGGAGTCCTCCTTGGCTGGGTCACGAGGCTCAGCTGGTGGTTGGGCTCCAGCGAGTCCTGCCAGGGGCAAGCTGAAATTAAAGCAGACATTCCAGAGTGGTAGGTGGAAGGCTACAGGCCACAACTTGGTGAACATGCTTGAGGATGTCAAAAGTATATTACTCTGATACAAGCTGGCAGACAGTCCTTGCCCCTCTTTAAAGGTTCAGGGTGTTTTTCTGAACAGGAATGATTTCAGTCCTTATGCTACTTCAGCAGAGGAGTTGCTGTGCATTTCAGTGGGTCAGACCTTGTCACTGTTACCCTGTTGGGATGGCAACTTGTTCCACAAACAGCTATATGAAAAACAGTAAAGATAGGGGTTTAAACAAGTAAATAATGGTCAACCTACTCAACCCTCACACCTGCTAAGCCTATGGGTCGGGTAACACTTGCCTCAAGTATCAGACTCTACAGGCAAATAGCAGTTGTAACTCATTACCCACAGAAGGGTAGATCTTGATCGCAACACCCATCTTTAGAGTCATGTTTAGATGGATATTAATTAGTCATTCAAATATAGAATCCATCTTTTGAGGAGTTTGTACAGCAGAGGAATACTCCCTCTCCCACAGCTTTTTGCTCAGCTTCTGTGAAACTGCAACAAAATGAGCCACGTTGCCCTGAGAGTCCAGTGCACACAGGGCCAGCCTTTCCCCTTTGCAGGGATCAGCTCAAGCTCCGTTAGGCTGACTGTTTCTGGTTTTGGCATTGCAAGCAAGCCCAGCAGCTCTTGGTGGCTGTGAGCCTGGTGAAAGTAAATTTTTCTATTGATTTGGAGGGAATTTCGATCAGACCTACATCCTGCCACTGAAACCTGATAGAATAAGCTGTTCTCCTTTGCTACTCTACTGTCTTGGCAGGAACATTCTCTCTATCAAAGGAGAACCAAGAGTCTTGAGATGCAACCTGGCTTTCCCATTGGTTTCTTCTGGCAGAGTGGCTCTATTAAATGCACTCAGAGCAAAGAGTCTGTGAACCTTTCTGAAATTACTGTTGACAGATTAATGTTCCTGTAATTACACTAGAATATCTTGGAAACACAAATATTAATTAAGAGTATTGAACCAATTTAGAACAGTGTTCAATAGTGTTGAACAGAAATCCTGTAAAACTTAAACAAAATATAATTATTGGGAAAATAATCAGCATTAGTCACAGCAGATAAAGTAATAGTTAAAGGTAAAGTGATTTTTGGCTCAGAATTTATAATTTATATTGTGGCTATGAAAGCCTTGCTAGTATAGATCATGTAATAGAGCAATAATAGTTTTTTGAAATTTAATTTGATGTCAGATTTTGAGTAATGTCAGAAATACGTGCTATGTTTTAAGGTATGTTTCAAAGCTCTATGACCCTGCTTCTTTGAGCTATTCCATGTATGTGCTGAGGTTGAGACTAGTCAGTTAAGAAGTCCATAAAGGCAGTCCATAAAAAAATCAAGTGCTTACACTTGTAAAATATCAGTGACTGGTGTCTTCTAAATACTAGGGATATTTTGTTCTCTTTTTATATTTTGTCCCATAGTTGTTTGATTTATGCTGGAAAGGACTAGGAAACTATAGCTAATGGGGCAAATTTCTTAATTGTAGAGAAAAGACTCATATTTAGCCCTCCTTGGCTTTCCCTCACGTTCACACACTGCCTGCTTTCTTGCTCCATAATACCCTAAGGCCCACTCATTCTCTTCTTACAGGTTAAAGTCACAAGAAAAGCAACCTGAATTTTTGCCTTAGCGTTCAGTAACGTAGATATGAGAGCACACCTTCAGCTGAAAGTATTGATTGTCTTTTTCCTTCCCACACTCCTCTGTGCTTTGTACAACAAAATTTATGCACGTTCTTAACTCTGTCCTAAGTACACAATGAGAAGGATCAGTGGGGCTGCTCAGTGTGAGTGAAAGCAAGGGTGGCTGTCACAGGCTAAGGGCAGCCATGGGCAAGCTGTGGCTACTCCAGAAAAGTACTCAAGCATCAACACTAGGACTGAAACAGGTCTTACCCCTTTTCTTAAGCATGTGCTTAAGTACCTTACTATATGAGTTTAATTAGCAGTTCTTTCATCTGCATTTTATTACACATGGCCTTACTATAGAGCTTAATTAAAGTAATGAGATAGTTGACCATATTACACTGCCAAGATTTGAAACAGGTTTTAATGTGCAACAATTTTTTTTTGTTCATTTGCACGTCCTGAACATCCTCTGAATTTTCTAAGTTTATATTCCACATTCAGAGCCATGTATCTTCCCTTATGTGCGACAAACCCGCAAATTTAAGAAGAGAAAATCTAGTATAAATACTAAAAATATTCCAGCATGGCTGAAACAAATGAAATCACAGCTTGACCTGAAAATTATCAGCAGGAGAAATAACCGAAGAAATGTGTATTCTCTTATCTGTACTAAAGCTTTGATTAAGACAACGAAATAAGCAGACCATAACATTGTTCTGTGTATATTTTAACAGCATAATCACACCTCAAATCAGAATATCTATGTATGAATTCACATCAGATAGGTAATTAACCTTATGCCTCCAAATATTTCAAATCTCCCCCAGCTTTAGAATTTACTGATGGCATATAAAGTATTTACATCTTTTTTGAATAATTTATCCTGTCCTTCCGTTATGCCAAATGAATTTATAATTTTGGATAATGAAGCATTCCTGAGTGAAAGTTAAGATAGAGCTGCACCTCCTACTGAGTACAAGTCTGTGAAAATACTTCTTTTTTTTTTTTTCACAGAACTTTATAAATTCTTTAAATGTACTTATCCCAGCAATTCTAGGATTAGAGAGCTTGGTTTTGCACAGCATTTGCTGATATAAAACAAGGTAATTCCGTTTATGTCGAAAGAGCAGTTCCTGATTTTTCACCAGTGTTAAGTCAGAGAATTGAGCCCAGAACATTTAACTCTACCAGAGATGTGTGGATCTTAACTTTATTGGCATGTTCTATGCCAATATTACCCTTCATTTCATGACATTTAATTAAGAAAGGTCGTTATTCTCTTATTCAGAGTACTTGTAAATATTAAACTATGTTTCCCTTACGTAGTTTCTTCTGCACAAAGGGATTAACATCAGGCCAGTTAAGGTCACTTTAGCTAATTTTGTGCTGAAACAAAAAGATCGGAGCAAGCTCTCTAGAATTAAATTGTCCCATGCAAGTATGACTTTGTGCCTGTGTTTGACTTATGAGTATTTAAAGACCCACATATATGTCTTCCTAGGACATAAAAATGTGTGGCCATTAACTTCCATACATGATTATAAGCCACAAGACAAGAAACTCACTCTTGTTATTTGTGTGTTATTGTTTGTAACAGTTTAATAAGGTTATAGGAAAGAAAATACTACTAATCTTATATTAGGTTTTTTTTAAAATAAAGCCTAGAATAGGATGTAGGTACAAGTATTTTCTCTTTATTATACATGTGCCAGTAGGGATAAATTCTTGATATGGGCTGGTGATAGGGTTTTTAAGTGATGAAAAAGCAGATCTCTTTCTTCCTCTGTCTTTCCCGAATGGAAGTTCCTTTCAGCAATTTGTTTGACAGCAACGTTTACCTTCTATGTTCTATTTGTCTTTGTCCTTAATTTTGTTAGGTGTGCAGTGTTCTCCTCCTCCGTTTTCTTTTTTCAAGTAATGAAGATGTTTGGGTTTTGTTGGTTTTTTTTTTTTTTTTTTTTTTTTTACATTTGTCATTTACAGTCTCCTTCCCTTTGGCCTCAAGTTTGCTTTGCTGAAGCACATTCCGTAGGAAAGGCACCAAGATGCTCCATGCTGATGGAATCTCAATCTGCTCCTTTATTCTTATGGGCATAGCAGGAAATGAATGATATAGAAAATTTGTCAGTAGTTTTTGCCAACCCTTTCTGCAGCCTTTAAGTTTTCCAACAGTGTCTTTGTAGGCAATCTTTGAGACGAGGAAAAGTGACATCCAGTAATGGTATAATGTAAGGGGAGCAGGAATTTGGTGCCTGGCTCTGAGAGGTACCTCCTCCAGTGGAAAATGTTGTCAGAATTGTAAACGTTGGCCAGAAAGACAGATAAGGAGAAATTTAGAAAGGCTACTTTTGCTAAATAATGTTATATTTTTAAGCCTAAATTTTAGGAAAGATTGCTAGCAACGGGAAGACTACTATCCATTCATATTTTTTACCACCTAGTATAACAGCATTAAGTTGATTCTACCAACTTAACACATACAATAGCACGTACCAAAGACGGGCAGACTGTTCCTTCCTTTTCCATCTGTAGTATCTGCTTTTGAACACTCCTGTTACAAGGTAAAGATTCAGGTACATCCCACATGACATGATACAGAACCACAGCATTTGATACTCCTTCCCTGTTCCTTTCAATTTTCCTTTCAGAACTAATGAACAACTCAGATTTAGAATACAACTTCTGAAAGTCCTGGTCTTTAATTTTGCAAATCTCTTCCTTTTCTCCCTTACCTGGAAGCAGTGTACAAGCTGCTTTGTACTCCATTGACCCTCTTCACTTGTTTGTATCCACTACTGAAGTGCAGAGAAGTCTACTTGCCGCCTTTTTCATCAATGCCGATAACCTCACATTTTAACCCCTAGCACTTGAAAAAATTAAAAAATACTACATGTAAAACCATTTTTTTTTTTTTTCAACACATGGTCAAATATTGATCCCTTGGAAACTGTTAGTTTTCTCTTTCCCCATCCTGGAATTCCTGAAATACTAAATATTTTGCGTAATTGCAAAAACTAACAGAAATCTGTAATGTGATGGAAAAGTAATAAAGCTGAGCAGAAAACTACATTCCTAACAGCTGAAAGAAGGGATTTCAAGACTGCATAAGAAAAGGGCTGATGCCCTACAGGAATGTGTGTCTCCAAGTGATGCAACGCTTTAGTACCTGGATTCAGTTCACAGCTTTCAATGGGCAGGTCACTTGAATGAAGCTTCCAGTATGTGATCTAGAAACATGATGTTCGGCCAAAGGAAAACTCTTATTAAAGGTCACATTTGGCTTTCTGGATAACTTAATGAGATTATTTTCTTTTCCCCACTCCTGAAGCTCTTCTCAAATGACTAGCCTAAATGGGAGGAAATTGCTGGTTGTTTAATGATTCTGCAGCGTGTTGGTATTACGATGCCATTTTAGGAATACAAATTGGCTGAGGGATGGAAAGATGAAAAGAAAGAACCTTTTTCCAAAAAAAGAGTATCCTGTAGGCTTTACATTTCAGTAATATTTGTTGCCAAAAAATGTTTTGAATGTATCATTAGGACTTTTTATATGTTTCAAAACCACTTCATTTATTTCATATGAAAATGCACCTGTGATTTTTTTTTTTCTTCTGAACAAGTCTTAGTCCTGCAACAAAAGGATTTTGCTGTAAACTGAAGATACCCTAGGCCATGAGCATGCTCTGCTATTTTCCATGAAATTTAAGATTGCAGTCAGCTGTCAGACTTCTCCTTCCTGTTTTACCAGAAGACAATTCATCCTGTGAACTGACTTAAAAGTGGAATTTCAGCAAGACTGGGCAACTTGGATTTGAGAATATACACTTGCCCTTTTGAAAAGGTCACTCTGTGCCTAGAACACAATCTCTTGTTTCTGTTTTTGTTCCTTTTCATCTTTGGAAAGTGAAATATTCCATGAAATTTGTGGGAATACCTAGAGCAAGGAGATATGTGTGACTAATAGTTGTGATAATTATATCCTTATTGTTGTCCTGATTATTTTCTATTTACCTAATTTTCCATTAGTTCCTTTCAAGTTCAGACCAATGGATTTTCCATTTAATATTTATATACACCATGACAAAGCCAGGTGCTCAAAGTGCCTTAAAATCAGTAAACCAAACAGACCAACCCTGACTCAGAGGTTAAGTTATCTTACTCTGGAGAAAACAAATCAGCTATGTTCATTATCTATTGCTATGATGCTGAATTTTTTTCTTTTTCCCACAATAAATGGTGAGATACAACAAAACTTTTTAATGCATAACTGGGTCATAAATGAATGTGAAGGATCCTGTACTGATAGACACTAGCTCTTTTCCTGGCCTTCAGAGTATGTACAGGTGGGTGAAACTGGTGGTGATATGAAAGGGATTTTTTTTTTTCTTAGATGTGAAGAATTAAAGGATTTCTTAAGAGAAAAGAAACCTTGGACCATGTTAGGTGATTCCATGTTGATGATGGCTAGTGTTTGTTGATATAAACAACCTTACTGATTCAGGCAAGACTATTTGCAGCCTGTTCTGCAGCAGAGCCCTGAGGCCAAGAGTCTCAGCTCAAAAACTGCCCTGGGGCAAAAGTGGGGGCCTGATAGAGCTCTCTAGGCTGGGGAAGACCTCAGTTTTCCCCCAGCCCCTTCTCAAAGACCCCAAGCATGGCCAACTGCTAGAGCTCTGTCTTGCAGAGCTGGCCTTGGGCACAGCTCCAAAATGCCTCTTGTGGGGAAGGCTCAAGGCATTTATGTTATAAGGTTCGTTGTTTTGTCCTTAGTAAAAAACACCAATAATTCTTCTGTGAACAAAGTGACCAGTCTGATTATATGCAATAAAAATAACTGAAGAAGTCAAAGACAGTGTTTCAAAGTAATTTTCATAAAGGCAAGAGATCAAGTGACACAATCTTTCTAACCACTTCAATAAATATAGGGTGGTGATTAGCAAATAAAACTGAGTAATTGTAGTTTTCTCCTCAACTCAGTATGATTTGCTTAAGTATCTATGTCAATCAAAGTTATATTTAGATTGACACCATAGGGATATGTAAAACCTATTTATTTCTGAATAAATATTTAAAGAGATTATATAAGCAGTAATGTCCAAAGCTCAGGGATTTTCCTTGAAAAGATGAAGATTAGTAATTTATAATAGTCCAATATAAAACTTTCCATCTGGCTATCTAGAGTAGTCTAAGCATTTATAATTATAGTCCTAGGATTATGAAATGGAAAAATTCCTCCCCCCCAATATTATTTGCCCTCACAGAGCATCTCCAGTGTCATCAGATATATCCACCTGGGATTGTGGGATACACATGTACTTCTAGAATGATAGCTGGAAGACATGCAGAATAGGCCAGGGCATCTTAAATAATGTGCTCCTAACTATCCAGTGCTAACAGAATCCTGTCTTTCACAAAGTAAATGAATGCAGTCAAGGGGATAAAAACAGAATTTGGAACAAAACCTGCAGATTTCAAAAGTAAGTCAGAAGCAAGCTATTTTATTTAAAAATGTTATTTTCTATATATCTATCATCCCTGATTTTCAAAAGGGAAAGTGGGAAGATACTAATGGTATCCACACAAGCACAAAATTTTAAACTTGAAAAGAAAGTTAACATGAAATTTTGAGTTGTCCCATTTTGCCAAAAAAAGAAGACAGTATTATTAGTACTGAGACTGGAATTTTCTTATTTTAATATGGCCACTAAAGCAAAAAAAAAAAAAAAAAAATTCATTTCCCTCCTTTTTTCACATTGTATTGTGGATACTTGCTCTGAAATACCACTTTCAGAGCTAAGGACAGTAGTATCCTTGTAGTAGCCTCCTGTCAGAGGTAGAAGTTTTCTGCTCTCAGTCATTTCCTAGCACTGAAGCTTGTAATGCTTGAAGTTAATTTGTCTAGAGTCATTAATTTTCTTCAACTCTTTTAGAAGGAGAACTATCAAAAATAGATACATGCAAGTGTATAATTTAACTCAGACACATAATGCTTGTAAAATTTGGCCTTGAGTAAATGATATCAAGTAGGTCACTTTAATCATTGACTTGGATTTTGTTTAGCTCCTTTCAAGCCTTTTTGTTGAAATTACAGAGCAATGTAACAAGAGAAAAAAAATGTGTTTTCCATTGCAGAATTGATGATGGCTTGATCCTTCTAGTTTGTTCTCATTCATGCAGAGCACTATTTTGTTCCTGAATCTGATAGTCTCCACATCAGTATGTTTTACTGCTCACTGGCCAGTATCTCCTGGGCACACTATCATTTTGATCTCAATTGTATAAAAATACAAAATGAGGGCTTTTTAGTGTTCTGGATGGACTAAATACCAAATTTCCAAAACTGTCAAGAACTCTGGATGCTCAATCCCTGTTAAAATTAGTGTCCTCTGTTCCCTGTCGTTGGCATCAGGGACCTGTCTCTGAAGCTGTTTCACAAGTGCTCTTGGTAGTTTCACACAGCTTCTACTGCTCAACTGCATCAGCTGAGCCTTCACAAGCTGTAGTAATGGTCAGATTTCATTTTTTCAAGCTGAAATTTCTTCCTAGAGACTCCATTCTCTGTCATGACTACATTCTCATTTCCCTTCAGGAGATCTCTAGGGTACACATTTATTTCTTTTCTGAGTAGAAGACAAAGCAATAAAAACATTTTAACTGCTTTTTAAGCTCTATTTTAATTGACCCAGCTCCCTTTGATGGTTTACATTTCTCTGAACAAGCACACAAAAAAATTGGAAGAAAAAAAAAAAGAACTAACCCAAGCAACATTGCTGTGATACTTTTAATTTGCAACCAGATGAAACATAACTTTAAATACTTAGGCACTATAGTTATTTCCCCACATTTAATTCCATAACATGTTTGTATGTGAAAAGAGGCATATGTCTGGTTTTATTTGTGTCATATAGACTTTTCTGATGTTTTGTGGATCACAGATGAAGAAGCATTGGGCCGGAAGCTCTATTTCTGTCCCAGCACCCCTCACCTCCATGCATGTGTGTCTGTAAAATCTTAAAACTGCTTAACTTTTTTATATGCTCTTGGAATTCTATTTTCCCATTGAAAGTTGAAAATGCATATCATTTTTAGTGGCATTTAATTGTGTTATTCCCAAAAGACTTGTGTCTAAAATCAAACAGATGTTTTGATTTTTTTTTTCCCTAGATGATACCTTATTTGCACAGTAAACTTCCTCTTTATGTGACTTTCAGAGCTCTTTTCATTATCCCAAATGGACTCCTTGTATTTAGATAACACACTTATTTACAATCCCACTCAAACCATCTGCTCCTTTTAATGTACTTTTTTCCTTAAAGAAACTTCAGGATGAACCTATTATAGTGGTATGAAAAGGTTGATGGTTGTAGAAAAACAAGAAATATGGAAGAGATGGCTCCTCTGGCTCCAGCTGAGCTCACTGCCAACACCAGCCTCCAGGGCTTTTCCTGCAGAGCCATCCCAACCTGTATTGGTGTGTGGGGTTGTTCCATTCCAGGTGCAGGACTTACTTCTCCTTGCTGAGCTTCATGAGGTCCCTGTCAGCCCATTCCTGCAGTGTTTGAGGTCCCTGTGAGTGGCAGCACAACTGCTCCCACCCCAACTCAGTGTCACCTGCAAACTTGCTGAGAGTGACTCCCACCCCATCATCTTACCCTGTTCAAGGTCAGGTTGGATGGGGCTTTGAGCAACCTGGGCTAGTGGAAGGTGTCCCTGCCCATGGCAGGGGGTTGGAACTAGATGATCTTTCAGGTCCCTTCCAACCCAAACCAGTCTATGATTCTGTAACTTGCTTCACAATTTTCTCAAGGAAGTCAGGTTAGACTGACCCACCTGTAGTTCCCTCTGCCTTTTACTGAAGATAGCTTACCACAACTTTTCAGTTGTGTAGTCATCTCTTTACTGTGCCATCAATCAAATATATCACCAGTCTTGGATACAGCCTGTTCAGTCCCATACACATGTCCAGCTTGCTTCTATAAATCCTTAACTTGATCCTTGCTGATCATGGGTAGTACTTTTGTAGTACCTCTTAGGAAAGGGCTCCATGTTAATGCTTCATAGTGTTTGTGCCATTGGTGAACACCAAGTTTGGAAAGAAGTGCTGGGATTGAACAGCTGGGAGGAGACAGATGGAGTAAGAAGTAGTAAATGGCTGACAGCCATATCAACAAACAAAGGATATATGTTATTTATTTTGAGTTGTTGATGCTGAAGACAAAGCAGATTTAAGTATTTGGGAATGAAGCAGATGGGATGGAAGCGGCTTCCAGAAGCATGGGGAGAAGACAACATTTTACCAAATGCATATGTCAAGTTATATGCCAACACAGATAACAAAAATAGACATTTACATTTGCAGTAAGTCTGTAGCAGCTTTATGTGAGGTGGAAAACAAAAGCTTTTCTGTTGTTAACTACTGGCGAATGAATGCGCTCTTCTTTTTACAATGATCTGCACTTCAAAATTGCCTATCTGGTACTGGAAGTAAACTAATAGAGTTAATAAAAACAATTACAAGCTACACGTTATTGTAATTTTTCTAGAATCCATATACTGCAGGCATGAAAAATAAAGTTTTAGACAGCAAAGGATGTACTGCAGTACTTTGCCAGGCATTGGACTAGGTTGTGCTCCAGCTTCTGCCACTGACTCTCAGCTTACTCCCCAATAGACATCAGTCTCTCATTTCCTGTCTTTCCTTCCTCCCACCAACTATTTAGATGTAGATGAGCTCTCTCTCATGATTCAGTATACCTTGGGACCTTGATCTTGACTTAGCTGCCAGGATCTATGACTATATAAAAATATATATTATTTACCTCTGAAATTAAGCACTTCTTAGTAAGAGTAAGTACTGTACATTTCTTTACATCATCTGTACTGATTTCTCCACACTTGGAGACTACACACCACACAGAGCTCACAGCATTCTTCAGTGTCAACTATTCTTACCTTAGAGGTTACAAGGTATTAATGATTTGGTAAGAGAGAAAAAGAAGCCTGATCTGTTTGAATCAAATGATCAGTGAATATTTGCTCTATGATTTAGTGATTTGGGCTATATACGAACACTTTAAGGGCCTCCTGAAAAATGTGAAGAAATTAGGTGGTTAACTGTATATGATGAGGATAGGAGAGAAACATATAATTAGATTGAATAGACATAAAACTAGCTCTTTAAAAATCTGCTCATTATTTTTGTAATAGTTGGAATGTGCATTTGCTGTGGTGCTTGTGTGCAGCTACTGCTAAATTATTGCTACAGCAAGGCTTTCATTCAAGTCCTTGCCCTTTTCCTGATGAATTCTTTTCTGTCTTAGTTTTAAATATTTTTTTTCCTTAAAAAACCCCAAACAAAACCAGAAACAAAGGGAAACTGAAAAAATCTGTGTTAGTCATAGAGGAATATCTCATAATTTCACAAATTTCCCTTTTCTCCTATAAGTGTTACAGTATTTTGTGAAAAGTCAAAAGCATGTTGAGGGATTACTACAAGCTAGTAAAAGGGTGATGTAGGAGAAATTTTTAAAATGCTGTAAAATTACTTTTAGACTATGACCATCAGAAATTTATAAGGTTCTTAATGGGGCTTCATACTGAGCAGCACATTTTCTACTTAAGCTCAATGTAGTATTTCCCAGAGAAAGCCATTTTCCTGTCTATTTGTATTCATTGCAATTATATATGCCATGTCTTATCCTCTTGCATTATAAAGAGCTGCATTTTCCCCTAGGTATATCATCCATGACAACAGTACAGGAAAAATAATTGATTCTCTCTAATTTTTTTTTAATGAACACACTCTTACAGATGCAGTTGGGTTTCTAACCAAACATATTGTGCTGTAATGCAAGAATGGCAGTCAGGAAACAACCTTGGAGTAAATTATGAAAAATCAAGACATTTCCCTATTATTTCAGGCATCAGAACGTGCTTTTTGTTTCTCAAAGTTGTCCAAAGTTCAACAACATATTCTTTTCTCAATTTAGGCTACTTCAGGGGTGTTTTGCCAACTTTGTAAACAGTCATTTTGCATTTATTAATTTGATATTCTTTAGGTAATTTGAACTACTTCACTGAAAACACCTCCTAATGTTTTGAGGTGTAATTGCACAGCAGTTTGCAGTTAATAAAGCACAGCAGTTTGCAAAGTGAACTTCCTAGCATCGCATCCATCTTTTTCTTTCTCTGTGAGGAATCACAGCTATACTTCATTGAAGTATATCATAGATATTCATTTCTGCCTCTCACCCCACCCCACCAGTGAGCAGGCTGGGGGTGCACAAGAAGCTGGGAGGGGACACAGCCGGGACAGCTGACCCCGACTGACCCAAGGGACATCCCAGCCCATGTGGCATCATGCTTAGCAGATAAAGCTGGGGGAGAAAGAGGAAGGGGGGGATGTTCGGAGTGATGGCGTTTGTCTTCCCAAGTCACCGTTACGTGTGATGGAGCCCGGCTGTCCTGGGGATGGCTGAGCCCCTGCCTGCCCATGGGAAGTGGGGAATGAATTCCTTGTTTTGCTTTTGCTTTCCCTCCATGCAGGGCTTTTGCTTTACCTGTTAGACTGTCTTCATCTCAGCTCATGACTTTTCTCACTTTAAGCCTTCCGATTCTATCCCCCATCCCGCCGGGGGGAGTGAGCGAGCAGCTGGGTGGGGCTTAGTTGCAGGCTGGGGTTAAACCACAACAATATACAAAGTGTTGCAATGGCCCTAGAGTGTGTTTCTACGGACTTTAAAAATAAGTCACAAAGACCAGTCTGTATTCTGGAGTGAGAATAAAAATGCTGAGGAAAGGAGAAAAAGAAAAAAAAAAAAACAAACCAAACCAAAACAAAAAGAACAAGGGAAGGAAGTGAGGGAAACACTAAAAGGACAAAAAAAAAAGAAAAAGTAAAATGTTATCTAAAGCAATTGCTGTTAAGGAGTCTCTCTCAAATAATGGCAGAATCTTCTCCTACAAGGACAGCAATATATTATATACCATATATACTACTACTTTATAAAAACCAGAAATTAGCTGGTTTGGCTTCATTTGACTCACGAGATCATAAAGTTATATACAAGAGAGAGGAGATTTGGCTGTGGCCTTATTTATAAAGTATTAATTTTCCCATTTCTCTCCACAATTTTATCTTCAAATAACCAAGAGTATCTCTTTGTTAAAATATTTATTCAGAATCTAATATTTACCACCAAATTTATTACAGATGTTAATATCAAGTGGCAGTTGAATATGGGGAAGTTGAATGTGTTATTTTGCTATTGATTAACAAGTTAATTCCTAGAAATCTGTGTACTTCAACATTCAGGATACCAAAGCAGATAAACACTGGTAATAATGTATTTGATACTTATGTGGAAAAAAGTAAAAAAACTCAGTAAATATACAGAAAAGCACATTTGAGTGAGATGTAGACCTGTGGTTTATTTTTAGTCAGTAGAGTTAAATCAGTTCTGCAGCTTCTGAGAGCCACAAACAGGAAGGGGATCTGTCAAAAGCACACAAACTCATTGAAAAGGAGAATTGTTATAGATTACCCCATGTTTCTAAAGCTACTTGCTAAGTTTTGCTAGCTCTACTATGCATCATTTTAATGATTCGACAAGTTATTGGTCCTGAAAGTAGTTTAGCCGTAGATGGAAGACACTTGGAAAGTCAGAATTCAGCACAGCTAGAAAACCACCACTCCTGGACTACAAAAACCAGCCCTCTTTGTTATTTAAATCCCATATCAAGAAAACTACCTTTTTACTGGCCTTGCCAAGTCTGTAACTTATTTAGCAAATCTGTAGAATTTTACAACAGCAATGCTGTGAGCTCAGGACTGATGCACACAGCGCATGATGCCAGTACATCAACTGCGCGCACAGCGCACGGCCTGTCTGGTTGCATCATGCCGCGGACTGACAGAGCAGTGAGGAAAAAGCAGTAATGGGGGAACCTGTCAGCCTGGATTACTGCCAGGGTCTTCAGCCTGATGAGATCCCATGTGACATTGCCACAGGCAACCTGCCTCCATTTATAGTCAGCTGCACCATTAAAATTGCTGCTGATAATTTCCGAGTAAAAAGTTTAAATGATTGAGCGTTCCACTTGGAAAGAGAGGGCTTTTTGGTACATCATTAATAATGCAACAATTTAGACACTTTATTGTCTTAAGAGATGTGCTTGTTTGAAGAGCATGGAGAGGGAACTTTCCATGCATCCCTTTTAAACTGACACATCTGTCTTAGAAAGATGGAGACCTGCTGCTCATGTCTTTACGTTGGACATAAATGATCAACTTACTAGACAGATTAATGATCATCTTACTAGACGGATTCTGTTAAATAGAAAGATATTTTAGTGCCTTGTGAGATAAGATGGCACTGAGGAGGTAGTCTCCCTTTGCAGAGAAAAGGACTTCCCAGGGAATTGTCGCAGATGGAGTGACCCACTTCACTCTTAAGAGAGAAGCAACAATATGTTTATTGATATAAAACAGCAATTTAACAAAGTTTGATAGTAAATGTGACAATGGTTTAACAAGATTTGATGGCAAGGTTCACTTGATTTTTACTACATAGAGGATAGGGTCAGACAAAACTGTCAGGGAGACCCTCTCATGGAGTCACAAGGCTCAGAATGGAGCCCCTCACTTTCTAAACTCCTTTCAGCGAGGAGTCTAGGTGCAGCCGGATCCACTCCTAGTCCCAGACTTGGTCAGCAGTTTATGTCTAAAGGATTATATGTTCACAATCCATCCTTTATATCACTTAATTAAGATTTCAAAGTTTTAGCATGCTGTTAAGCACTTATCAAGAATCTGTTACAGCAAGGACTCACTCAACTTTGAGGAGTAACCTTGAGAGGTGTCCCTCCCTACTCAAGGGGAGATCCTGGCGTCCAGCCCGCTGCCCTGCAGGAGAGCTCAATGGGTCCTGGGCTGTCCACTATTTATGGAGTAAGATAATTGACTTATAGTCATATTTTCATACCAACTACAGATGTTAGCTTCTTCCAAATTTGGCTTGAGTTGGACATTGACCAGCATCATGGTTAGGTGGACACATTGTTCAAATTAGCCATTGGCTATTGTATTGTTATCTGTCTCCCCCGAATCCACTTTGAGGTGATGCAGCCATCACGATCGCCACTGGTGGTTATCACTTGAATAGGGCTACGTGGAATAGAGGTGAGGTTGGGTGAGGCAGGGGGGAAGCACACTGCCACAGGAATCTGTACTCTTTACAACATATTTTCAGAAGGGCATTTCTGTAAAACTTACTGTGATGTGGGAAAGTCCGTTTTGGTTGGAATTGAGGCACAAGCAAACTTAGGATTTATAATTAGAAATTGATTTTTTTGATTTGTATGACTTAATGCATATGCTAACCAGAGCTCTATGATTGGCAACTTTAGCTAAAGAGACAAGATTGAAAAGGTCACAAAGTTATCTGTCGTCTAACTCAAGATGATAAATCCAGGCAACGATTGAAGCAGAGAAGTAGATGGGCTGGAGAAGCTTATCTCACAGTTTGCTGTACTGTGCTTCCTATCTGGGGATACAGATAAGTTATAAACCACATGCAATTGAGTAAGTCTTCAGGTGATGTGAAAGTTATCTGTCCCAGCACTCTGGTATGCCTACCTGAGCTCCCAAAAAGTCCCAAAGCGTGGAGGTAATCTTTGTACTGCAAACCACCAGGATAGTGATGTTCAGCAATTGGAGACCAGTGAAATCTGTTTCCCAGCCTTTTGCCCTGGGGTAACAAGCAAGAGCTCTTCCCAGGGGTTAAAGGTCACCTTAATGTGCCGTTTGGTGAGGGTCTAACACAAACATCTGGTCTGACCATTTGCTGGGTATGAAAACCAATTGCAAAACAGGAAGCCTGACGCAGAGCGTATGTATGGTCACACCTCTTCATCGAGCACAAGGTTGCAGATAGTCAGGAGCATGCCATGGTATCTCTGACACCCACTAGAAAACCTGCTCCTCCCATCATGTCATGACTTTGACCTTCACCAGTGGCTGGACCACTCAAAGAAGTTTGTGCTTGTTACTGTTTGCAAGGAAGAAGGGCGCTCTCGGCTTTGGCAGTAGATGAGCCTGCTTTTAGGTCCGAGAGTGCTAATTTCTCTGCTGCTGCAGCAGCACTTTGTGTGGCTCTTTTTTTTATATTAAAAAAAAAAAAAAGATTTGGAGCTGTGGTGATTTACTTAGTCTTGAGTAATGGTTCATCTCTGCTAGAAATGCATTACTGCTTACTGTTTTCTGGAGAAACAGTGAAACAGCATATATGTTTTTGTATGATATTGAGTGGAATTGATTACAGCTCAGTTATGAGAAGTGATGGTCTTAGCTCGCTAGGATAGACATGTGCACACTCATATGGCAGGTACAGACACCTCTAGGGAGAGAGAGGGGTCAGAAGAGGAAGAAATGCGTCTCTTAAACGATGAATATTTTATCTGTTTTACCTAAATTATACCTTACCCAAAAGCCCAGACAACACAATAGAAAAGAGAGAAGTACCTTTCTTAAAATAAATGGCTTTCAGTTCACTACAACTTTATTTATTATGGGTTTGAGAAGCAGCTGAAATAGGAAAATGCTGAATGGTCATGCTAGGAAGCATAAAACTGGCAAGTAATTTTTCACTTACTGATTCCATTTTGTTTGCCATCCTTCTCCATCACATTAACCTCCCAGGAGCTCAGGCCAGGAGACCTCTTCCCAGGCACAGGGCCTCTGCCAGCCCTCTTGGTCCTCTAGGCATGACTGCAATACACATAAGGCCCAAATCAAACTAGTTTCTTCTCCACAGAGGACTGAATAGCTCTTGGAGAAATACAGCATGCTGGAGAGGCGATGGTGAGAGCAGACATGTCTGAGGCTCACAGGGAGTGTGGCTCTTGTAATTAACAGCAATTCCAGACATTTCTCCCTGTCTTTAAAGGTGTCTTTTCTTTTGACGTTTTCTGAGTTATCTGAGCCTCCTTCTGCCATAGTCATTTACAGATTTTTTTTTTTGTTTAATCCAAAGATTTTTATGTTTTCTCCTGTTGAGCTAACTTTTCTTACCTCTCACTGTGTCAACAGTGAGATATATGGTGTTAATATCAGAGGGTAATGTGGGCAGCTGGATTATTAGAGCCTAGGTATAGTCAGGGTGGTAAAATTTAAAAAAGAGAAAAGAACCATCTGAAATTGCATCCATAGATCTCATCACAGCCACAGCTTTTTATAGGAAAATAAACAATAGTTAAAGTACAGATTAGGAGGGTAAAGGTTAAACATATTTGTGATTTCCATTTTAATGTCTCTTTCCAAATCATTAATATGCATTTGAAGCAGGAAAATATATACAATGTTTATTTATTTACATGTGCATAGGTGAAATGTATTTGCAATATGTTCAGTCCTGGATGGGCATAATAGCACTCACACTTCTCTCCTGAACCTAGTCCTGCCCCTGAAATGAGTGATTTTCACCCTTCTAATTCTCATGAGAAAAAAAGCTATATAAAGCAAAGTGGGTGGTGTTTTTTTGCTTTCCTGATTTGTCTTAGAGAGATGTAATTTAACTGAACTGTGGTCAGCATGGTATCTTTCTGTTGACCCCAGGTGTTTTTGGACCAGGCCTGCTCAGTAGAATGATTATATGTATTTCTCTGAAAAATATAATGATTTTTACTGGTCTATAAGCATTCAAGGGATTTCAGGATCGCAGCATTTATCACCTACTTTGCAGTAAGTGCACTAGATATGTCATATAAGCCATCTGGCTGGTTTCACTGGGAACTGGAGGCTGGTTCACATCCAGCCTACCTGCAGCTCCTCCTCAGGGTGCAGTGTGGTGGTGGTGGACACCTCAGCTCTTCTGGGAGCCTTGGGAAGGGCCAGCACTCCTGGAGAACTTGCCTATCTGAAGGCTGAATGTCTGCTTAAGGTAATGCTCTGACCATTTTACTAAGAGCTAGAATTCAAAATAAAATTCTTTTAATAGATCCTGTTGGAGGACACATTTACATTCAGCAATCTTTCATGTAGCTCCATAAATAGTCTACATTCAGAAACAGCGCAGAAACACATTTGCAGTTAAATCTTTACTCAGTTTTTCCACACCCCCCCCCCTCCCCTGACCTTTTCTTTCAGAGGGTTTGGGGGATTAACCTCATCAAGTTAAACTCGATATGTACTGAGGCCCTGTGTGCTCAGAAAGGTTGTTCCCTTTTCCAGCTTCATCTGTCGATCCAGTAAGATGTCACCTCTCACTGTCTCTCCCATTGCCATTGTAAATTCAATGTCACTTTATATTGTGTACTCCTTCATGCAGATCATGTATTCCTACATCCTTCTTTCTAGTATTGAGTACAATAGTGTTTATATGTAATATGAAAAATAATTGCTTTAAAAATATTTATAAATAAATTTTATGGACAATTAGTCAGCAATTAAATATGTGGAACATAAATACTCAATTTTTTCGTGGAGTCATAATTAGGCAGCTGACATAAAGAGCTCCCTAGGTTCAGACTGGGATGCTGCAGTGGGAGAGAGCTGCAAGGGGACCGTGTGAGTCTCAGCAGTGACCGCACTGGAAGAAGGGGAGCACGGCTTGTAGAGACTTGTAGGAGGTCAGAGACAGAGGAGGTGGCAGGGAGACAATTAGGAGCCATCTGGAAATGTAGAAGACTCTGGAGTCTGGGCATGACATTGGTGTGATAATACAAAGTGGGGCTGAGGAGTCTGGAAATCCAGAAGAACTGTGGAAATTCAGCAATGGAATACAGAGGCAGCTGTGGCAGGGCTGAGAGGACTTGGAAAGGCTAATGAGGACAAGTTACTAAAGTATGTTAAAAACTATGTCCAGGTGAACTCAAGAGTTGTCAAACCCACTCCTAAATATACCGACCCTTTCCTAGGAAAATGTGAAAATGTAAGACTGCACATTACAAGATATATGATGTGGCGGTGGCACAGACTGCTAGTGCATGTGTGAGCTAGAATAACTAAAACATTGCTGTGGATGTATTGGAAGGTTTAAAAAAAAAAATGTGTAAATAGGCAGTGAAAAATCTTGTACCTTGCTACAAATACAGTGCAGTGTGGTTGCAACTAGGATCTGCAGAGATAGTCAGGCCTTTGCTTGGCTATCGACGAGCCACTGGAGGAACCTGTACCTTTTATTCACTCCTATCCAGACTGACAGTGAAGCAAAAGCTGCAGCAAGGTCTACCTAACAATGGTAACCTCTCAGCAGCTCTAGTTTAATGACAGTAAGAAATTTGAACCAAATCAGTCTTGTAATAGCTAGTGTGAGAAACCATTTGAATAAAGAAAATATAATTATGCCAGCACTTGAAGTAAACAGCAAACCTTATCTTAATTCTCTGGAGTACTGAGACTTCTGCCACCACTTGCCATTTCCACAGGTTTGAAACTACATTCTTTTCTCATAATCCATATAATTTTACTACATGATCTTAGATAAGAATTAATTTAGTGACAGAGTATTATAAGTGGAAAATTGGCTTGTAGTGTTCTACACAAAGAGTTGTTTCAGGTTCAGTAGAAGGTTTATTGCAAGATGACCCCCAGAGAGGGGTCAGGAATGTTGATTGTAGCGATGTTTCAGTTTCCTCAGGGAGTCTGTTTTTTCACCTTGTATTAAATTGATAAATCCATGAAATACTAGTCAGTATTTGCCTTTCAACTTCATTGCATAAATATTGTAATGCTTGAAATAAAAATGAAAAGTCTTTCCGCTCCCAGTTTTTAACATCCTTTAGTTTCATATAATAAGTAAGGCTCTTCATCATGTTCTTTCTTTTAAAAAGCAATATTACCTAATGCAGAAAGAAGATCTCAAACAACTTTTTAATAATACAATAGTGCTGCAGCTAGGAATTGAAATCATGTAAGTTTCCAATGAGCTCATCTGTTCCCACACAGCAAACAGAATAAACATTTTCGAGTTCTCAAATGTGCTTTTTATCACTTGCCAGCTAGGAAATAATTCTGCAAAAGTCATCAAAGGAAATTATACTTCTGTAAATGGAAATCTTGTATCACTGTAAGCATTGCTGCGGCTTACTTGCTCGGATGTCTTTGCTATAAGCAAGTGCACAATTCCTGGTCTACTTAGGAACTTGATTTTGTTAGACTGCTGTTTTTACAGCTGGAGATAACATTCAACTTCACATTTGAGAACAGCGGTATATGACACTATAAGAAATGCTGATTTAAGGGAAATAATGGTATTAGATATAAATAACTATTTTTTAAAAAATTTAATTTAAAATATAGACCAGCATGAATCAACCCTTCTTTGTGATTATTTTTCTTCTTAGAAGGTTACTAAGAATCTGACTACATGTACAAGTTGTAATAGTTACAATAACCAGGTTTATAGTAAAAATATAGGCTGCAAAGGAGTTTCTACTGAGCACTGAAATACCAACTTCTTAAACTAGCACTCTGCATCATGGGAAGGTCTGTGCAAGACGTGAGGTGGCAGGGAATGTGTTCTAGATGACCACACAGGCTAACCAATGTCTGCCCAGCAGTGACAAAGTCTTGTCTTCTCTTGCAAAGACAGGGGCTCAGTGTAGCACTACTGTACAACACACAAACCGGTCAGAACAGAGCATTTCCTGCCAATCTCTCTTCTGGAGTAAAGGAGTTTGGAGAGTGGTTAGAGATGTCTGAGGGGCTTCAGGTTGTAATCTTTCATTTTGGTTTTATGTATGAAAGGTAAGAAATGGTGAATCAATATTGTTTTTCTTCTGATACATGTTGATCTCTGGCAATAGTCCTTTAGCACCTTTACATCTTTAAATTCCAAACTCTGTAGGGCCCAGAGGAGCCCAGGTCCTGAACATGTGTTCTTTGGCTCATCAGGCTGTGAAAAAGTGGTCCCAGTTCAGAAAACTACTTTGAGGGTCTGATTTCAATAAGTGTGAATAAAATCCCATTGTTTGTTCATACAGTTTAGACGTTAGCTTAGGAAGGCCTTTGTAGCCTAGAAGGCAACTGCAGCTCTGAAATACATGAACATCAAATGTGCTGAATTCCCGGTGCTCAAAGTAAAGCCTGGGTTTAAGTTTCTGTGTGAGTAGCTCACAGGGAAAGCTGTGGGGCTGAGATTCCAAAATGCATTTCACAGAGTGCCAGTAATCCAGATTGAGCAAGTGTCCAGAGGGTGCTCTGATACTGTGAAACTTGGGAGATTTATTTCCTCATTCTTTATAAACCATGTGGGTATCTCTGGGGTTTGGTTAGTGAGTTGCACTGTAGGACACAAATAATTAATTATTTCTGGGAATTTTTTCACATGGTTCAAGACTATAATCAATCTTTTGTGCAGAAATCTTTAAACCAGGCTCAGATTCTCTTCTCCTCAACGTCAGGAAATTCTGTGTATCTTAACCCTTTCATCACTTAACTACTTATCTCACTCGGTGAATAAAAAGAATACTATTTTGAAAAAGTTATATATCTTAGTTGGTTGCTGCTTGTTCAGACCAGTGCATTGCAGAGCCAAACAGCTGAGCTTTTATAGTACTAAGGTTTGCAAATGGTGCTGGAGTAGTTTAGTGACTCCTAGTCCAAAACCAAGAGTGGGCTGCAGGCTGGGATAGTGCATCTGCTGCTTTTGTTTGAAAGAAAACCAGAGTGGATAAAAGATTACAGTTGTGGCACAGTAATGCTGTACCCTCAGTGGCACAGCATTAAACTAGACTGGAATATTAAGTCTGGACTTTGATGTCCCTTAAACTTCAGTGGTTTTAGGGCACCTCTGTACCCATGCATGCATTTTTGGTGTACCTCCTGTGTGGTCTGGCCTCCCTGCCCAGCTGTATCACATTCTCCATGAAATAATAGATCAAAATAATCTTTAATTCTCTAAGTTATTTAATTTCTAAAATCTAAGCAATAGGGATACTTCTGCAAGTTCATTCTGAGTGTATCCTAAATTCATGGATTTGCAGATTCAGGCTGAGAGGATACTGTGACACTTAAACTGGGTATAATTCAAAATGTTCATAGTACAAACTCTCGGGAGTAAAAAAATGCAGCATGTCTAACTCAAGCCTACAGAGAACCTTTTAAAGTCTCTTCCTCCGATCACTTCCCCTTCCCACTGTCTTGCTAGATCTGATGTTATTCTTTATCATATCAGTTATGCTCCCTCATCTCCCTATCATTGTAGAGCTCTTGTGTGCACATGGCAGAAAAGGCAGAGTGTGATGGCCTCTGCTTCGATCCCGACCTGAATTTGTGGCAATACAGCACATTTCAGTCTGGAGCAGGAAATTTTAAAAAAAAAAATGAGAGGAAAAAAAGAAAGCTGAGATTGTTGGAGGAAGTGGGTGGCCTGGATTATAAGTGGTTATAAAAAGAAACTGTGTGGGCTGGATCTGACTTTGCAGTAGATTAATACATTGCCAGGTTCCCTCTGCAGGTGGCCAGAGGAGTTTGTGTGGTTGACGGGGCCTCCCAGTTCCCACCTTGCTGGGTTTTCTAGTTGTTATTGTCTCTGTCAGATGGACTTCATTTAAATTCAGAGCTACCTCTGGTGATACTAGTGCCCTTCACCACCACTGCCCCTGCCTCACCCACAGGGAGCTGGCACCCCACACTGCACTGGTGCTTTCCTCTTGCACAACGGCAAGTCTCTAGTCAGCCTGACCTCAATTTCTTTTACAGCATTACTTCTTTTCTTAAGTAAGTTTTTCTGCTGAATGAAATGTCAGCAGATAACATCAGTGCTACTCCATAATTTAACAGTTCCAAATATGGGTTGAAGTCTGACTCAACATCCTTTTTTAGAAGACAGTTTAATATTTTGATAATATTTGCCTATAACTCCCTACACTGGGGACTAGCAAGTACACGAAACATGACTTTAGACACATGAATATCTTACATTCCTCCCCATACTGCTTTTGCCAGCTCTCGGGGTAGCTATGTTGTATTTGTTATGTCTGGCCCAAAAGGAGGTGCTAGGTATGGCTGTGCCTCTGGCTCAAGGCACCCACCTCTGCAGCCCCTCCATTTCTGTCTCAGGGAGTCTCTGCTTGTCTGCAGCTGTTGACTTGCTGCTTCCATTCAGCCACCTGAATTTCAAATTATTTGCCTTAATGCTGGTATTATCTTGGCTTCTGGAAGGATAACAGTAGTGGGTGAGGCAACTTGTCTTCTTCAGACAAATTTTTTTGATATCTCTGAGAGCAGTCACACAGAAGACAGATAAGCAAAAAAGGTCTTCTTTTAATATTCCTGGATTGGGATTAACCAAGAAAGAAAACTTAAAGAACACAGTACTTCCGGGAAGAAGAATGTCTTCCAAACCCTTTTAGACCAGACTGTTCTGAGGATCAGAACTGAAAACCGAGAGATGCAATTTTTCAGAGCTGTGAGAAAGCTTTAGGAGAACCAGTTTCTCCACAGCCACAATGATCCTTTTTCACTGGAATTTGTCCCCTCCGCTGTATAAATGAACGTTCTTGGTTGGATGTGTTCTCAGCTCTAGAATAGATACTGTGTACTCTGGAAAAAAAAAGAAAATATTAAAAGCTGTTTTAATGAGTGCTTTACCTGTAGGCCTCACTCACAAATATCTGTAGAAGTAACTATTCCTCAGCCTTAGTATTTGGCCTCCGCATTTTCTCCCAGGGACAACCCTACTGAAGCCTTTACACTCTTCACTGTAACTTTGAATATCACATTAATCATTATATCAGCTGCCAACTGTATCAATAATGCTATTGGTCATAGGATTCTTATTAATTCCTGTAACCGCATTTAGAAATCAAATAGTAAATGTACTGTAAAAAAAGCTAACCAGACCTAAACATTTTGCAGTCACAAGACCCCATTCATATACTTAGTGAAAAATCCAAGGTTCAAAAAGGAGCTTTTGCCTCTGAAGCTCCTCACTTCCATGAAGTGATGACTGGTGGGGATATGGGTCACAGCTGCAGCAGCCAGAGTCTTCAACTTCTCCCTCAAGGAAGGGAGATAAAATCTTACTCTTCACATTTAAAATGCAGAGAGACATTGTGCAGTGTTAGAGAACACGGAGCTGATGGAGCAGGACCTCAGACATGTGCTCAGAGGTTTCACAAAGCAAATGGACTCCAATGCCTGTTGTTCCCCTTTGGAGGATCAACTGTCCCTAGAGCCATCGGCCCCAAGGCTGTAGCAGCGAGACAGCTGCCATCAGCAGCAGCCAGGGGCACCCACCTCCTTCCCTGGCCCTAACAAGCCCTTTTTCACTTGCAGTTGGCATAATACAATAAAACCACTGGATATCAGGCTTTTGGGAAGGCCTCTTGAGGAAACCATGCTTCCACGAGAACGGGGTGCTTGTACTGGAGCACTATTTCTATTTTCTGGATCAACAAAGAACTAAACAGATCTTGTTACATACAAACAGCACGGGCTAACTCTGAGCAAGTGGTGACACAGTAAATGTACCTGAAAAAGTGAATTGCAAATTGCTAATCCCTCTCTGTCTCTCCTTTTGCATGAGGCTATGTTTTTACAAGGTGCAGTTTAACCTGAAACTTGACCTATCTTCCTAAGAAATTAGTTAGATCAATAATTGTTCTCTACTTAGGGACTGAGGAAAAACAGTGGAACTTGCAAAGCTGCTTTGAAATTAATTTCCAGTGATGTGAAAGCTCATCTTAAAAACTGAAATTTTTCTCTGATTATTGCTGCAGGTAGAAGAGTAGAAAACTCTCCTGGTAAGATTGCAGGAACTTGTCGCAGCAAAGAGCTTAATGATATTTTTGTATTCTTCCTGCGACATTAACGTTTCCATTAAAACTTTAGCACTTTAATCATTAAGAGATTCACTTTAAGTGTTAACTGAGATTAGAATTATGTTTATGTACAGACCAGCTCACTCTGAAATGACCTTGGCCCTTGTCACTGGTGCATGACACTATGAGTTTATTCCTGTTTCAATTTTTAAATAGATACGAAGAGTGTCATTTGAGAATTTGTTTTGATGCACTCCTTCAAGCAGCAATTTTTGCCAGAAGTGGTAAAATAAATGGGTTTTGCAGAGGTCAGTAGCTGACCATCAACTTCTGTGGCGGCGCAGGGCTGAAGGAGGCAGCGCTGGCTGCTCTCCCGGTGCTCGTTGGCTTAGCTGCAGTGTGCCTGTTTGGTATCTGAAAGGGGACACAGTGCAGGCGGAGAATTTCTTTCAGTGTCAAATAAGTGATTAAGATCCCTTGTTGTCATTCAAGTCCTCAAAGTACTTTTAAAATGAATAATATTACCATGGATTAACCACATCGAATCCACTTCAGGCAATAGCAGTATGCCCCCTCTACCAAGATGATTCCTGTCATTTAAATTGCATTTTTTCTGTCCTGAAAAGTCCTTCTTTGTGCTGTTAATGCAGCCTAATAAGTGTCTGCATATCCACGTAAGTAAAGTTGCTCATACACGGCATGAATATCAAGAAATCTGTGCTCCTAGTAAAATCTCTCAACCATTACAGGATTTGCTTAGATGATAGACTTTATGTGAATGGAAGATATTAAAGTTATGCTTCAGTATAGCTGAGTACTTCTTAAAGAGAAAGTGGTGAAGCATGTCAGATTATTTACCAAAGTACTGTAAATATCACAGGCTGCAATTATGTGAGTGCAGAGAAGGTAAATGCGTTAGTGCTGTACTCTTTCCCAAAACCTCATGTTCCCAGCTGTATGCCAGGCACTTAATATGGAGCTCATTTAACATGCTTAATAATTGAGTTGCAACCTCAGTTCTGAAATTAAGGAACAGAGAGTATGAACTGTGATAGTGAAATGAGGGATTAGTAGTCTCTGTCTCTACTTTCTCTCATTCTTCAGTCTTCAGCATTGCCTAGTAGATGTACCCACTGTACGAAGTCAGGGCAAATAGGTTTTAATATGGGGAAATGGCTTTAGTCATAAAAAATTATGCAACCCATACAGCAGTAGTTTAAACTCTGATCACTTGTCTAAAATCAGGAAATTTGACTTGCATTGTGACCTGCAACAGATCCATAAAATTGGAGCGAGTCTTCCCAATGCAAGGCAGTGTTCTTCTGAAGTTACCCAAGCTAGCTTTCAGCAAGTCCAGCACTCTGCTAGGCCCAACACTCCCTGCTTCTTAACTAAGGTATTAACTTGGGTAAATGTTACTGTTGACATGTTTTTGTGCCTTCGGGTTCTCATCGAAGCTGTGAACAAGTGACATCTAGCTTAGGTGTTGTTGCACATCTCTCTGTGTGCTGGGTAGATGACAACCCCACGTGATTCAGCTGCTATGGAGCAGGAATGAGCCAATAGCAGGTTTTCAGACTGACCTGAATCATCCAAATGGTCACTGATGGCAGCCCTGAATCTTTAAGACAAATGTCCCCTAGCACTCTGCACAAGCCAGGGGTACCCAGCCTCATGCCAACACTCCTGGGCAACCAGCCAGAAGGCAGCTCCAATCCTTGAAGCTATTACAACCTGGTTTTGTACTATTGTGTTGACACTAATAAGTCATGGCTGGATTTTTTTCAGCATTGACATAGTCACAGAAAAGCATCTGTGAACAGCTTTAGACCAGAAGTGGGCCTGCAGTCAGATAACTGCACCCAGCGATGGGGACGTGCCCTAGATGTTATGTTGTGGTTGTTGTGAACACAACTCTGGGGTTGTTTCAGTCAAGCCAGCAGACACTGCCTGAGTGTATCTGCCAAGGTAGTGGGAAAGGCCAGAGTTGCTGGCAGATGCTCCTGCCTTTGTTCAGGCTCCAGCAGCCACCTCTTCCCAGTGTGAGCAAATGTGTTTCTGCTCAGGTGCTGGCCCTGCTTGATACCATGCAGGAGGATAACTGCTGTAGTGATGAGGCATATGAAGCTTGTGACCACCTTCAAGAAACTGTGTAGGCCTGCTCTCTTGTGAAAAACAAGTCTGGAGGAAAACCAGAGCGGTTTGGACCTTTTGATGCTGAACTGGAAACAATTGAACCAACAAATAAAAATCCAAATTGTCGAACATGCGAGAGATCTGAAAAACAGGAGGTGTCCTCACTGCCTTCTTCAGGGCATGGACTAGCAATTTCCCTGATGAACACTGGTCAAATCTGCATATTTAATTTTTCCCTAGAGCCATTTTGCCAAAGAGATCACACCTGTGTATAACCCGTTGATTCAACAAGGTGAAAGAGCTGAGCACAGCTCTTCCTTCCGTTGTCTAGAAATAGCTGCTCGGTATTGGCAGAGCCAATCCTGTGTTTGCCTAACAAAGGCTAGAGTATTTTCTCTTGAACCCCACTTGCCCCTGGCAAATGATATGCAGGAAATGAGAAATATCCATAAATCTCCTACCCATAGCTCACACAGGCAAGGAGTGTTTATGAGTTTAATCACAGATGCCCTTCACAGGTGGCACAACCACCTTTAGAGAAGAGATAATCTTTTGAAGCTAAATTGTTTTAATGCCAAAATCTAACAGGCTGCTTGGAGAGTGCTAACAGGTCCTGTGAACGTCTGCTTTTTCAGTAGCTTGAGGCAGCCATTCCTGAGACACAATAACAGCACTAAAGACTTTTCTCTCCCAGAAGGTGCCATATTAGCTACTATAATTATAAACTTTGCTAAAATTAAAGATGATTTGGAGAAGAGTATAAATTACTGTGTTTTAACAGGACCTCAACCATTTAATACATGAATCTTTCTAACTCACAAAGTTAAAAAGTGTAGTGAGTCTTAAGGTCCCTATACATTCTTATTACTGTCTGGGATGCCCTAAATGTGCATCTTCCAAGTCCATAAATGTCTCAGAATCACTAGAGAGAAAACACTTAGAGTGCTGATGGATTTTTCTTTTGACTCTTTAATGAAGCTAATAGACTTGTAAAAAGCATTTGGTAAGGTGGGAGAGTGAGGGAGGGAGATTTCAAAAAAGCTTTTTAAAATCTAACATCTTCAGAGCTTTTCCCCGAGGTGCTTGGAGATTTCCTCTGTTCAGAACCACATTGTGGAAAGGACATCAACAAATCAAAGAGCATCAGGAAACAGGCAAAAACAAGTGCACAAAGTAATGTCAGAGGAACTTGTAAGTATTTCCCTGGACTTCTGTTCATGTCTATAATATTGCACAATGACTTCAAAGGTTTCCATTATTTTTGGTGGTTGCTCATACAGCGCTTTCAATTAAAAAAGAAAAAAAAAAAAACCAAAAAAGAACAATCCACACAACTCTGGCTCCTTCTCTGTTTTAGAGTTTACTTTAAACCAGGCAAACTAGCTCAGGTTCTGGCAGCAGTCTAGATCACAGGTGGGTGGACCAAAGCAGTGGCTCACGTGGCTGCAGTTCTTACCTTTCTATACCAAAGCTGCCTGGTTTAAAGCTACCACATGTATAACATGGACTTGTGTCTTTGGAGAGTGGGGGGGGGGAAAAAAAAAAAAAAAAAAAAAAAAAAAAGAGGAGACAAGAGAAGAGACCAAGCAAAAGAAAAAGAGCCAGAGATCTTATGCACACTGGATGCTTTCCAGTTTTTAGAATGGGGCAAAAGAAAAGCAGTGCAAGCAAAGCCTAGAAATGAAACCCTGTTAGGAGGCAAGCGGAGCGGGAGCCGGGCGCTCCTCGGGCTGCCAGGCCCTGCGGCCCCCGCCGACAGACGTGGGCAGAGGGGAAAGACTCTGAAAACCAGCTGGAAGGGGATGTGCTCCAGGGGTGGCCGCCCCCGGGAGGTGAAACCCCCGAGGTGGTCCCCCCGCGGTGACACCCCCGGAGGTGGCCCCCCGGGAGGTGGAACCCTCGAGGTGGTCCCCCGGGAGGTGGTATCCCCGAGGTGGTCCCCCCGCGGTGACACCCCCGGAGGTGGCCCCCCGGTGCCGTTGGTCGCGAGGTGGCAGCAGGGCGACGCGCTCCGCGCTGCTGCGGCCCCGGCGGCGGCAGCTCCGCGGGCTGCGCTCGGTGTGAGAGTACCGGAGTCAGCGGGCGCTGCTGAACTCCCTGCACCAGCACGTCAGAGCTGCTTTGGAAACAGTTTCATTCATTCAATTACTTTAATAGCAGTTAAAATACTTTATGAGCAAAACTGGAGTGGTTATGAATGAGACAGAGAATAATCTCCCCCCTCCATTTTAGCAATTCAAATTTTAACTAAAGCGGTCTAAGAGGTGAATGTGTTATTCTACCTCTCATCCTTCTCCTTCTGTCTGTCTTCCTCTGTTATCATTAAGCATAATTTATGTTGCTGTACTGCAGATTACTTTGCTGCTGGATGTGTGGTTCCTGTACGGTTATTTAGTTTGATCTCTGCATTTTGCTGTATCTAATTGCCCCAGAGGTTGATGTGCTGTAGCTGTACAAGTTATCAGTTTTTCATACTTTGGTTATTTTTCAGTACAGTCTGAAACCTTGTAAAGGAGTATTTGCTTCCCTGCTCTGTTCTTTCTTACATTTAATTTTTCTAGAAAGAAGCAAATGAAAATAGCACCAGTGAAATCTTTATTTCAGGTGTTTCAGTTATTCATGACAGTGATTTCTGCTCCAAGCATCCTAGCAGCTGGTTTCCATTTATTATGTGATTGACTGTGAATATGGACAACATCCCTAAAACAATATTCAACTCCATAAATATGGCAGAAGATCAATTTGGCTGTATCACAAGTCTTGCTTTTCCTGACATGCTATTATTCGATCCCTGACCTTTAGGTTATGTTAGGTAAGGGGAACCAAGCAGATAATGGGTACTTAAAAATTGCTAATCTAAAAGCATCTGACAAATTGCCACACAGGAGATTAATGACTGAAACAGCTGTGAATGGTAAAATTACTCTTAACTGGATGCTGATTTAAGATGAGAAATCAGGGTTGTTAGAGGAGAGAAATCTTTTAGTAAATAACATTCAGGCGTGTCAGAGATGTCTTGCTAAAGCCTGGACCTCGCTCCCTGCCACCAGACAAAGCCCGAGAGTGGATGTTTGCATGGGGACATACCCATGGCCATTGCAGAGTACCATCTTCTCCAGAGCAGCTGCCATTGCACTGTCTTCCCCTGGCCACGAGGCAATGTAGAAGGACTGATTTCTATCTAAATCTCACAGCTGTACCCGCAGTACCGCTGAAATAGTTCCCAGAGCCGGTGTGACCCTGGCAGCGATGGAGATGGGCCAGGCTGGGGCTGTATGCTCTGGGCTGCGAAGCAGGGGTGGATTGCAGGCAGGAGTTACAGACAGACCCTTTCTGCATGGGCAGCTGGTCTCCAGCGAGCGCTCTTGCCTTTAGCCAGCCGCTGCTGCCGGAGCGGAGGGTGCGCAGTGTGCCCTCCACCCCAAGAGCAGTGCCAAGTACTCGGGGTGCTGGCAAAGAGCTGGGCTGCTTTGATCCAAGTATCTTACTTGTTGGCCAGATCTAACTGAATCTGAGTCGTCTAAGAGACTGTCTTCTTTTCTTTCCTTTAGTTTATATGCTGAAAATTAAAAATACCAGAGAATATGTTTCATTTAGATCTCACTCATGACCTGTGCATTTCATTACTGCCTCTGCCACTGGCCTTCATCTTTAAATTGCACAATGCCAAGAGCATACAGGGCAGAGTTATTTTCCCCTATCTCTTTCTATTTGCTAACAGTGTGATACAGCCACCAGGGGCTCTTCTCAGTTAATTATGTGGTGTAAACAAGTGCTTTCTGCTAAATTTTCAAAACAGTATATGACAGCCATTTCTCTGCTGTCTTCTACACTTCCATGCTTGCCTATGTCTGGTGTGGGAAAATGGTCTGATGAGTCCCAGTGCTGACCAAGACAAGATTTCTCTGTTGAGAAATTAGGCTGCTGCTAATTAACAGTGTGGGAAGGAAGGCTTGCTCTGTTTCTGGGATGCAGCCAAACTTGAGTTAATGTGGTCGTAACAAGGGAAGATACTCCGTGGTGTCAACATTTTTGATATGCAAAACTTTCTAGCAGTTCATTTAAAAAATAGGAAGCTTTGAAAACTGTGAGAGAGTGATAGGGAAGAGACAAAATTCCCTTTAAAAGGTTCCTCAGAAAAGAGTTACTGTTTCTCAGGCAGACCTACATATGCCTTTGCTGTAGATTATGCAGGAGGCGTGTGCATAGGACGCAGCTTTGCCTCCTTATTTACAGACAGTAGAGTAGTAACTTATTCAGATGCTTTACTGTTGTCCCTGCATAATATACAAAATTAAAAAACCTTTTGACTTGAAAATTACACCGTGTGCATTAATTTTACCAGAGCTGTGAACAGCTCTCATATTGGATTATGTAAACTTTCCTTCATCAAGTAAAAATGTCATTTGCAAAGACTCTAATAGCCTTTTCTGGACATGTTCAGAACCACATTACTAAAGATTACTTTATGTAATGGCTCTTAAAGATCAATTTATATTGAATTAGGTTGAAATGAAATTTCTGTTCTTATAGTATGAGCAGCTTTCAATTCAGTGGTGAATGATAAGTCAGCTGCCATTTGACATTTCAATATAAGACCTGACTTACTTGCAACCTCTTTA
Source organism: Strix aluco (assembly GCF_031877795.1). NCBI lineage: Eukaryota > Metazoa > Chordata > Aves > Strigiformes > Strigidae > Strix > Strix aluco. The sequence goes on along the minus strand of NC_133945.1, from coordinate 17,550,406 downwards.
TCTGTTCTAATGAAAGACAGATTTATTGTAACCTACTGCTGATTGCGATATTTTTACTTCAGTCATCTGAGCTTGAAGTATTGAAGAAGATTTTTAAACATGATTTCAACTTATTCAAATTCTGGTCACCTGTGGCAGTAAAAATAGCAGACATATTTGTCTTTGTCATGGGTTTCCTGAACTATTAATATTTTCTTTCCTTGGTATGCAGACTGCTCCTTCACTGGGACTATGGATGATGCTGAACATCTAAACCATCTAGTCTACTGCAATCTAACTTCCTTTTCTCCAGAAGGTATACAAAAGATACTTCTATAAATTGTAACTGTTTTGACCAAATAAGCAAAACTCCCACTAACCCAATCAGATTTAGCTGAGAATAAAAACACAAAGGTGGGATACCACAAAATTACTCCATACATCATTGTTTAGATTTAAAATCTTACTTTATACAAACAGAATATGGCGTAGCAAATTGTACTATAGCTAATTCACAGAAGTTTCTAATTTAAAATATATTGTATATAAATGTCTTTAAACGTGCCTTTGAAAAAGCAAGGCTTGCTCTCAAACCAGCATCATTCTGAAAATGCTGTGACACATAAGATAGTAGGTTTCATGTGTGTTGGAACACATACCAGTGGTTCATCATCTTGAATTTTTATTCAGGTTATTAGTCATAGCTAATCTCACATTTTATAGAATTGTTTCCTGATTCCTTTTCAATGTTAAACAATTTAGCTAAGTCTAATGAATGGATCTTTTGGGGTTCTTGATAACTGAAAATAAAACAAAATAGAAAAATATTTAGGCAACAATCCATTTGAAGTTAATTTATCTAGAGAAGAAAAATCTATTTTATAACCACTTACTGCAAAATTACAAATTATTATAGAATTGCTTAAGATGTCTGCTGCACTGTTGAACTGTAATTGTCAAGAGAATTCCATTTAAGCTTATTGGGGGGTACTTACAACTTATTTGATCTGAATTCTCTGATATTTTTGCCGTAGTTACTTTTTGATTCATAATGTCATTTTTTAGTCCACATATAACAGCTTCCAGAGGCAGAGATGGCTGAAGAATGGCAATTTCAATTTATGATATCTTTTGTAGATTTTTCTTTTTTTTGTTTCTGTACCATTTTCCACTCGCACTTTCAAACGTATTTTTGGAGCAGGATTCCGTCAAAGCATCCATTTTGCAACTCAGGAAGGTCAGACTTTTTATTCAGAGTCTCTTTTTTTTTTCTGAAACTGGCCAGAGAAATCACCATAGTCCCCAGAAACCTTCTCAACAAAAACTTTAAATCAATACCCTCCTTTGAAACAGTTTTGCTTTAGCAAAGCAACTTACTTAGTTGAGGAAAAAAAAGAAAAAAAACCCAACACAGCAATGAAGATGTCGCAACCAGCTGTATCCAGAGGTACTGTAGCTGACAATTTGCAGAATGCAAAATAGCTAGTGAAGACAAATCAATATTTATCTGATTATGTGCTGCTAAAACAGTGATCTGGGTCCATCTGAAATGCACCTTTCTGTGTCAGCAGAATAAGCCTTCCAAGCAGAATGTACCCCACTGTATGTCTGGCCCCAGTGTGTATGGGGACAGCAGGCTTAGGAAAATTTGCAGGCTGGACTTGGGATGGTTGTTTCTCCTCTAACACCTTATGTTGAGTCATTTTGTGGCTCCTGGATTTCACGTCCCCCTGATGTGCAAATGTTTCCTCTTGGGTGCTCTCACCAGCTGCTGGAGATCACAAAGAGCAAACCAGTGCTTGTGTAATCCTGTTGTTTTCTGGAGATGACTT